>NC_137832.1:34842579-35255079 GCF_963921795.1 Nannobrachium achirus | reverse complement strand
ATTGATATACTACAACAAAGTACGGTGCCTCTTGTGGCTCATATGGGTAGGCACAGTAAAAGCATGTGAAGCACCGGTAATGCTTAATTTATAATGCCTTGTACGACGGTGTCACATGCCAGAAATTCATGCAAATCCATAATCTTTGGGGCGTGCTACACTGTTGTATGACAAATTATAAGTCAGACTTTAGCAAGTAGATATTGTTGAGCCTGCAATTAAACTGGCTTGGAATTGGCTCCTTTAATTTAAACCTTCACTGGTGTTATTTCAGGTATGCTGAAGAACATATACAGAAAGCTGGTGTTGCCATTGAAACGCAGGGGTTTACCTTCATCACAAGTGGCCGTAAAAGAGAATCATTGACGGTAAGAAGAGCCTTTTGCCTCCTGAAACTTCTCAAACTGTCACAAACGTACATTGAGTGTTACCTGTGTGAGGTTCGTAAGCCCAATCACAGTATGAAAATAATAGCTGTTTAGAGAGAATCATGATGCAGTAAAAGTAAATACATTGCAATAGTCTGCAATTAGTGTGGTTGCTATAGGCAACAAACTATTGTTCTTGGCAGAGACTTTTTTTGCCAGCAAAGTGAACCTGCATGCTTTTTGTTCATCTTTGCACAAAAGAAAGGTGAAGCTTTTGGTCATGCTTCACATACTGTTGTCACATGACATCTTCACATGACTTCACATGACATCACAATATATTATATACTCGGGAAGATGGAACTCAGTTCCCAGTGGAATTCTTGCGACTCGCGTCAGTGCAACCACACTTGCAATTTCCCAGAATTGCACCTTTCTAGTTATTATTTTGTTTTACTAGCTGTTCATTAGTTTTAACTGTTATTCTCTATATCCCCCCATCGGTATTTTATATATATATATTATATATTCAGAAAACACTTTTCTGTAAGAAGGAACCATATCTTAGCCCAATCAAAATGGTTGGTAAACGGATACATTGGAAGCCTGTGTGAAAGGCACTCCCTCTCACAGTAGCGATATCTCACTGCATGCCGCTCCTACGAAAGGCTGGGTTACACACACACACACACACACACACACACACACACACACACACACACACACACACACACACACACACACAGACTCTCACATCGCTCACAGCATCTCTGCAGTACTACATATACTAAGCAGGCTGGGGAACAATCTCTCTCCCTGTCTTCCTTTCTCATTTTCCTTTGCCTTTCTTTCTCTCTACTCTCCTTTGTGTGTGAAAGAGATGAAGATGAATAAGATAATTACAGAGAAGGACTGTACTGGAAGGATTATTGGCTATATACAGGAAGAGCTCAAAGCAGGCACTTTCAGCCACAACAGGGCACCTGACAACGGGGTTTTCTGATGTGCAAAGACAAGAGAAGATTCAGCTCTTACTAGCTGCTCGCTCCAGAAAACCATAAATATAATCTGTCACTTGTTATTTATTTCTCTCCCTGTTTTCTCTTCCACAGGGGAATGCAACGCTGCATCTCTACCCTCACTTCAGACCACTCCTTGAGTTCAAAGGTAAGGCGCTCCCCTTATTTTGAAATTCTGTCAGTTATTCTAGAAATAAGAAAATCTTAATTTTCACCACCTAAATGCTGTCATGAACAATATTAAAATGATTCACTGTTGTGCTTTGTAATAGTAGCATTGATGTTGCTATTGGTAATCGAGGCAACACGCAGGCCTTTCCAGCCTATCCACCTGTTACTCAAACTAAAGCCATATCGGTATTATCAAGTGAATGTTTTGGTGTACATACATTTTGTCTCAACATGTAGCCTCTGTGATATTGCTAGCCTGACTCATACAGTACCATCACGCAACACAACAGAGCTGTTGTTTCATCTCATGTCTTATGTAGCTAGTCACTGTTGCGAGTTGCGACTCTCTGGCTTTGGTATAGTTTCTGCCCATCGATGGTTTCAGTCTTGAAACTAGAAAAATATTGTTCCTTCGAAACAATTGTGGGCTCGCTTCAAGCCAGAAAACAATGGCTATAAAAGTACAAAATGTCAAGATCGCAGGCAGTGCTCTCTTTGACGTTACTGACGTCAAAGATTGGTCCATTTTGTTCCAAAAATGTGTTGTGCAAAAGTTGACCCGCTGGTGGCGCTATAACAGGCCAATGTAAGAAGGGTGGTATCTGTTCCTTGACCTATTGGGAATGTGCTTGCAAGATTTCACGCACATTGCAGGCTGTGTTCATGATTTGAGGTGTTTTTGGCTTTGGCCACTTTATCGCTGCTTGCAGCTATATTCATTATTATTATTTTTTTTGTGTGTGTGCACTTCATAGGCATATTAGATAAAGGTCCTTAGATTGTGTGTAGAATGTTTCATGCAAATTGCAAAAAAAATCCTAACGGGTTTAAGCGTTTCACAAACTGCTCAAAATGATATAGCGCCCCCCTTTGGCCAATTGGGTTAAGATTGGTTTTAGTGATATTTGGACTAACACTCTACATCTTTGCCAAATGCCATGAACATGTTACTTTGCATGTATGATTTAGAGGCAGAAGAATAATTTGCATAAAACTGCAATATTCATTGAATTTATTTAAAAAAGCATGTTTCAATTTTAAAGAAATCCGATCTGACAGATCTTTAGATATCGGTCCAAAGTTCACGTAAAAAAAGTTTTGTGCACGTGGAGCGAAAATTCCAGAATAAAAGCGGGTTTACGCGTTTTACAAACTGCTCAAAGTGGCGGAAAATCGAAGGGCGGAGCTTACTTAACAACGACACAGATGTCTTCCGCTTGAGTCAAAGCACGCGTGTAACAAGTTGCATGTCTTCAAACGAAACGAGTCATGACTTATGCCCGTTTGAAGTTTGAATTTTCAAACGCTTCGTATAGCGCCCCCCTTTGGCCGATTGGAATAAAATTGGTTTCAGTGATACTTTGACTAACCCTCCACATCTTTGCCAAATGCCATGAACGTGTAACTTTGCATGTATGATTTAGAGGCAGAAGAATAATTTGCATAAAACCGCAATATTGATTAAATTATTAAAAAATTATATTTCACTTTAAAAAAAATCTGGTTGATCAATCTGACCGTATTGGTCCAAAGTTCATGTGAAAAAAGTTTTGTGCGCGTATCGAAAAAAACCCAGGAGGAGATAGATTTTTACTGTTTTTCATATAATTCCGAATTGTGGGAGACCTAAAGGTCAGAGGTCAAAAGTTAGAGGGTAAAAGTTGTTCGGCATGAGGAGACGCATAAGTGGATACAGGTTTCATGGCTGTATGTATAACACAGCATGAGCTATACCTGTTCAAAGATCGCACTTTCGAAGGCTTCCTACAGCGCCACCATTTGGCCGATTGCTATAAAAAATAATAGCGCACTTCGCCACTGTAAACTGAACACATTGATGTTTTTATTTTCATTTTCTCACTAAGTATGTAGGAGTAGAAAGGAACCGAAGTTCCCGTCTACTGTCTGACTGACTGACTGACTGACTGATAGATAAATAATGACAATATCTAAAGTGTGCTCGCCTTATAGGCGAGCCCACAATTAGAATTGACTACAAAGCATGAACTTTTCGTATGTTCCCAAAACAAATGGGTCTTCAACCCTGTTGTTATGAACTGATTCAGCATGACATGAAAACGTTATCAGTTCTTTTGTTGTAGAATTTGTTGTAACAGTACCAACAAGTTGGGTACAAGGAAAGGCAGTACGACAGAAATAATCAATAGGTGATAAATGGAGTTGAGAGGTGCAGCCAACGATCCTTAGCGAACAACAGAAATAACGTTCTGCTGTATCATCCATGAATATCACATGGGAGAAACTGTTGGAGCTGCACCAAATCTCATAACTGGTGTATGTTACAGTCTTAAGGATTTACGTTTAGGTTTGAATCACTGAATCAAATTACACTTCTATAATTCACTGTAGCTGCAGTAGAGGCAGATATGGACTTGGTAGCTGTTCCATCTGTTTATTCCTTAACTCTTGAGGTATTACAATTTAGTATTCTACTGTATCTGATAGTTTATCCCACTAAAAAAATATTCTTGTGAGATTGATTCTTGTGATATCCAGCTGCTGTTGTCCAGAGCTTATGACTGTCTTGATGATAGAGTTAATGTGCTTCACCTTGATGACTAATGCTCAATACTGAGTCATAGCTTCAGAGTGCACCAGGTTTATCACGTCATCAGGTTTATCACGTCATCAAATCAGGCACAGACTCCATGCTCACATTTTCTCACTGTCTCACACCAACGTCATGGAAATCTGTATATTTATATGCGTATAAAGGAAAGAGACATAATTGGTGAACTATTCTTTTGCAATGTTAGTCTTTGTTAGTAGTGTCTATGTTGTCCTGCATGTGGTAGCAGTGGTTGGTGTGGTCCAGCTCTGACACTGGCTCAGTGGTGAATGAAAAATGCTTGAGTAGGAACTCTGGGTGTGCCTGCCTGGATGAAGTCTCCGCGTGGAGGGGGCTGCACTGTACTGTACGTCTATACATTGACAGTATGTAGATAGTGAGGGTTCACTGGGTGCGGAGTGCACACGGTATGGCGTGTGAGTCACACGCCCCATCGACAGCAGTGCAGTGGAGTCAGGAGGAGCTACTGAGAAATGTCACAGCCATTAGAGCCTGCACAGACTAGAGCACAGCCCTCCGACAGCAGCTCCACACCACAGGCCCTGTACCTCGCCCACGGAACGGATCTGGCCTGGAATCCAGCTGCATCACTGGCCCGCTGCCTCTGGAAATACTACATTAGATATACTCTACCTGTTTGCCAGTCATGCTGGCTGAGGATGACTTGGCAGAAAATAATACATCTAATATCTTTATCCAGTGGGAGTTGCCGCTGATTGCTTGTTGCGTGTTGCAGTCTGAGGCATGTATAATGTTTGTGCATGTTGTGTAAAGGCTGCATGTATATATATATATATATATTTTTTTTTTTATATATTATTATTATTATTTTATTATTTCTTTTATCAACTTTGTTGTCAAGATAGAGTTTAGAATGTGACTAATGCCTGCTATCATCCTTAGTCAAATGATTCATTCTGGTTTAAAGTGACATGCATAGATGTGATTTGTATGCATGCAATGTGTTTGCATTTGATATGCTTAGTTTTCAGTCAACAAGTTCTCTTTTAGTCTTTGTCAATGCAGCATTATTTCAGCCTTTGCCCTTTTCCTCGTGCACAGGATCTCCTGTTCAGCCTTCTCAGTTACTCTGTCTAGAGGGACTCTGAACGCTGACACTAGTCACGCTTGGCAACTATTCACCTTTAGACACTTTTTTAGGGCATGTCGATATAGGTTTTTCTTTTTTTAAACTAAAAACAAATGCTGATCTACTAGATCACAACACATCGCAGCGTGACCTGTTCTGAGCTTGTAGATCAGCTATTTTCACTGTTTGTCATACGATAAAGTATATAGAGCATACGTGATTTCGGCAGGAATACAATATTACATATTGATAAATATGTCCATAATCTGTCTCACTCGTCTTTTAGCACTCCTGATCAATAGCTTCTGTGGACTGAATTAAAAGTACATGTACTGTTACTTTGAGCATTAAGCATTTTGTTGCATAGGAGTTGGCATTTCAGCTTTAGGTAAGAGGAATGGCCAATTAATAGGAAAGATATGGGAACACCCTTTTGAACCAAGGTGTGGATTTGGAGACAGATATATTGGTAGTGAGGCCATGCTGATAATAGAACCATAGGGGAATGCTAATGTGTCACAGTGGCCAAGGCTGTGGTCGCAGCAGCACAAGGGTGTGATTTGTACTAACACCTGCCCCTTGCCATGAAATACCCCCAGTGTCATCTGGGGCCTCTATCTGCATGCGTGTTTGTGTGTATTGAGTGAGGGTGGGGGGGAGTTGGGCTTGGGGAGGGTGGTGGTGGTGGTCTCTCAACGGTCATCCTGTTCAGCTGCTCAAAGAGATGCGGGCTGTGTGGATGTGCAGGGGTGTCGCACCAAATTCTGGGCCCTGGGTACAAGGATTTACTGCGGGCCCCGCATTCTTACGCATTATTTTGTGCTTTAACTATTGAAAAAGAGCAGATATACAAGCTCACAGCGGGCTTGTAGATCTGCTATTTTTGAAAAATCGTGAAAATGTGTATGTCTTTGAATATTTTAAATCCTGAAAAACCTAGGTTTCTATGTCATTGGTGCTCAAATTCTTTCATGTGAATGACCCCCAAAATGATATGTATTTGACCACGGACCCCATCTCAAAATATGTAGTCTCAGGGACCCTCCAGAAGCAAAGTTTGAGTTACAAATGTTCGCTTAAAAAATACATATACGGTATTCAAAGATTTGCACACAACGTTTCAAAGAGTAGCAGATCTACAAGCTCGCAGCTCGGCACTCACTGCCACGCTGTGAGCTTGTACATCTGCTATTTCTCAATAGTTAAAGTATAAAAATAATTAAGGCCCCTCCGCCTTGGGCCCTAGTAACCCAGTCCCACTTTCCCCCCCCCCTTGTGACGCCCCTGTGGATGTGTGTCAGTGTGGAGCCGACTTCAGGGGACTCGTGCGCCGGTGTTTGTGGAATAGTGCGACCTCACAGTGCGTTGCTTCACAGTCGTTCTTCACTGGCTAGCTTTATGTCCCACGCCCCACACTAAAGCTGCCAGTTGAAGAGCTGTTGTGTGTAACCATGACAACAGACCTCTCTCCGCAGAGAGGATGGTGGGAGAAGTCCGACCCTGTGAATTGTTTCATGTCAGGTAGTTTGATCTGTGAGGGCGTGGTGGACACCAGGGGTGTTGGCCTTTTGGGGATTTTCATTGTAGCTTACGGAAGCATTGTTGTCAAAATGTCCAAATGTTCATTAGTGCCCATAATCAAAATACAAACATAGAGTTGTATAAACTGGACCAATATTTATTTATTATAATAATTGACTTGACACATTTTCATTTAAAAAGTCAAAGAGTTGACAGTATTTCTGGCCATCCCTGCTACTTACTGGCTTCTTTCAGCTCTCATAGTATTGACTGCACTGCGGCTCCCAGTAACAAATAAACCAGTCATTGGTGGTGACAACCTTCAGCAGGGCTTCAACATGTTATTTATCACCCTGAACCTTTACTGAAGTGGGGTACCCTAATAGTATATATATCTTACCCTACACAGTGTGTGTATGTATATATATATATAGTGTATGTATGTATGTATGTATGTATGTGTGTGTGTATATATATATATATATATATATATATATATATATATATATATATATATATATATATATATATATATATATATATATATTCACTGTGCATAGAGTACGGCATACACAGAATCTCTATACCCTAGGTGTTTTGGACTACCTATCGTCAGAGATCTCCACCTCCAAACAGAAGAAGTTCAGCCTGGTGACATTTGTGGACACGCCAGGTCTGGTGGACGGGGACATGGTCTACCCCTTTGATGTGAACAGCGCCATCACCTGGTTTGGTAAGGCTTTATCGTTCAACATCTTTCCTAATTCCAGTGTGTCTACTCAAGAGGCATAAACCGTTGATTGATTCTATCTCATCTAATGTGTATTCTCTTCCCGTCTCTGTGCAGGGGAGCAGGCAGACCTGATCTTCGTGTTCTTCGACCCCATGGGCCAGGCGCTGTGCAAACGAACTCTCAACATCGTGGAGAAATTGAGTGAGACGTGTGCAGACAAGCTGTTGTTCTACCTCAGCAAGGCGGATGAGGCTGGGAAAGAAACAGACAGACAAGTGGGTTTGCCAGATAAAGTGCCTATAGCGCTGAACCTTTTCTAGACCTGCTCTTAATTTTGAGCTGTTTGGATTGAGATCCAATGTAATGAATAAACCAGGCTGTGCTCTTGTAATTACAGAGGGTGATGATGCAGATAGTCCAGGAACTGTGTCGTCGTCCGGGCCTCAACAAATGTGGTTTTGAGATGCCCACAATATACATCCCTAATCCACAGAAGGTAAGACTGCAGGCTTACTGTACATCCTTATAATCTATGTCATTCTCCTTGTGACTCCTTACTTCCTCCGTAATTATAAATAATAACTGCAACAAATGCTGCCGACAACGCATGTGTACTCCCAACGTTTCTTCGCCTGCATCACATGCTGTTCACGTGACGTGACCATTAGAACATATATGTTCTAGGCTTTAGTCTTTAATTCTATTAGCTACAGTATACACATGTGATGGTGACAATAACTAGTTGCTATTCATTTACTATTTTCTTTATAACTTCTTTTGTTTAAATTTAAAGTTGGGCATTTTCAGTAGAGTCAACCTCAATTGTGTGCGCATCTTAAATTGGGTAGATAGATAGATAGATAGATACCTTTATTATCCCAAGGGGGAAATTTAGTTGTCCAGTAGTAGCACAGCAGTATACAGTTATTTACAAAGTTACAGAGACGTAAGAAAGATAGATAAGAGGGAAAAAAACAAAACAAAGACAAGAGCAGTACAGTACCAATAAGGAGAAGGTGCATCAATAGAGGGGGCGAATAATATATAAGTATATATACATAAAGTGTCTTGCAAAAGAGACCATAGCAGTCAATGCTAGTTAGTGCAAACAAGTATCTCACTGTCATTGTTAAACAAAGCAAAAATACTCAGAAACTACCAACACTAACAACCTAATAGTGCAGTGTCAAAAATCAGTGCGAAAAAAGAAGAAACTAGGAAGCGTGTCACCGCAAGGCGCACATGAGCACTCTTCCTGGAAGGTCCTTAGAGGTCAAAGTCAATACAGCAATTGTTCCTTAGAGGTCAAAGTCAATACAGCAATGGTTCCGTAAGTCTAAGTTAGGAAGGGAGACCTTTTCAAGCGTCCGTTATGTGCCTCGTTGTACAGCTTAAGGGCAGCCGGTACAAAAGATTTTCCTAATCTCTCACATCTCCGTACTGGGTAGGTAAAGCGGTCGTTTCCTCTCTTACTCCAGTAACTGGTGATCTCTAGATGGAGGGGGTGGGAGGAGTTCTCCAAGATGGAATCTAGCTTCTTTGCAGTGCGCACCCTGGTTACTTCCTCCACCCCCTGCAGAGAGGACCCAACGACAGAGCCTGCTTTCTTCACCAGTCTGTTTAGGTTAAACGTGTCACCTGCTCTGTTGTTGCCACCCCAGCATGTTATGCCAAAAAAGAGGACACTTGCCATGACAGACTGATAGAACATCTGTAGCATCCTATTGCACACCCCAAACGATCTCAGTCTTCTCAGGAGGAACAGCCTGCTTTTCCCCTTGCTGTGAATCGGGTTAGGGTTAGGGTTAGGTCTGAATTTAAAGGGATATTTCACTTTAAAAAAAAAACTTTGGTCATTTTATTGTCTAATCAGGCTTTTATGAACACCCTGGACAGATTTTAATTTGCTTCATTCAATATTTAGATATTTGATGTAAATGTTACCAGACCTTCCTCCTGCAGGACAACTCCTCATACATACCCATTGTAACTTCAAACTCCATTTTAATCATGATAAATTCATCAAAAACACATTATAATTTTTTTTTACTAATTAACACACGTTTTATGCCCATATTAAGGATATTATGTTATCAATATTAAGGACATATCTGGGAATGCCCATATTTGGTAATGCCCATATATGAGCATTTTTTGACATAACATTGTTGACTATCATGTAGGGGTTTCCATATTATATGAGTAACCATATACATCACTGGCTAGATGGCCAAGAATTGGCACGGGCGAGGTCGCATGTAACCCTGAGGTGTCTTACTAGTAATACCCTCCTAATATGTGAGCAGACCGTGCTTTTTGATAACCTATTAGGAGGTTTGTATGAGTCACCGGAAAAATGAATGGGTGTTTTTGATTAATTTACCATGGTTAAAATGGAGTTTGAAGTAGGGATCGACCGATTATCGAAACGGACGATAATCGAAGTCGATATTCATAACATTTATTAATATCGCAAAATTTCGATATCGAAAAAAAAAGTTGAAAATAAAAATCGATATATATATTATTATTTTTTTGCATCTTGGTTACTGATTTTCACTGATTTCCTGCTGCGGAAGACGTTTTTAACGCTGAATTTAGAAGACATATTACACAAACAGCACCAATCCATGAATCGGTACAACACCCATTGCATTACCCAGTAGCAAATAGATGATAAATAGATAGATAGATTATAGATGATAGAGATATAGATAGATCTTTGCCAATGTCACCAGCTGCTATAAAAAATAACAATAATAATAGTAATAATAAATGTGTTAAATAATGACAAATATTAGTATATATAGCCTATATTCTAGTATGTGGCGACTAGATGTGAGCCTCTAGAACATTTAGGATGGAAAAAAATATATAAATTAACCACTTAACCACTATTTCAAATTGGGGGATATTTTTTTTTCTTTTTTTACTTAAAATGCATATCGGTTCATAATATCGGTTATCGGCCTCTTTGATCACAACTTATCGATATTGAAATCGAACATGAAAATCCCATATCGGTCGACCCCTAGTTTGAAGTTACGATGGGTGTGTATGCGGAGGAGTCCTGCAGGATGAAGGCCTGGTAACATTTACATCAAATATCTAAATATTGAATCAAGCAAATTAAAAACTGTTCAGGGTGTTCATAAAAGCCTGATTAGACGATGAAATTACCAAACGTTCTTTTGAATGTGAAATATCCCTTTAAGGTTCTTTGCTATCCTTGGTGTTGAATGGCCATTGATTATCTTGGAAAATAATGTATCCACTTCAGCTTGTCACTGTACTGTGGATAGCCAAGAACAGTATGAATCATGTGCAATATGATTGCTGGGTGAGTTACACACCGTGTCAGGGGGAGTAGGGGTTGTAAACCATGGCCTTTGATCAGCCATCTTTGACAATGTCAGCCCTGGTCCAGAGTAATTGCTCTGCTGTCCCCTGATCAATGGCCGCGAGGCTGTGCTCTGCACGGTGCACGCCTCCTGCACAGTATTATCGCAGAGAGAGTGCAGTTTCACGTCCTGCTAAGTGCACATGTCTGTCAGTCAATATTCCCATAGGATTAGGAAGAACTCTCCAGTTTAAGGCGCACATCAAATTTGCAGTGTCATTCCATCAAACAAAGCGTTCCATTCAGCCATTCCAGTGTGTATAAGCAAACGTTTGTCCTGTTTAGCCAAGCCGCTGTGTGAACCAGATTGATGGGGTGTGTGAGACCATTGAGAAGACCATCAACCAGGCAGTTCAGAAGACTCTGGATCAGCTAGAGAAGGACTGCGATGTCATCTGTTCAACCATTAGCAACAGACTTGCCCAAGACAGGTAGACCACTTAACATCATGTATCGGTGTTATCCTTCATATTTAAACCATGATGGACATATTCAATTAGCCGATTGAACACTTGAATCCCTATTCTGGATGGAAAATGCAAGCCCACAACACGCCGCAACGTGTGAGCTTGTAGGTCGGCTTTTCGTCAGGGGGGATAAGAGCGATCCAAGTACAGAGCCAACTGGGGTCAGGTTTACCAAGTTTTATATAGTTTCAAGTGGTTAATGTAGTAATCTTTCTGTGAACTGTATCCACAAGTTTCCAACGCCCCATAGTGCATTGCGCAAACGTCTGCACCGAGGTTCCGCCGCCGATTTACAAGCTCACAACGGGTTGCATCTGCGACGCGACGTGAGCTTGTATGTCTGCTGTTAAACCCGGAAGTTTGGTCCTGATAGTCTCCAGTAAACCCCCGGGGAAACTTGTGGATATACCAGATGTATGTTTTATTATACACAGGATACAATAAACTGTCTGATCCCTTGACCTGAATTATCCATGTTTCTTTGTTGATTGCACCTTATATCGATTCTCTCTCTTAATCCACACAGGGCAGACGTCAGCCACAACAAAAGTGTCCGTCTTCACTCCTTCCTGTGTGGGGCTCTGGGTGTATTTCTTCCCGTCCTCTTCATCCTCAGCTTCATCGTGAACACCTTCTCCAAAGAGACACTAGATGAACTTTTGGGAGAAGGGCTGTCCAGGATCCTCTCAGCCTCGACGGTATTAATGTGACCCCTATAATGCCTACACTGGGCCCTTGCAGGCCCAGTTTTACACTCCCAGATTTAAATGAACACTCAGAACTTTGTAGCCTCTTATCCTATTCTCACTCTTCTGTTTTCAACATTGTTAACAGTTTGCAGTTGGTTGAATACATTTACTATGTATCTCTTGTGAGTCTTGCAGGGTTTTTTTTTTTTTTTACAGTAATTTGTAGCGAACAACTAACACATTTTTCTGCTTCATGATAGTGGACATCACTGGACATTATTTAGCATAGGCCATAATCTCTGTGGTTTATTTTGTGTTCTGACTGTATATTGTTTGTGTCTCACCAGGGAATAATGGTGTATCTGTGGGACTGGATCCCAGAAGACGGACAAGTATTGTTTCTTATCGTCTTTGGAAGTTTTTGTTACCTCCTGCTATTCCTAGCCAAGTATTTTGCACGGTAGGCAAAATGACATATCCCTACATTTTACCCTACCATACACTCACACCCTCCCTCACTCTCACACACGCACGCACGCACGCACACACACAATAATTAATATTATGTTTTTCTTTCTTAGCCAAGGGAATAAGACTCTGACAAAGAAGGAGAGGAGGAGCCTGGCAGAGTATAATGATTACATCCACGACGTGGTCAGAGACAAGAAGGTTAGCAGCCTTTTATTGTTTTAATCTTGTAGTTTTTTACTCAACAAATGTAGCTAAAGATCATAGTTTTTCTTTTTCTTTTGCTTAATGTCTGTTGTACGGTGGTGTTGCGATTCACAAGCTCACAAGGTGCCATGATGTTTTGTAAGCTTGTAAATCGCCTTCTTTCACCTATAGTACGACGAGTATAAATGAAGCATATGTTGTAATATTTGAGCCACAGAACTAACATTGTAATTTTTTATCAACAGGGTAAATTGTATGAATGGTATCTACAGCAGTGTGCTGCTGAATATGACTTCTAACCATGGGTAAGCTGTTGAAAGTTTACATACATCAGAATTGGTGATGTTATCATTTGTACCATTTCTCAAAATGAGACTGCCTCTTGTTTGCCACTGGGCATTTTTCAATGGGAGCCACGGGATGTTCTGATCAGGTAATTATCACCTGCGTGATAAGCTTTAATCTTTGTTTCCTTGTGATCTTTGACAAATTGTAATACAGTAAGCTTTAATCTTCTCATTTATGTGATCCCTCATGATCTGTGATAAGAATGTAATACAGTTTAATGCCAACGTTATCATCTCAGAAGCAATTGAATTACGCACATGCAATTAAAAGTGCCTTTACTGTTAAGTGCAGGATAAACTATGCTTATAATTATTTGAGAAATATTCTTAATTCATTTCTTAGTTAATTTTGTTTTTCAGTTTTTATTAAGCCATTGTGTTTCTGTTGGAAACTTAAATGTTTACATCTGATTTTGTTCTTACCGTCATCAGAACTAACTGATTCCTGTTAGCAGAATGTTTCATGAAAACTCACAATATTTTATAGTTGTTTTTATTTACCTCCTCTGTTCAGCCAAAAGCTGCCACTTTATCTTTACAAAATACCAGAATGTGTAGTACCTAAAGGAGTGGTTCACCCCAAAATTAAAAAATTTCTATTGATTATTCATGTCATGTAGACTTGAATTCAATAATATTTTTTGGTTTTTGTCGCAATCCTAAGACAAAAAATTGATTATAGTAAACTTACCCTGACGGTTTCCCCATCCACTGCCATGCATCAGGGTCCCCATCCGGAATCAGTGGGGGTAAATTTACTATAATCGCAGGAATGTGACAAATACACTTTTTTTTTTTTTTAAATTGAACTCAAGTCTCCATGGCATGAGTAATCAATAGAAAACAAGTCATTTTGGGGGTGATCTACTCCTTTAACCTTCTATTTGTATTCTGAATATTCTAAATTTTGTAATTCTAGAATAATCAATACTGCAGCATAGAATGTTGAATATTGTATTTGTACAAGGACAGATGCATTTCCTTGAAGTTTTTCAGCAAAACTAATAAGGTGTCATCATCCTTACCATGAATGATGTCCAGAAGTTCTTCCACGACTCTTAGTGTGTTAAAACAATACATCCCATTTGATCCCTGCAATATGTGATATGGTATGTTACCAGATATTTCTTTAGTGCATTGTCCTACAAAACATTATGGTCAAAGTTCAATACAGAATGGAGAAACATTACCAGTTGCCGTCTACAGCTAGCATTAAGCTGTTAACCTGACTCTGCCAGATGGTGACAGTAGTGTGTATACTGCATATACCGCCCTACTCGGTACACACTGCTGCCACCATCTGGCAGAGTCGGGTTATTAAGCTGTGGCTGGCCAAAAATTTAAATGTCTTCATGTAGCACATGTTAATAGTTCTGTTCAACTAGTAAGAATCGGTTGGTCAACTGTGAACTCGTCCAGTGCACTGATGTGTGTACCCTATATACTTTGTTAAGTAGTGGAAAATAGGCATCCAATCTACAGCTGGTGGATCTGCTATTTTGGTGAAATGTTCACCTATTTTGGCTTAATGTTCGTCTATTATGACATAGGGACGGTTGGGTTCATGTGGTTAATTAAATTTGTAGTGTACAATGGACCTGTAAGTGTCCATTTGTACCTTCTTACATTTAAATTGACTTTCATGCAGCGTGTTTGTCAGCTTTGGTTGAACCCTTTTGTCCTAGTGTATTACTTTGGGTTAGCCTAACCCAAAGTTAGGGTTAGGGTCAGTGTTAGTATTGCAATACAAACTCTCTGATCTATAACCTTAGCTGCAATACCACATAATGCCTTCACTCCAGTGTTTGTACATAAGATATATTTATTTTTCTCTGAAAAGGTATCGTTGAGGTCTTTTTTGTTTTACCCAAATCAGGAAAAGAAATCCCTATTTGGGCTCTTTGCAATATTGCTGTGAATGCTGTTAATTTCTATTGTGTATTGTCTGTTATGTCCTAATGTAGGATGTTTTCTTTCTGTTTTGTCTTTATTTAAATGTACTGTTTCAATAGGGTTGTTTAAGTTGTGTGTGCATTTATCTATTGTGTGTTTCTTAAATAGATTTTAGATTTTTATGGATGGTACAATGTCTTCTCAGTGGTAGAAATCTTGTAATCCACTTACTCTAAGACAATCTGTCTTAAAATTAAATATTTTTAATGACTCCAGTATTTATAACTCTGTTTTGTGTGTGTGTGTGTGTGTGTGTGTGTGTGTGTGTGTGTGTGTGTGTGTGTGTGTGTGTGTGTGTGTGTGTGTGTGTGTGTGTGTGTGTGTGTGTGTGTGTGTGTGTGTGTGTGTGTGTGTGTGTGTGTGTGTGTGTGTGTGTGTGTGCGTGTGTGTGAAACAAGACACTTATGTCATTCTTGAAGACTTTTATTTCAAAGTTTTAGTTATAAAAATACCATTCCAAGCCTCTCTGTAGGAAGAACAATGCTTTTTAAAATGTTTGACTTATATCTTAAGCATAATTCATACATTGTACAGGGGTGTAGCTCACTGAAAATAACACCTAATGGAGAGCAATGCTGTTGCATGACAAAATTCTAAATCAGGCTCAAGTCTCAAGTGTTTTGGAATCTTCAATGTACCAAAGAGATGGAATCAAGCTTATTGTATACCTCTAAGCACATTGCAAGCTATTTTGAATGAAAATGAGAAAACCAGTGAAAATGCAATAATTGGCATAGATATAAAAAGCAACAAATTAATAATCTTTTTCAAAAAAGACCAACCCCCGATATCCCCAGGCCACAAACCTCAGTTCCCTGAGTTAGTAACAAAGAACATCCCTATGGAGATGATGGCTATCAAAAATAACCTTCAGCAACTAATGAGTTTCATCCAAAGAAGCAACATCTAATTGTTAGAAAATATATATACATACTTCCATTATCCAAGTACTAACATATAATCAAAGTATGCTTACAGTAGAATTTAATTTGTGCAATCTACTAGCAAGGCAACATAGGTCACCAATAAAAAGAGGTATGTTGCAACCCTTAACCACTTAAGCCCTATTTTCAATTATGTTCACAAATGTTCAATTATTTTTATTACCAAAAACATTTGAGAATATGTGTATATTGCCCAAAATTGTGATGCTAGGGTTAAAGTGGTTAAATGGAAATGTTTAGGTTTAAAGCTGCGTGTATACACTATCTGTGCCCATGTACGTGCGTGTGTGGGTGCGTGAATGTGTGTGATTTGGCAAGTAGTGAAAGGGGCATTCCAGCATCTGCACCTTATGATTATTCTGTTTATCATGTTAAAAGTTGAAGCTTTGTTCAGTGATGCATTTAATTATTAAAATATGTACCAATGTCTATGTTGGGGTTTCCCCACTTCAGATGTCCTGTATTATATCTGTTGCCATGCAGATAATAAGGACTTTTTTTAAAACCCACATGAGCATACAAATAAATGTTATTCAAAACTTAAAGTAAACTAATTCTGTTCAAATTGTATGTTCGTATTTTGCTACAGTGCATTCAGGATTATATCTATTTACAATGTTGCTTATACAAAAAGGGAAAAAAAGGAAGGAAAATAAGCCAATGCCCATCCTTGGCTTTTTGCAAAGTGTACAGGTAGATCATGCAGGAGCACAGAGGCTGAATCCAGTATTGCTTGTTGTGAAACATAATATAACAGAATATTATGACAAGAAACCTGCCATCACAGTATTTGAGTATTAAAAACTGTGTATGGCTCATGTTATGTCGTTGCAGTGGGGCAGAAACCTCTTATCTCCATATTTAACTTTTTCATAAGCGAAAACATAAAAGTGGCAAGAATAACATGTTTTGAGCTTGTAGATCTGCTATTTTGGCTATTTTTGAATTCTGGTAAGTAACAGTTTTGGGACATATGAGGTTTCCACCGGACAAGCAACGATGTGTAAGATCAGTGGTTCTCAACCTTTTCAGGACACGACCCCCAAAATAATCATATTTTAACTGGGGACCCTCCACCCTGACGAGCACTAATAGTTGAGGAATTACATTTTGTAGAACACGGTTCTATTGTGAAAATGGCCGATCTACATGCTCACAACGCCTAGCGTTGCGAGGCGTTGTGAGCATGTAGATCGGCTATTTTCACAATTTCTGCTTCCAATATTTGACAATTGGGCCAATGTTTAATTTGTCATTTTAGAGGTATTAAAAAGGTCCTGAAATTATCACTGTAGAAATGTGCATATACCTTCTAGTCTATACACTTAAACTTTATGTTGGTTTGTTTACTGTTGAGAGAGAAAACGGTGTTCCACATTAAGTTAATCATCTGAGGACCCCCCAAAAATAATGTGGGGACCCCCCTGGGGGTCCCGACCCACAGGTTGAGAACCACTGTGTAAGATAACTTACCATCACCCTTAAATGTCTCTTAGAAACAAATTCACCCTCGGTCTCAGTCTTGTCTTCAGCTGAGCGTGTCTCAAACAGACCCACTGCACAGGGTGTCCTCAGAGTTCATACTGTATGCCTGTCCAGAACAGGATAGCTGCTCGGTATCTCAGCACCATGAAGGCTAAGCTCAGCTTCGCCGAGAAAGAAAAGTGCTTCGCACAAATGACATTTGTTGAGCGACGCGTCATGTCACTTTTTCACTGAAGCATAAATTAGCCTTAAAGTGTCCGTAGTTAAGTGTCCAGTATAGACCTCGACAGCACTGAGGTCTTCAGGTGGGAACTCATTGAGAGCCTTTGTCAATCAACCAAGAAATGTCTCCCGTCCTGCATACCAGAGGACAGAAAACAGCCATTAGCTTCATGTGGATCTCAGCATTTAATGCAGTGGTTCTCAACCTTTTCAGGCTGCGACCCCCAAAATAATCATATTTTAACTGGTGACCCCCCACCCACACCCTGACGAGCACTAAGAGTTGAGGCAATGTATGCACATTCTGTATAACACGGTTCTATTGGGAAAATAGCCGATCTACATGCTCTCGCGGGTGCAAGGCGCTGTGAGCATGTAGATCGGCTATTTTCACAATTTCTGCCCCTAATACTTGACAATTTGGCCAATGTTTAATTTGTCATTTTAGAGGTATTAAAGATTCCATAAATTGTCACTTTAGAATTGTGCATATACCCTCTAGGCTATACACTTAAACTTTGTTGGTCTGTTTACTGTTGAGTGAGAAAGCATGTTGCACATTAGTTAATCATCTGGGGACCCCCAGGTTGAGAACCACTGATTTAATGCCTAATATTAATGGTTACAAACCTGATTAGTTGTCACTGTAATTGGCATGCCCAGTATGGCCTCAATTGAAAATGAGCGATTTCAGACTTGATTTATCATACTTGCCTAGTTAACATCCTTCATTTTGTGTGCACAATAAAAAAAATGAGAAGTGGCTGAATGTCACAGCTATGCAAGCACACTGAACACAGTGACAAATACTGTAGAAAATATGTGGAGTAATAATTATCAGGCCATTATATATAATTGACACATTTCCATACATAAATAGATTTATTTTTTTAAAGCTGAATGATACATTTTACAGATGACTGTATAATGTTATTGACTTGTTGGGGGAGGGGAGGGGGGGGGGGGGCTTTTATGCATTTATTGATGGGACATAGACTGACAGGAAATGGGGGGAGAGATGGGGAATGACACGCGGCAAAGGTCATCCGGATCAGGAATGGAACCGGTGACGCCGCCAGGCATCCATGCCTATGTGGCAATGCCTAAGTGGTATGCACCTGGACCAGTAGGCCAGCAGGCGCCCCAACTGTATACAGTTATTGTAGAGTGTGCCAAGCTATGGTAAGTTTGACTTGTAAAATACTTTGCATGTGATCAAAGTCACAAGGCCTGTGTCTCTTTGGTGTTTCCTGTCGGGGTCAGATAACATTTGACTTATAGATTTTCTTTACAGTACCACCATTGTAACCATGACCAGATTTAATACTTGGAAATGTACTTACTCTACGTCTCGTTTCTTAATCGTCTTTCCAGATCCTAAGACCTCTGCCACACGGGACACAATAGGATCATAGTTCATGCTGGCCACAGCAACTACCTCCTCATTCCTATAGATATGTCAGATTAAAACCAGATTTAGCCTATACCCAGTTGTATGACAGAGTATACATTAAGCATAAAACAACACTGTTACACATAAGGCTAAATATAGTGAGACACTACCGTGAATTTAGAATATGAATGCCAGCACCAAAATTATGGTTAAGAATACGTAATAATGACATGAACCCATATGGACCCTTTAAAGGCCTATACAGTTTATCCTTACCTGGTATAAAATGCCACAAACTTCAGTTCATCCAGATCTCCTTGGATAATGACGTCATCAAAGCCCTCCCCATAACCTTTGCAATCAGAAACCACTCCACTTTTACATGATTATAAACAGCAAAAGGAAATGAAACAAAACAGAATCTAAACCTGAAAATGCCCTGGGTATGTATTTTACAGCTAGAGGGCAGTGTGGGAACTACAACAAGTTTAACAGAAACTCTTGTGATCCATCACAAGCATTCCCAACACAGTTTTCAGGGGAACTCAAATTCAAAGCCTGATACAGCAGGGGGCTGTATCAGGACGGGACATTTGAGACCCCCGAAAACTGCATTGGGGTGGGGGGCATCCCCACCACACACACACGCACACGCACACATCTTATTATATTTATAGTATTTCAACACAAAAAAATCATTGAAAGAGTTCACTTCAGAATACAAATGAGTTATTGTGAACAACCACTCAAAGGCTGTGCTATGTTCAGTTATAACTATATCTGAGAAGAAGTACAGCCAGGTGTCAGCATGCACTAACAGAGAAAGGCCAAGGATGACAGTAGACATAAAGTATACTGTATGCGTTAACGTTGAGACTTTCATTTTGAATACTTGAAGAATACTTAAAAGAGTAGTTCACCCCCAAAATGACTTTTTTTTCTATTGATTACTCACGACATGGAGACTTGAGTTCAACAATATTGTCGAATTCCTAGGACAAAAAATGGATTATAGTAAATGTAGCCCCATTGAGAGTACCCGGAAGTGGACCCGAATGCATTTGGGTCCCCATCTGGAATCAATGGGGGTACATTTATTGAAAGCAACTTATTGACTTAGGAATGTGACAAAAAACTAATAATAATATTGAACTCAAGTCTCCATGGCATGGGTAATCAATAGAAAAAAAATATTTTTGAGGGTGAACTACTCCTTTAAAAAAAAAGACAATCAATTAACGCCAGCTAAGTTGAATATGAGACCCCTGCTTTAGATCATAAGATTCATTAAAAAGAAAAGTCAAGCAGATTTGTATTATATTCAATTGATCAAATCTCAGTTTAGTAACTATTCGTAATACTCTTTTCCTTATGAAATGTGAACCAAATTCCATTTACCTGCATAGCGTATGCTTTTGCCAAACATGGCTGTCCAGAAATAAGGCACAGTTTTGATTTCTGAGGCTCTACCCATCATACTGAGAGCTGCCACTCTCCCTGTAAATTAAACACAATTAAATGAAGATAGGTTGAAAATTGGTGACGTGTCCTTTAATGCAGAATATTTTCCAGTTCACCTCGCTTGGTTTAAACCATTCTGGCAGGTGGATACATTCCAACATTAAGTACTGCCTCTGGCATTAATCCACCAGAATGAATAATATAGTTACATGTGTAACCCTCGTTTAATGCTGTAGTGTAGGATGTATAATGCTGAACTTAGCCTAATGCGTCAAAATAGTAGATGGGCTTTTTACAGCGCAAAAACCAACCCAGTGGATGTAATTTACTTTATTGGAGTATTTCCCATTTTCAATACTATTACTTCTACTCCACTACATCTCAGAGGCAAATATAGTACTTTTACTCCACTACAATTATTTGAAAAACGTAGTTACTACAGGCCTTCTTACCGTGAGATTGTAGATCTGCTATTTTCAAAAGATTTGTATACAATTGAAAACTTGAAATGGGACATTCTACAAATGAGTACTTTTACTTTTGGTACTTTAAGCACATTTTGAATTCCGGACTTTACTTATAACAGAGTATTTCTACATAGCAGTATTGCAACTTTTACTAAGTAAAAAATGTGAGTACTTTTTCTATCACTGAACCAAACACTCACCATGGACATGGGCCATCTGCCAGTGAGGGATGTTCACCTTCTTATTGCTGCGCTGCAGGAAGGGAAACACCACCACATCTCCTCCAGCAAACACACCGTCAACATTTGTCTGCATCATCTGAGAGACAGTTCAAACAAACTAATGGATGCTACAACATTGAAAACGAAACATTTGTGTATACGGAGGTCGGCAGTTTTGTCCATAGTACCTTGTTGACCGTGATAAAGCCCTTGGAGTCCATGTGAATGCCACTCTGTTTCAAGAAGCTGGTAGCAGGAATGCATCCTGCAGAAATATAGAAACATCATAGTCATCACTCATCGCAGAAACATCATAGTGACCAGACTGGAGTTGGATTGGAAACCACATGAAATTCACTTGTAATCATTGAATGGGTCTTTCAGCTTCATCAGGAGATTATGCATTCGGCCCTGTGTCTGTGTGTCTGTCCACAACTAATCTTGCACTCTACAAGGCGATCAGCATCATATTCTTGTGCATGCTGACAGCTGACCAGGCAAAAATAAAATGTGTTCTTTAATCAGTCAAAGTTAACATGCCGATGGCCTAATGGTTAAGGCACTAATGACAGTGAATCGTGGGTTCGATTCCGGGGGCCAGACAGCCTTTGCTGCATGTCACTCCCCATCTCTCTCTCCCTGCTTCCTGTCAAACTCAACTGTACTATCCAATAAAAGCAAAAAAAAAAAAAAAAAAGAATCAGGCACTTTTCCCTCCAGCCAACACTCCACACACACACACACACACACACACACACACACACACACACACACACACACACACACACACAACCTTTGTGAATGGGAAGTGAATGGGAAATGTACTTGTCCATATGACACTTTGCCTCAAAAAGTTAATGTCAAGCCCTGCTATTATAGCTATATCCCCCTGTCCTCCCAACATGGCTGCCGGGGGCCCAGTGTGATACCAGCCTTGCAAGCCCAGGAGAGAGGGAGGAAGACGAAGTAATTTGTGTGTTTGAGAGAGAGAGAGAAAAAAAATCACACCCGTGTGAAGTGGAGCTGTGTGTGTGTGTGTGTGTGTGTGTGTGTGTGTGTGTGTGTGTGTGTGTGTGTGTGTGTGTGTGTGGATCATGTGTACCGATTTTTGTGACATTTGAAGAAAAGATGTAGGAAAAGGAGCAAAAAGTGTGTTTTGGAGAAAATTCAAGATGGCGGAAAATCTATCATGGCGCAAATGGGCGTGGCCTATATGGGGAGATGCGTCATGACCCAAGGAATCCAGGGAAAAAATATTTTTAATTTTCCGACCTACGGTTCAAGAGTTACAGGCCAAAACGTAAAGTGGGGTGTTATGGCGCCACCATGCGGCCAAATGACACAATTTTTTTTTATTTAATCCTTGAAATCATTATGAACCTCCTCTCCAAGTCTTGAAACTCTAGCCCCTATGGTTTGCGAGAGACAAATAATTGAATGTGAGTTTTTGCGATTCCCATTATAAGTCAATGGGGAAAATTAATTCACTAATAAATTAATATCAATTAAACTATAGAACCTTTCTCTTAGAAAAGTAATAGCCCACGATTCCTGAGTAAGCCGGTCGATTTGACATATGGCGCGAGTGTGTGGTGGCAAAACTGTGGGACTAGTGGCGTGCCGAAGTTTAGGAAGTTCAGGCTACATACACACAGACAGACAGACACACACACACACACACACACACACACACAGACCCACACAGCCACGTATAGGGAGCCTGTGCTTCACACAGCTCCAAAAAAGAGTACAACTGGTA
Source organism: Nannobrachium achirus (assembly GCF_963921795.1). NCBI lineage: Eukaryota > Metazoa > Chordata > Actinopteri > Myctophiformes > Myctophidae > Nannobrachium > Nannobrachium achirus. The sequence continues at coordinate 35,232,104 of NC_137832.1, read as the reverse complement.
ATCACATGCTGTGGCTTTCATGGCTGCAGGAAGACATTTCACTACACACATGTTTATTATTATTAGGTTATGCTTCCTGGTGGATATTTGCACTATATTGAGCGCACCTTTCAAGTATTATAATTAAATGTAATACCATAATGAAAGCGCATCACCTGTACCAATCACACACACGTCGGCCCGTAGGACTTTTCCACTTTTGAGTACCACCTCTTTCAACTAAAATAGAAAGACAAAGAGCTTGGTCATGTAGTGAAGATACATTACAGATTACACAGCTTTGATATTGTGGTACTTACATTCCTTCTTTGAGTTATTGAGTACGTAATTGAGATTGTTTCCAATTGAGTGTAAATAAATTACACCCCAAAATTAGTATTTTTACCATTCATTTTGTCTGATAATGATCATCTACTATTTCATGGCATGCTATTGTATACTTCACCTGCACTTGCCAATTACAAATTGATTGAGCAAGAGAAGATAATCCTATTGAGCTCCATGTCATGCAGTTTTTCTCACTTTCTGAATACCTGTCCATGATGGCCTATCATCTCCGACACCTCGTTCAGCATGTAGAACTTCACTCGTTGGGTCTCGAACAGCTGTAACACACCATGGTTACAAAACCACAAACAACTATTAAAACCTAGAGTGGGAGAGAATGTACAGTAGGTCCTTAACATCCACCATGATCGGTGTCAATGAGTATATTTGTATTCCCTTTGTGGTACATTGAGCTGCAGAACATGATCTGCATTTTAAATGGTAGTTTGTTGTGCAGGGAGAATGCTGAGGTAGTTCTTGTCCCGGACAACCTGATTTCCCAGGGGTGCTTCCCTACCTTCATTATTGCTTTCCCTACTTTCTCCCCGAGAGCTTTCTTAAATGGGACTGGTTCTATCCCAATGATAGAAACAGAGTGGGCCTTGTCAGTGAGTGCAGCAGCCACCTCCATACCTGGCAACAACAAAGAGAATAAACAGTTATTACCATCTATATAAATTGATTTAATTCATCACAGTATATGAGGGCCCTCAGCCAACACAAAAAGAGGGGATTAAGTTTGTAATAATATAATTATAAACTTTACAAAGTCATCTTAATAAAGTTACAAAGTGCAGCAACACAATAAAAACATGATAAAAACAAGTCAAGCCATTTCGCATCATGTCTACTATATCTACGGGCAGAGCAGATGCTGCCGATCCCTCTTGTACATCATCTCTTCTATCTCCTTTTTCTAATATCTAACCAGGAAATCTGCCTTCCCATGCAGGAAAACAAACTGTCTTCAGTATAGCAAGAGACGCAAACATTTCAGTACAATTCAGCAAAATGTTCCTTTAAAAAGTACACTTTAGCTTGGTTATATTTTTTTCTCACTAATTCCATGTTGTGATTGTGAACAGAAATCAACATGGTGTGTGCCTGGGTAACTAGGTTGGTAGAGCGCTCCACTTTGAGTCACAAGTTTTGATACCAGGCACTGCCAACTCAACGTATACAGTATGAGTAGCATCAACAAAACTCTGCACATAGGTCTTGTACTTCCTCTGGGTAATTAACTCCTCCTCTTGCTATTTAGGCTAATAATTACATTATAATCACACACTAACAGTCCAGTTTAATGTAAAATCTGATATTTGGAAATCAGATTTTTTTTTTTTTTTTTTATTTGGATGTTTTCTAAATTATGTAAGCAACACAATGAACAATAAAAATAAAGCTTACATTTTAATTGGGTGGGGAACTGGTGTGGGGGGCGGTATGGGACCTGGATATTGGATAGGGGGCACTGGCCCAGAAAGGGTTAAAAAAACACTGTACTAGGCTAAATGGTTGCCTAAGTCCTGGCTAGGCAACCCAGGCAACCCTGTGTGCAGAGCAGACCTTACACTTGGGACGTCAACAATACACATGCCAAATGTGAAGGGGATTGCTTGAGACAGATGTACAAAGAGAGATTTGTGGAATATGTAGATAGACAAGAGCAATTGGTAACGCAATAAATACCCTTGTACCAATTGCACGAGTAGTACCCGCATTAGTATATGCCCATAACCTGTATACAGGCATTTTGATTGGATTGGTGGTTCTTGACAACTGTATATCCATATATGGACATATCGTTGTATTGGCGGTTCTGGACAGCCACATATGAACAACTCGGCTGTGGGCACCTTGAGTCCTTATGGCAGAACTGTGGCTCTGGACAACCAGGTTTTCATATGCCTAGATAATGGGAATATTAGTTTTGTTTTGTTTATGGTTATGTCTGAGTCATAATGACATGCCTATATATGGATGTATGGGGTTTGTTTATTGTTATGTCTGAGTCAGAGTGACATGGCCGTGGTCCGACTGACTTCCCGGTGGGTCCCCAGTACACATGCCCAGTTTGAGGATTGGTGTGGGGAAACACAGAGATTCTGTGCATTTATAGATAGATTATTACTAAATGCATAATTTATTCTCACCAATAAATCCTGTTCCCACAATCACGGCATTCTTGTTGTTGGCCAGCCTGGCTATGCTGTTTGCTTCTTCAGGTGTCCTGAGATGAAATACATTCTCAATATCCTTGCCTTTGTAGATCATTGGTTTGGGTCTTTCAAGCAAAAGACAGAAGCAATCAAGTATCAGTTCATTAATTCATTATGGTAATACTGACCACAAGAACAATTTATTTTGGCAGCAAATAATTCCTCACTGGTTTCCTGTAGCAATGAAGAGTTTCCTGTATTCCATCTTCAGGCCATCTTGAAAAGTCACAGTCCGTGTTTTAACATCAACTGCCAAAACCTAACATTTACAGAAACCAAGAGTCATATAATAAGGCCAGTAGAGTTGTTCCTACTATTGGGGTCAATTCATTTTCAATTCAACCAGTTGAGGAAGTGGAATTGAAACGATTGACAATGAATGGTTATATAACAAACACTTTCAATTTGACACATCATTTTGATTTACTGACATGAAAGAAGCACCAACCGTGCTTGGCATGATCTCTTACCTCTGTCTCAGTGAGCAATTCAATGTCATGGCTCTGGAGGAAATCAATGGAGCGAAGTCTCAATTGCTCTGCTGTGCTTTCTAGGGACTAAAGGAAAAAAGGTTAGTCACAGTGCAAGTGTGACTTTGACAAAACATTTATGAATGCACGTTTTGTTAATTCATAGCCTTTCAAATACACTTTTGTAGACTTTTCAAAACATAGATGGTAAATTACAACAATAATCTGCCCCTCACATTTCTGACTGAGCAAAAACATTGTCCAGGAATGCTATCTCAAGGATTTCGGCACAGCTAACACTCAACACCAAAACATAAGGTATGGCCATGACATCTACCAAGCATGACAATTATCTTAGCCAGTGAAGGACTAAACTATACAGGTCAGAAGGATATACAGGTAAAGGAGTTTATTTGTCACTCACTTATACAAGTACAAGCAGCACAATGTTGGTGTGACATGCTCCAACAATACTATAACAGCAAAATACTGTATAAAAATACAAGTAAAGGTAAAACCTTTAGCAGCAATATGAGAGTGTATTAATTCTGTAAATCAATACATGAACTTACATTGCTTGTCAAATATATGATCATGGAGTACTGTTCACAAAGCTTTAGAGAAGATGCTTGGTTTGTGAATAGCATCCGAAACTGAAAACGCAGGGCTCCAAATAATCAACACAGACCCATTAACACTTTAAAACAGGGGTCTTCAACGTTTTCAGGCCAAGGACCCCTTTGTTGAGAGAGAGAGAGATGAAGCAGGGACCCCCACAACCTTATCATAGATTCCATATAGTTTCATGTCAATTTGTGTTTTCAGATATTTAACCACTTGAACCGTTAATACATAATAAACTTGGCCTTTCACTTAGTCTGCTCTTTTTCTTCTCTACACCAAAGCTCTTTGCCGAAAATAGCTGATCTACAAGCTCACAACGCCTCGCTGCCTTATAGATCTGCTATTTTTGGTTAAAGTTCTCAGAATATGGACGCTAGGGTTCAAATGCTTAATATAAAAAAGGAAGAAAAAAGGTTTCTATCACATAAAGATTTGGAGGACCGCCTGTTGAAGACCCTTGCTTTAAAACATTAATTGTATTTCATTACAGTGTCTGAAGTCAGCATTTTTGCCCTATTTGTGGAGATAAGTGACCTACGGTCGCTTATCTCCCGATTAGGGAGCCTTACTGGTATTGTATGGTTAGTTATATCCACAGCTTTCCATCAAATCTCTGGTCCTATCGAGTGTATTTGTTTCCCAAGAGCACTTATCTTATAATTGACTAAAGCAACATTAGATATTGAGAAACATACTCTCAGTGGTGTGCTCTGGGTCTCTGTACAAACCTTACTCAGTTTAGGCCTGTCATAAGGTGGATGTTTGTCCACGGTGCATATGACAATGCGATCAGTGAAGCCCTCTTGCCTTAATGTCTCTGCACACACCAGTCCTGCTGGACCTGATGACAAATCAGTTCATCACATAAAGCGGGATTGTATTACAGAGAGACATGAAGTACAACCATAACTGCTAATGGTTCAAGTAAAAAGTCAACAATGAGAATCTAATGAAACCCAATCATATCCTCATTCTTGTAGTCATGGGAGTGCAGGAAATTCAAAAAGAAGAAAAAAATGTATAAATCAAACTTTATAGACATACATACATACTTTATATATATACTGTACACACACACACACACACACACACACACACACACACACACAAATGTAACGTACCTGAGCCAATGATAAGAATGTGGCTGAAGCCTGTGTTAGAGTTAATGACTGCTGAACACCGTGCCATGGGCTTTGACCTCTTCTGTGACTGAAGAGCCTAGAAATATTTGGCAAGATCTCAAGATCAGTGGATTTGTTTATTTTCTAGAATAAATTCCTCAAATTGTCCCAGGTGGTGCATTTGTTGTCTTACCTGTTTGTTTGCACGAATGATCACCTTGTCTTTTTCAACTCTGACCTAAAGCAAACAGACATGAACGATGTGCACACATGTGTATCATTCCCATGATGTTTAAGAGACAGGATAAGGCACGGAATGTGAAAGACATCATCAGTGGGGAAGGTCACCTGGAAGGTAGGCAGGCTGTCCAGTCCAGGGAAGTCCTCAATGTCTCCTGTTGCAATACTGAAACATGCGCCATGCCAGGGACAGCGCACGTGACCTTTTGACAAGACACCTGGAATGAAAAACATATTTTCTTAAAGATTAGTTTTTGGGATTTGTATGCCTTTATTGATAGGACAGTTAGGCTGACAGGAAATGGGCGGAGAGACAGGGAGTGACATGCGGCAAAGGTCGTCCGGATCGGGAATCGGACCGGCGACGCCACCAGGCATCCATGCCTATGTGGCAATGGCTAAGTGGTATGCGCCCAGACCAGTAGGCCAGCGGGTGCCCACAAATACATATTTTCATTGTATCAATTAAGCTTTAATGGTAGAATGTGAACAGAAGTGGTCAATTCCTCATCTATGCTTCCACTGTACAAAATTATTTTAAATGAAACTGATTCACCTTTGACGAGCGGTGCGCCGTAGTGGGGACACTTGTGGCCAATGGCTGAGAACTCTCCATGTTCTTTGATTAGCAAAGCTCTGCCACTTCCCAAGTCAACTTCTCGCATCCTGTCAAGAACGCACAGAGAGATACAGTATCTGTTTTTTGTGTCTGTTGATACAGTATACATATGCATACACATGATGCTGAGATAAAATGAACACTGGGATTTGACTGTGTTGTTCTAGTCGCTCATCTGTATTACAAACCTTCTGTATCCCCTGAACATCAGGTGATTCTCTCTGTGTGTGTGTGTGTGTGTGTGTGTGTGTGTGTGTGTGTGTGTGTGTGTGTGTGTGTGTGTGTGTGTGTGTGTGTGCGTGCGTGCGTGCGTGCGTGCGTGCGTGCGTGCGTGCGTGCGTTCGTGCGGGTGTGTGTGTGTGTGTTTGGGAGAGAGAGGGGGGGGGGGGGAGAGAGAGAGAGCAGTGTCCTATACATTCATTCGCCTTCCCAACAAATTTAATTCATTTCTTACTGTCCATTTTCCAGATCTTTAACATGGCAGACAGAGGCCTCCACATAGTCTCGTGGTCTGTGGTAGAGACGCAGGGGTGCAGCGTCTTCATCAGAACCATGTCCCAGGGCCCCATTGGGTCTGCAGTCAGCAAAGGGGCTTGCCTTGCCATTGGGTGACATTCCATCCACCTCCTTTTCCTTCTCCAGGAGGGATAGTTCCACCTTAACTTCAACTGTGCAACACAGACAAGTTGTTACCAGACCACATCCTCTCAAAATTGCTCCCACTGCTATTTTCTGTCACTGCCCCTAAACTTTGGAATAGTATCCCATCAGTATCCCAAGTCCTTTAACTATTTGGTTGCAGTTTACTATGAGAAACGGCACATCATGTCGTGTCGTTTACTTTCTATGTGTTTGCCGCTCTGACATCACGCTGACTCTCAAGCTCTGACATCACGCTCTGACATCACTGTGATGTCAGGGGAACCAAATCCCTTTTATGCCCATATATGGAGATCCCTGTGATGCCAGGGGAACCAAATCCCTTTTATGCCCATATATGGAGATACGTATGAGATCCCTGTGATGCCAGGGAAACCAAATCCCTTTTATGCCCATATATGGAGATACGTATGAGAGACCTGTGATGCCAGGGGAACCAAATTCCTTTTATGCCCATATGCAGTATGGAGATCCCTGATGTCATCAATATTAAGCCCATATCTGTGAATATCTATGGGTACCATGGGTCTCCATATATGGGTAACTGGTCCGATATACCTCTATACATCACTGGCCAGATGGCCAAGGTTATAGTAATGTCTTTAGATACTGCCATTATTTTGTCTCACAACGTTATATTCTACTTGATTTTTACGTTGATTCTACCAATGCAAGGCTTTTAATGTTGTTGTTGGTCATCCTTGATTGGAAAACTATTTGACTTTGGGTCTGCTGCTGTTGTTTTTAATGCTATATGACTTGACTTGACTATGTTGTGGGAAACCTTTTTTTTAAGATAACATGTTGTGAAGGACGTGTCATTTTCAATCAGATCAGATTACCAGCTCTGTTCTATACTCTGTGTGGCGTGCTCTCCATTCGTGGATTATACAAATTTTGCCCTGGGTTTTAAGATTTCGTTTTTAGGGTCATTCCACAAAATCGAACAGGGTTGATCATGACAGGGTTGATTATTTCAAGCTAATTTGCACAAGTTAGCACATGCTGTGTATTACTTGTAGATATCGACAATATTATGAGAAATTAATAATGATTTAGATATATGTGTTTCTTTTATTTTATTTACAATATTGATCCCGTTTGACCCTTCTAATCTAAATAAATAACACTAACAACAACTTCCTGTAAATGGTGTTGGGGCTGTTAAGTCTGATATCATTTTGTAGACAGAGGAGAACTTTTGGGGCCAAAAGGCCCCAGCGCCCGTGAATCTTTTTACTATTTTTACTATTTACAATTTTTTATTTTCTTTGTTGTTGAAAGGAAAGTGGTAGAATTATACTTTAGTCGTTATTTTTGTCTCGGATCTATTGAAATAGCGAGGGACAGATAATGATGATGATGATGATGAATAAATCTGCTTGGAGGTCTGACTACAAAATGATGTCACGGCTTAAAAGCCCCAAGTGAACAAATTAACCCAAACTAAATTTTTAATTGAGAGGACACAGGTACCGTAACTACATCATAAATATAACCCACCCCCCATCCCACTACCACAAGCAAATTGAGCTTAGACATGGAAGCAGCATTCTGTTTACAATTTGACAACATAATTTATACGTACTGTACAGGCATAGTATATATCATTATTATAATATACAACATAAGCCTATCAAATGGGAGCCATAGAGCCATTTCATCTAATGCACTGCATTTGAGTTTATATATTGTACATAACATAATGGTTGTGTAAACCTTTTTCACTGCAGCCGACTTTATCTCTTCGGCTGGAAAAATGTGCTGACCATCCGGTTCTTACACAGTAATCTGGCTGGAATTTTCACCTGCTGAGCAAGTCTTAATTAAAATCAATGGAAAATCATAGCAGTGACTACATTTGCGGGAGAAGAAAGAGAGAGCTCTCTAGAGTTAAAAGACAGTCTTTTCCCCTCTCATTATATAAGTGACTATCATCACAACCACTGGTGGAATTTTCCATATCATTCGAATGGGGTGACCATTTTCATCTCAACTCATTGTACAAATCCTGACTGTTAAGCACTAAAAATCAAAATGCTTTATAATACAATATTGAAAACCTTTTTCTTACATCTTTCTTTGTGTTTTAGCACTTATGGGAATTTCAACTGTATGCATTTTGTATTTATAAAAATAAAAAAACTAAATCTCTTCTCTATTACTAATTACAGGCTTAAAAATGACATCTAGGCCTGGGCCGTTGGCGCAGCGGTCCAGGCACCTAGGCTCAGTACAGACTGTCAGTGTGTCGCGGGTTCAAGTCCCGATCCCGACGGCCTTTGCTGCATGTCACTACCCATCTCTCTCTACATTTCCTGGTAGCCTATACTGTCTATCCGTCTCGATAAAGGCATAAAAGCCCCCCCAAAAAACTTTCCACTACACACATGCGTCCGAATCACATAATCAGCGCCCTGTTGTGTTGCATTATATTTTTTCTTTCTATAAGAGAGTAGCGTTATCAATCTTAAATTAATAGACTATATAGTCAGGGATGCACACATACAGTACGTATATACTCTAGCTGGACCCCTGAAAAGGTCCAGTTAATGAATGGGCCCACCCCAAATCTTTTATTCATACTGTATCTCTCTCTCCTACATTAACACACTTTTAACTGAGAGATCGACTGAGAGATAGATTGACGATCACACATGCACATACACCGAGATCAACAATCTGCACACCTGTACGATCGTTGCCTCTTATAAAGACACAATTCTTGTCCTTTATAATGTATATAAAATATATTTGTTTAGCCAGCTCACACAAGTGTAATTGTGAGCTGAATGGAAACAGATGGCCATTACAATTTTTATTGGGTCTAAAGCCCTTGCCAGGTACAGTACCTCTTCTTCATCTCCTTTCTTTTCTGGAATCCTGATTTATGCACAGGTCCCGGTCCTGGCATAGCAAGGACATTCACTACACGTTACTCATGGGATTCTATGACCTGCCCTCACTGCAGTGATGGCAGGACACAGAATTTGATAGCTACACATGTAGTGTAACACTGTGACAAAAACAATCTCACTCCACTCTGTGGGCTGGTTTGTGTGTCAGATTGTCCGGATCTGCCTCCCTACCTGAATACTCGCCTCTCATTGAAAATGAATTACGAGATGCTTCCCATGTGAAAAGCCCTTAAGACTCCCAAACAGCCTGTTGCTTTGTGAAGCACCTTTTAGTGAAGCTGAACAGTCTTCCTGTCAACAATCATACCCCAACGTTAGCTCACCCCTCCCTTATGATAGTTTATAGCTATGATAGTATTGATATATAATATGATATGATTTTATTTTATATAATTGTCTCTGCCAGGCCGAAAGGCATGGCCCAGACCATGTTTTTCACCCTGTCCGTCTCTCCATCCGTGTCTCTGTCCGTCCGTCCGTCTGTCCGTGTGTGTGTGCCCAAGCCCAGCTAATATCCGGTACCGTTTCCTTCCGATTTTATCCAAAAATCATGCAAATCGGTACACAGTATCTCAATAATCATGTGATCAAGACGGATCTGTCTGATATTTCATATTCCATCCTAATGCAACATTGGCTTCCAAAGTTTACAGGATTGGTCCGTTTTCAACAAAATGCCTCAAATCATCAACGTAATGTGAGATTTCCATGAAATTTTGCACGCACATTCCCATTAGGTTGAGGAACTATAGGTTCAAGTGCTTCACAATGTTTGGGAGTCTTAGAGCTTTTCACATGGGAAGTGGAGACCTGAGCACTGCTTCTAGTTAATTATAATTTCATATAGGATAATTAGCAAACATTAGTTGGCTGCATTAAAAGTAGTCTTAAGATGATAATTATGACATAAACATAAATATTAATTTATAATATAAATATAGTATAATACTAAACAGTCAGTTTGGTTGAGCCCAGTTCACACACACTCACACAGCCAATATGGTCCATCTGCAGTGTGGAGGCATTTATGCCCCTTCCCTAAGCCCACGCAATGCCCAGCTTCTATGGGAACGCCTATATGAAGTACATATTAAAGGTACTGAAACTTGAACATTAATAACCTCAATAGACGTCAATTTAGCATTACATAACTGTTACATTGAGATGGTTGGGAAAATAGAGCTGAAAATAAATGAATAATAAAGAATCTATGACGTATCTAACAGGGCCGTTTTTAGCTATAGGCGGTATAGGCGGTCGCCTAGAGCGCCGATCTCAAGGGGGCGCCTGCCGAAATGGAGTGTTTTTTTTTTATATTATAAAAAAGAAAAAGAAAAAAACATTTTGGCGCCCCCTCTATTGGTATTATCTCACCAATACGACCCAGTTGCTTACATATGTGGGTCAATTTTTTTTTATCAATCATAAAAACTCGAGCGTCAGAGGCAGAGCTCTGTGTCTGCACTCTGCAGCCTGCTGCCTGCCTGTGCACTCACTCGAGTCGGCTCGGCCGTAACAGGGCGAGGTGAATGAGATTGGTACTACCCCCGCCCCCGCACTCTTCATCAAAGACGGCGCCGCACAGCACAGGGCTGGGAGCTTGAAGTGAAGCGTCACTGTTTTGTAAAGTTACTAATAATTAGGCCTACCAGTGCCCTGGAAACGCAACAGATTTATCTTGTTGTTCATTAGTATGTGAATTGCCTGCCCTGAAGCATCGACGGTTGGGTAAGTGATCTTGTTTCCAGCAGGCTGGCTGGCTTGACATTTTTGCATCATGTTGTTGAACAGTTAAAGGTGATACACCATGAAATTTCACTTTTCCTATTTTAAAACCTTTTTTTGGGGTCCCACTAGCACCTTCTATCCTCACAAAGTCCCATTTCTGACCGTTGTGTCTTTCTCTGGTTTTGAGAAGGCGAAGGTTAAAAGTATCCCACGGGTTCTCAAAACAGGCTGTCCAGATTTGCTGCCGATTGTGACGTCATCTGCCGATTGTGACGTCATCACAAAAAAAAAAAAAATCAAAAAAACATTTTTTTTAAAAAAAAATCTTTTTCAAAACATTTTTTTTTTTCAAAAAGATTTGGGGGGGGGGGGGGGGGGGGTGGCGCAGTTCAGGCCAAAGGTGGTACTGCAGCTGAAATTCTCAGAGCCATTCAAAAATGAGAGAGGCTCTCTATTCAGGAGTGGTAATTTAGCCTCAAACCTTTTGAAAAACGTTTTTGGGACATAAAAAATATGACATAAATACTTTTTAAATGCATGGTGTATCACCTTTAATGATCCACCCAACCTGACCCAAAACGGGCAAAAATCACGCCAAAACCCGAGAAAATGTCATATTATTGTAACAGTCATCCAAACCGGCCCAAAACCGACTAAATTCACGGCAAAACCCGCGCGCGCGCGCGAGTGGGGGGGGCGCATTCGAGAGAGCTCGCCTAGAGCGCCGATTAGACGCGCTACGGCCCTGCGTATCTATGATTATGACTCCATATTTAGGCAAGGTATCAGCCTGAAATGACTGCCTTTGACTTTGACTATCTATTATCAAATGAAAAACAATACTACAATAATTATACACAAATATGTGAAAATGTGTGTATGTACTTCCTTATCCTACTGGCAGTTTGCACAAGAAATGTGTCAATTATCGGCCCAGTGGTTTGGGAGATTAGCAACAGACAGACAAACAAACGTGAGGTGCATCCAAGTGAGTTGCAAGGTGAGCGAATGCCTGCAACCAGGCAGCGGATGGCATTGTGGGTCAACAAGTACGCAGTCTATGTTGGCCTGTTTCAAAACTGCATTGTGTAGTGCAACAAAACAAGTGCTTCCCTGTCCAACAGACACGTGCACACATAGACATCAAAGGGGGCTTGAGCCCCTACCCTTTTATGCATCTGTAAAAAGTGCCCTCTCCAGATCATGAATGCAGTTTTTACTATGGTGAAAGAAAAGCAAATGCCCACTTTCCATGCCATACCTGAAGGCAGCATTCAATAGAATTGCCTTGTCAAAACTCTCCTGAACTTGAATGCAGCATCTTATGATGAAAGAATTGACCTCGCTGTGTAGAAATCCATGCCATTACGCCACATCTCCAGTATTGACTTGGTTATGCTTAGTTCAGTGTGGTTTCACACACCTAAAATAGCCTACCTCTGCGACGCGTTGTGAGCTTGGAGGTCAGCTATTTTGGGTGCTTCCACCAAAAGGCCCTTTTGGAAATTCCAGCCCCTGCCTCTCTAACATTCTCTGCACATCCCTGCTGTCCAAAACATTATGCGGGATGTTGAATGAGCGTTCCCCCATCAAGCTTGTAAGCGTTCCCATAGCATGGGTGTTCCCATTGAAAGGGCATTCCCTAAGTGCCTGCGCACTGCCAGACAAACATAAATTTCAGCCTACTGATGATAAATCTAAACGAATTGAATGGGCTTGAACGCAGGAGAAAACCAGCAGTAAAAAACCTATAATGCCACAGCTTTGAAAATAAATTCTGATATCATCCCATATAAAGAACCACCATAAAGTGTTTACATTTCCTAATTGTTAGCCCCCAGTCTTAACCCATTCAGTGAATTTAGATTGTCACCAGACATATCAGTACCCAGAGATTTCCAGTTGTCCGGCTATGCGAGACTAAAGGCCCATTCCCACTGGGCCAGATAACAGATATCTGGAGATATTTCTCCAGATATTTTTCCATGCAAAGTGGATGGTAGATACAGATTAAAAAAAAAGTCTACCACAGATATTTGCCACAGATACTTTTATCTGTGGCAATTTTTTTTTTTATCTGTATCTACCATCCACTTTGCATGGAAAAATATCTGGAGAAATATCTCCAGATATCTGTTATCTGGCCCAGTGGGAATGGGCCTTAACTCTATTTTAACCCCAGCCATTGCAAATGATCATAACAACATGTGTGATCATTATATCTTGGTGAACATTGCAACAGGGAGCATCAAATTGTTCCCCTATGCATTAAGAGAGTAAGTTGTATATGACATCTATCTGGCAAACAATATGGTGGGTAGGATGAGTGAGAAAATACAAGGCTAGAAAAGTCACCTGGCTTGGGTTTGGAGAAACATCCTCCCATGGTGGGACCCAGGGTTGAGCCAGGAGACCTGGCTGAGGGAAACCCAGGGAGAGGAGAAGTGGTCAGATCCCTCTGCTGGGCTGCTTGGTTGGGAGGTAACGATAACGCTTGAGGGGGGGTATGAGTACCTGCAGGTCCAGTCTGGCCATCGCACACGTCAGCTTGTCCACATAACCTGTATGAACAGGTGTTAGAGACAGACATATTATATATACTGTATGTATACCGTCAGACTGAATTTGAAGTCGTCGGTCGAACGGTTCTTGAGATATGTGAACTACAGACGTACAGAGAGAATCTGTGCATTTATAGAAAGAGCACATTCTATATCAGCCCTATATACAGTATATACAGTATAATTGTGACCGCAGGGAGCAGTTATTGTGAAAACCTGCAGCAATTGTGTCATGCTGTTACTCTTGCCTGTAATGCTTGCCTGTAACGGCACTCACACACAGTGTCACACACACACTGGCAATGTAAATCTGTACATTGCCAGATTTACATTGACTATTTTTTAATAAGTGTGTTGTTTCCCCACGCTTCCCCACGCTTCTCGTCCTTAAGGCGTCTTACTTGTATATATACAGTATATGTGTAGTGGTTAGAGCACAGGCCTTTTGTGCGGATGGTAGTGGGTTAGATGGGCTGTTAATATAATTGCGACCGTTAGGTCGCAATTATATTACTATGTACTATGAAAACCTCCACCGGCTGTCTGTCCCTCCGTCTGTCCGTCACGTCATGTCACACTTTTGGCCCTACTCTTATCTCCGGCACCGTTGTTCCTATCCATGTCAAACTTTGCATACACACTCCTTGGCTGGCAAAGCACAACCTCTAGCCTCTCTCATTTGTCACTTTAGGCCACCATGAGGCCGGTTTTTGCAAAACACATTTTTGGACACTGCTCCTACAGATTTTGCCCTAAAATCACGCAAAGCGGTACACAGCATCTCTAAGTCATGTCATCAACATGGATCTGGAGTTTGTGTATGCGACCTGGTGGTCACTTATCTCCCGATTAGGGAGTCTTACTGGTGGTGCTATTATTATGGCCATATCCTTATTACTTATATCAGGGAGAATGTTAGCATTCACCTCACTATTTGCAGCAAAGAGCCAAGAGTGTTTTATTTCCCTGAATGCCATAATCAACCATTCAAGATATTGTTCTGAGTCAGGTTACTACAGAGCTCTGTGGAGGTATTCTATAAATCTCTCCTGCGCGTGCACGCACACACACACACACACACACACACACACACACACACACACACACACACACACACACACACACACACGCGCACGCACGCACACACATACACAAACACACACACACACACACACGCACGCACGCACGCACGCACACACGCGCATGTGTGTGTGTTAAAAAGGAAGTAATTGTGTTAATTAGCAACATTTCCACACACATTGTTGGCTTTCTTAATGCATCTTTCATGGCTAACTGTTAAATATTAACAGCCCTCAGACACCTATTAACTTTCTTGTCACACTGTGTATTGAAGGGAAACAGGGGCCCCTTCAGTTTCAAAATCACCCTTGTTTTGTTGCCTACGCATTTCTGCCAACACTCCTGGTATTTTCACCCACATACAAAGTTTTTACTCACAATGCAGTGGTTGATATGAATTTCAACAGATGCAGTGTAATACTCCTCATGGTATAATTCATTACCAAACTATTCTTTGGAAAATTACAACTAAAGAGACTACTTGATATTCAAAGCACATCTCATGCCCTCAAAGTTGTCCACAACTGCACTGTTGAATAGGACATTAGTTAGTACTAGTAAAGTTCCAGAGAGACCAAAAGAGAAGTGGAAAGATCTAAAGTGTGTCTAAAGATCTGTTTGGGAAGAACCTGAAAATATAATGAACATGTTGCTAATCTTCTTTTGATTTAATCTAAGATGTTTATAGGCAAACATCAAATCATTATTTATGACTCAAATAAACTGTCAACAGGATAGTATTATCAACTGGAAAACAATATTTGGTAGAATGCGGGCAGTGCCCACTGGGCACCTGTTTTCCTACACAAGCAGAAGTTGTTGTGATACATTCAACTTAATCTCCATGGTAACCATGAATCCTGATGTAGTAAGCAAAGCCTGGTAAAACCTGGCAAAAAAATATCCATTTCATGAGAGTAATATAATTCAAAGCTTGGCCTTTTCTACAAAGATTCTGTCGCACATATTGCAACTTAAATAACTTATAAATCAAAATGTAATGAACAACAAATTGTTTACTTTAGGTTTGTTTCGTTTAGTTTATTTGTACGATATTTTGTGCAAACCTAAAGTAGGTTAAGCAGATTTGGTCGTCAACATACTGTATGACGCAGATCCTAGTCGCTCACTGTTGGGCCTGTCCCCAAGCAGTGCTAATAATCCTTCCTGCAAACAAGCTGTCAGTTTCACTCACTTCTCCACAAATGTAATACCTGTTACTGGAATGTAGGGAGAATTAACAACTGCAGCTGGTAGTTAGTTAGTTGGCGGAGAGCGGCTGATCTATAAGAGGGAAAAATCGTTGAATACAGAACATTTACTATTAGGCCTAATCTGATGACCATGTCTGTCATTCAAGAGACCAAAACACGTTGCATCCATGCGTACAGTACAGAAACGTATTCAAGATTTAGACTCATTTCATGACAGCAAAAGGACATTAATCTGCATAGTTGAGCACACCACACAAGGGCATGACCTGTCACTCATCAAAGACGTATTCATTTATTAATGCCACAAAGATCCCCTCCCCTTAAAACAGCACACCTTTGCTTCCTAAAATAAATGGACTGTAAGTAACATGATTACAATGCCACAGATGTCCCATATGCCTATCACACCACTAACTAACATGTAATCACACCTGAACTATTGATATCAGAGATACAGGGGTAGATGAACATACTGCATCATCATTGTAAAACAATAACCGCTCAATTACTTCCTGTTAATTACTGTAGGCTATATGCTGCTTTATAAACACTGCACTTGCAAAGAGAGAACTAGAGTCTGAAGAAAGTAGGTGCTACCAGTTAGGGACTGGTTCATCATTTGTCTCTTAATGACCTAATGTCCTAACACACTTGACCGGCTCTGGTCATGTTTAGCTATATGGTTAACAATTATGGCTGTCGCTTTGATCCTCCGCTGATAAAGACCACGCTCTGTACTTGGACCACTTTTTTCCCTCTGCACCAAATGTCTTTGCCAAAAATAGATGACCTGTAAGCTCAAACTGTGAGCTTGTAGATCTGCTATTTCTAGCTAATGTTCCCCTCAGAATATAGATACTGGGGTTCAAGTGGTTAATATTTGACCACACCTCCTTACCTCACTGACAGTGAGCAAGCACTCCAGGTTTGTGAAATACCTGTCCAAGATAAGCCCTGGGAATCACAACCTGGATTTCGTCACCCAGTTCACGAGCAAAAGTCATCCTGTAGAGCACCAGATATTTACAAACTTAAACACTACTTGGAAATGTCTCTTAGAATTGATATACCTATCCAAAAGAACTACCAAAATAAAAAGGAGCAACATCAAAGCGAGTGATGAAATAGAGATGATCACTAAAGAACCTTCTGAGTGACTTCTGTATTTTATCGTTACTACTACCATTCTTAGAACGAATAAACACTGGATTGAGGCTAATCAGATTCCCCATTAAGAAACAGTAGCATGAGATATGAGACCATTAAGACCATTAATTATACTCCCATGCAGTATAATTTAGAGTAGACCACTGGTTCTCAAACGTTTGTTTTATGTATTATTTCAAAACATTTCCAATGAATTCATGAATTAAAAACAAAATCCAATTACTTTTTTCAGTAATTTCATAATGAAATAAAAGAAAAACCAAAGAAATTCTATAAATTAGAAAACAAATGTTTAAGAAGTATTGAAAATAGCGGATCTACAAGTTCACAACGTGGCATGAAGCGACGCGCTGTAAGCTTGTAGATCTGCTGTTTTCACTACTTTGGGTAAACATGGCAAACGTCTAATCTCTCTTTTGGGTCTCGACGCTAAAAGGTTTGGGAACCACTGATTTACAGTAGACTTCTAAACAATCCGTGTTGCAAACTGAATAGACTGGAATGTAATTTCTCATGTACTTTTCACCATGATCAGGTTTCAGAGGTCATGTAGTTTAGCTTGTTATGGAATTCAAATTCTAACCGAGTGAGTGGACATGCCATGTGGCTGAAGAAAGTGAAAGACTATACTTTCAAGTACCCTTGCTTACTATGTCACCCACAAAGACAGGTTTGGCATTGTAGCGCCAGTGGGTGTGTGTTGAATTGTGTGGCATGAGTTGCTCTAATTTGTCTTGTAAAATGCTTTAGTGAACAAAGACACACATGTGCTGTAGAGTTAAAGCTGGTGAACAATGGCATGGTGGAAGCACTATAGGCCTGTATCAGGTCATGTTGGTGTTGCTTTCAGCAATAGCCTCCATGATGTCATGGAAAACCAGGATTGCATGTTACAGAGGGGTGTCCACTCCTACAGGGCACAGTGCCTCCATAGGCAAAAACAACTCTCGTATTGACCAGTCTCTCAGCATGCGTGTGCGCACGCGTACACATGCACGCACTCACTCGCACACACAGTCACAGACAGTCACACACTCTCTCACACATGCACAGTCACACACACACACACACACACACACACACACACACACACACACACACACACTCTCACGCACGCACGCACGCACGCACGCACGCACGCACGCACGCACGCACGCACGCACGCACGCACACACACACACACACACACACACACACACACACACACACACACACACACACTCAAATGTGTAGAGAATGATGCACATGCACATACAAGCATATATTGTCTAAATCAATAGAGTAGAATGGAGCTTAAGATTTGAGCCAAAACGTAATTTAAACAGTTGTCAGGGTGATCAGATCACGTGTAGCTTTCCAGTTATATACAGAATTTGTGTTGTGCCTAATTAAACATATGTACTTTTCCGATGTTTGTAGCAGAATATCCATGTTTTCTACTTTTCTAAGAGCTCTGTGTGTATTAGTGTACTGAATGAGTGTGGATCCAGTGAAAACACTGCACCACAGCACATCATTCTCACAGTAGGTCTGATTACATACTGTACAGTACTGTACTATTATTGTATGTAAGCTTTAAGCGAGTAACTTCCAGAGAACTAATATTTGTGTCCCTAAGGCTCCAAGTCCAAGACGGGAAAACAAATTCCACATTGAGTCATTAAGACATAATGACATACCCCCCTCATCCCCCTGGACATCAGAAACTGATCAAACAAATCTTATTAACAAATGAATACTGCACAGACCATAAAGCAGTAAAACAGCTTACCAAAGCCTGTGTGTAGCAGGTGCACTGAGTTGCTGACAGACTACCCCGTGTTCAGCTTATCCTGCAGAGTATGGCAGCATTCTAGCACTCCAGTCCCCCAAGAATCCTGTCCCTCTCCGGGATTGGTTCTCTCTGATAGGAGTATTCCCACTCTGTGTCTCCCGCTGCACCCTCTTCCACCCTCCTCCAGCCTCCTCCTCTCCTGCTTGATGCAGCAGAAGGGCTCTGATGAGTGCGCTGTCCCTCGGAGAACACCCCTTCAGACAGAAGGACTGGCCGTGGGAAGTTGCTCTCTCCCCCTCTCTCTCTTTCTCTCTCTCTCCCTCTTTCAGTGGTCAAGCCTGCAAATGCAGCACCAGGGACCCTTGCCAGTGTCTCAGCTGTATGCAGTATTGATGGAGTTGCTGTGGGGATGCTAACGCAGCACGAATTCTCACCGTTCTCTGCTCTCTTCCTCCCACTCCTCTTCAATGTAGTCTCTCTCTCTCTCTCTCTCTCTCTCTCTCTCTCTCTCTCTCTCTCTCTCTCTCTCTCTCCTGCTCACACATACATAAAAACACTCACTTCTAGAGGCTGCCTTCTGCTCAGCTCCTTTTCAGCCTCGCCTTCAGATGCGAGTTAAGCCTGATCAAAGACTGGCTGCCCCCCACTGCACTGCCTGCATGGTCCGAATGCCTGCGTATCAGCCAGCCTGCGTATTATGCATAGATTGTACTGTAAACCTGTTTGGGTGAATTTTCTTGCGTAGGATTATACTGTAAAGTGTATATGTGCTGTAGATTCCCAAACTACTCTTTAGGTATCTTCATTACAACCTTTCATGCCAAATGTCAGTTAGAATGCATACTGTACAATATATACAGTATAAACTTCACATTATAGATGTGATACCTACCTCATAAAGCAGTTTATAAGCATAGGGGAATAGTAACAAATGTAATGTAGCGTTGCAGCCTATCACATTTTCAGAGTGGGGTGGGTGTGCTGGGTGATAAGAGGACAAGCTCTTAAAAGGATACACAACATTTAGAAGTAATCTAGTAAAATTAAAACAGTTCTATGTTCTTCAGTTCTACCCCCATTTTAGCCATTTGGGGCAGAGGAAGACCCCAAAACACCTGGAGAAGGAGCACAAACCAGAAACTCAAGAAAAAAGCAGAAGAAAGGACTGACGTGCATGGGAACGGCTTGAGAGGATGACCCAATATACTGTAATGAGGGTGGATACAATTCATCAGTGGCCTATGTTCCGAAAGGAATAAGAAGGCCTAAGTAAGTATATGTTATATCCCTATAAGTATATGTTCGTATCCCTGTAATAAGGTCATACAAGGCTTACAATCTCACATTCCTTTTAGACTGCTTGCTTTAATTGAAATGCTGACTTTAAGTATGTGTGTTTCATAAGCATACAGGGATGATTCAGTGACTGAAATGGAATGGTGAAGTTGATGATGATTTTTGAGTAAGGAATATTTTGCTTATGTTAAGATCTCAAGTGTGTTGTACGACAGTCATCTACTCACTGTACCCTCTGCTGTTCAAAAGAAGAATGACCCCCATCTCTCTCTGTACTTAGTCCACTCAATCATTCAATCTGCATGGGGGGGGGGGGGGGGGTGCACAACCAACAGCATGTATGCTGAGCACGTGTTGTAAAGTAACTAAGTAGACCTACATTGGTAACTTAAGTACTCTACTAAAGTTCAATTTTTAGGTAGCCTATTACTTTACTTGAGAATTTCCAATTTCCAATAATTTTACTTCTACTCCACTACATTTATTTAAAATCTTTAGTCACTAGTTACTTTATTGATTTTGATTATTATTACAAAAGTAAAACATACATTAACCACGTTAGCCTCGAGTTCTCAACGGGCCTGAAAATTAAGGCCCGGCCCTAACTGGGCCCTAATTAGGTCGGCCCGAGGCCCTACCCGGCCCGACTAGATAGAATACATTTTAGGCCCTACCCTAGTAACCCTACCCTAAATGTCGGGTCGGGTTCGGGTATGGTCGAGTTCTCATTACTCTATCACAGAGTAATGGTAATAAAAAAATTAAAAATAAATCTTTTTTCATTGAGCCCGAGGCCCTACCCGGCCCGACTAATTAGCATACATTTTAGGCCCTACCCTACCCTAAATGTCGGGTTCGGGTATTGTCGGGTTCGGGCAGAATTTGAGAACTCTACGTCAGCCCTATATACATTTTGCCCTTTGAAAATACGATCTACAAGCTCACAATGCGTCGACCATTGTGAGCTTGTTGCTGCTATTTTCAAAAGATTTTTATACATTTGAAATAGGACATTGTGAATGATGATGAGTACTTTTACTTTTGGTACTTTAAGTACATTTTGATGCCAATACCTTTGTACTTTTACTCAAGTACATTTTGAATTCTGGACTTTTACTTGTAACAGTGTAGCCTATTTCTATGCAGTATTGATACTTTTACTTACGTAAAACATTTGAGTACTTTTCCCACCACAGATGCTGCACAGTTGTTACATGAATAATGTGTACAGTGGCCTGGCCTGTTTGTGTCTCTGTTTAACAGTGCATGTACCCATTGCATGTTTTATAATTGCAACAGAGGGCAGGGGTTATTGTCCCAAGATAATTGATACTTTCCAAGGTATGGGGGGCCCTTTACATCATTGGTAGGCCTACATCTGTTACAGGGGAACTCTAATGCAAGCAATTCATGTGACTGCAGTAACCATTGAAAGCTCAGAGGAGTGGCATAGAGTACAAGGGAATCATCAAAATATTCATTAATTGGTTGTTTAATACTAACTCAACTGCACTGTGAAGTTTCATACCTGTAGTGTAGACGAAGACTGAACGTCAGCCAGACGTTGCAAACCGTGATATTCTACAAGTGGTGTGTTAATCAGTGCTTGCTAAACCAGCGAGGGCAAGTGACCTTTTAGCTTTTAAGTCTGACTTCTGAGGGACGTGTTGGAGCTAAAGACAGTCATCTGGCCTTTAAAGTCTCTGCTAAACGTCGGGACAAGGAGAGGAGAAATATGTTCTTCTTGATATTAATAACATTTGGGAATTAATTCCTTACCAATTAAATTCTTCATCAATGTGTTTGTAAAGGTGATCTACCAAAGTTTGAAATTCAATTTCCCTTTGGGAATTTTTGACAGCTGCTGAAAGTTGGGGTCCCATTAACTTTACTAGTGGAGACCATGGTGGAGACATGGAGACCGGGGTTTGTTTTTTTTTTGTTTTTGTTTTTTTACATTTTACTCCATTAGCCTACTAAACAAATAGTTGCTCAATTGAGACAAAAATGCAAAGTTAATAACTTGGAGATGTCTGTCAACTATTGATGGTGTTTATTTGATTCAATCTCAAACCTATAAGCCACAATTTCACTTCAAAAGAAATATGCGCACCGGAACAATGGACCCCGTTGGCGGCATTCCGCTTATTCTAAATTAAATAAAAGGGTTGTGTTAACCATTTATTCTATTTTTTTAATAGTATGTGTTCAGAGACATGTTTTCTTTAACTTGTGTTTTATTCTTAATCTAATTAACCATGCAAGTCAGGTATGCCATTGCTGCAACTTCCAGGCAAAACTCATTTCCTCTTACCATCTTCATTCTTCACTGTGCAGTCGTCTCACCATTCATAAGAAGTAGGCCTATACTTGCAAAAAGCCTAATTATCTGTCTCATATTCTTATAATGATTTAATAGATAGTTAAGACCAGAGCCCTAGAACGGAGAGTTATGCCACCTACGTTCACTTCATGGGGCGAGTCCAATGGCAGCTCGGGAGGAGCTTCTAAACTATAAAGTGACAAATCTCTGAACCGGAAGTTTGCAAATTGAGTGAGAGCAGCTGCTCAAGCTATGAACAAACATCATTTTCTAATGACTGTGACCTTTATAAAAAGAATCGATTCAGACAAATTAGACCAGGTCAGTTTTCCAAAAATCTTAACCCCGAAGGCAAATTGTGTTAGGCCTACAGGTAGGCCTACATGTTTTTTAGGGGTATTAAGTTGTGCTGAATCCAAATCTGCTGTATGTCAAGCTAAAAAATGGCTGCTAAGCCCTCAAAATGGGCCATTTAAAGATGGCGGCCACCACTATGCTGAAATATAATAAATCACATATCTAACTATTAATTTAGCAAATGTCTGTCCCTCCGTCCATCTGAACATCTGCATGCTGACATCAGTGATATTACACAGTTTGCCGCCATGGTAACCGCATGTCTGCATACTGACATCAGGTCATACTCGGTCTGACGTCATACTCTGACATCATAGTACTGACATCACAGACTGGCCTGGACACGGAACACCATGTATGGGCATAAAGATCTGCCTAACAGGCATCCCCCCAGCACAGAACTAAACGTAGAAAATGTACTGAAATGTCCTTTTTTATGTATTATATAATATTTCATATATGGGGAATACAATGAAATATTCTGATTTAAGATCAATTGTGAAGGAGCCCAGATGTAGCCCAGTGCATGCTCTAATGATTTACCCGAGGTGTCCTTCGGAGTCACCATAGCGGCCAAATCCAATATGAATCAAATACAAATGCAGACTTGGGGTCTATTCAGGTTGTTTGACAATTAGAATCAATTTTGGAATACTTAACTTTATTATTGGCTGTGTCTGGACACCAATTTGCATATGTCCAAGATGGTGGCTATATGAAAATGCCACACGATCATGGCTTCAATCCTGGCCATCTCTAACCCAGTGCACGAGTAGCAAGCTGTGTGGTAATATAAGTACTGGTAGCTGATAGTAGGTGTTGCGCTCCAACTTAGCAATCCATCTCTATCAGGGGACTTGCACATTGGAAAGGGTAGACTCTAGGGTAGAGTAGACTAGAGTAAACTGATAGAAAGATGCAATTCTGTGAAATAATTTCCGTCTTACCATTTGAATTTTTCCCATTCAAGTCAAAGTGGAAAGTTAATTCACTAATATATTAATGGCCATATATAGAGATCCCTCACTAATTGATCCTATTAAGCCCATACAGATCCATCTTAAAAAAAGTAATATTGTGTAAAAAAAATCATTGCAGATGTCATAGAACCCCAAATCATCACTGACTTCGGAAACTTCCCACTGCATGGACTTCAAGCAACTCTGACTTCTGAAGGTTGACATTTCTCTATTATAAATCCTTGTTTTGAGTGATCTTGTGTAATATTGTAATATTTTTGGTAGATGGTGTGTGTGTGTGTGTGTGTGTGTGTGTGTGTGTGTGTGTGTGTGTGTGTGTGTGTGTGTGTGCGTGCGTGCGTGCGTGCGTGCGTGCGTGCGTGCGTGCGTGCGTGTATGTGTGATTGTGGTAGGCCAACAACTGCAGTCTGGCAGGGCCGGTTTCGGATGGGGAACATCACCCAAAGCATCAAAAAATCACACTTGTGTGAACTGAGCGGTGGAGGCTGGCAATTGGGAGACCAATTGAGATGCCCCAAGCGAGACTGAGTTTCTTCATCAGGGCCACATACGATACCCTTCCCAGTCCCTGGAATCTGCATGTGTGGTAAGGGACAGAGGTGACCTGCAAGCTCTGCGACTCCCAGAACTCAAGCTTGCATCACTTCCTGTCTGGCTGTAATGTAGCTTTGACGCAGGGCCGCTACAGATGGCGCCACGACTGCGTTCTGCGCAAACTAGCTGAAATCCTTGAGGTACGCAGAATGGAAGCAAACAGGGCCAGTCTGGGAACAGCACAGCGGTCGATCCAGTGTGTCAAGGAAGGGGGTAAGCCTCAGAGCAGCATTAAAAGCCCACAGTCCGGGACTGTGGATTAGTCTTTTCTTGTTATTACATTGTCACCCACTTTAATTGTGAATCGACCTTTGCTGAGGTTAGGAATTGACCCAAAGAGGATGGATTCGGTTGTAACCAGGTGTATTGATAGTTTGTTGTCATTGAGCCAGGTTTAGATCTTATTTAGTACAGAGCTAAGGGCCTTTTCAACCTGCAATTTGGGGGTACCGTTCACCTCCACCACCTGTTCTTCTCTCCCCATCAGGTAAGATTGCATCCAGGCTCCAGCTCACTGCTGCGCTATCAAGACCGATAGCCTTTTATCCCAAATTTGACATTATTCTGATAATATTCCCTATAGGCCCTATCTGCTGTTCTCCCTGTTAGGACTTCGGGACGGACCAACGGAGGTGCGCTGCTGGAGAGGAGAGGGGCTCTGAACTGTTGCATCACCCACATAGACACTCATCGCATAAAGGTAGGGGAGAGCCACCTCAATTGTAACGCTTCATAATTGTAACAAGCACATTATCTCCTTATTGGTCAATGCCATCATGACGTCATCGCATCGCATAAAAATGGTCAATGCCATCATGACGTCATCGCATCGCATAAAAAAAAAAGGAGATTTTTTTTTTTTTTTTTTTTTTTTTTTTTTTTTTGTGGATTCCCTGCTTCAGCCGTGGCTGGCCCGAACAGTGAGCAAAGTGAACTGGCAACTGACAACGGAGAGTTGACAGAGGAAGAGGAGGGGGCGGGTACAACCGCCCCATCACCCCAATCCTCCTCTTTCTCACTATCTCCAATGCCTCTTCTAGAATTCACGAATGGAATGAATGAACTCATTAACACTGCGTTAAAAATGACCCCGGCCAGACACACGGTCAATGGCCCGGCGGCACAACCACCACAGGACAAACGCCCGGCACCACAACCACCATCCCTGAAAACGCCTGAAATTGCCCCGGCCGTGCCCCAGAAATCTGTGGCCTGGGTGTTTTCGCCCCCACCCATCCCTCCACGACCACAACGACTGAAGACCCAGGCCTCCCAGCTGGACAATACGTTTAGCCGTTGATGTCAGCTGGGTCCATTATACCCAGCAACTAACGTATCTGGACCCGATGCTCCTTCAAGCGCTTTTATTAAGCAGGCTCACAACATTTCTACTGTAATTTCAAATAGAGAGTCCAGGATAAGCAGTGGCTCTGCTAATTTAGCTAACTTAACTTACATTCCCTGTAGGGGCTATAGTACAGTAAAATGTCATAAAATAAACCTGGCACTTTTTAACATCAGGTCACTTTTAAACAAGTCCTCCTCTGTAAATGATATAATCTGTGAAGAGAAATTAGATATAATCTTTTTAACAGAGACATGGCTGGGCAACGATGGAGCTTTTGCACTTGGTGTCGCCTGCCCACCAAACTATCACTTTATTCAATCAGTGCGCGAAGGAAAAAGAGGCGGAGGCTTGGCATACATTTTCTCTGACATTTTTAAATTCAAGTGCCTGTCCTTTGGAAGTTTTTCATCCTTTGAATATCAAGCTAACTTATTTGAGAGTCAATCCTCTGTTCTAATGATTACGATATATCGCCCACCAAAATGTAGCAAAGCCTTATTTCTTACAGAAATATCTGAACTTCTATCTATCTGTTCCACGGACTATGAGAGAACCCTTATTGCTGGTGATACTAACTTGCATGTGGACACTGTTACTGATCTTACAGCTATGAGTTTCTTACAGTTACTGCATTCCCTTGATTTTGATCAGCATGTTACCGGGCCAACCCACAATCAAGGCCACACCCTTGATCTTGTGATCTCTAAAGGGCTAAATATTTCTATGGACAGGATTATCGCTAAGCCTGATTTATCAGACCACTATTTACTGTGTTTTAATATGACTGTCTCTGATCTAGAAAAAAACAATAGAGAATATACTATAAAAAAGAGATTTTTCGGTTCCTCGGCAGCAGAAGAGTTTGCCAGCCTTCTTGCGTGTGCACCCCGCCTTCCGGATATTCCCTCAGTAAATGATATGGTTCAACGTTTTAATCTTAAATTGGAGTCAGCTCTGGATATAGTGGCTCCTATGAAAACTAAAAAGAAATATAATTCCAAAGTAACACCCTGGATAAACGATCATATACGTTCACTCAAAAAACAATGCCGCAGAGCAGAGCGAGCTTGGAGAAAAAATAAATTAACAATCCACCTACAGATATTTAAGGCGTCAACAGCCACCTATAATAAAACCATGCGTCTGGCTAGGCAGGCCTATTTTTCCGGAATTATTAATGAGAATAAGAACAATGCTAGGGTCTTATTCTCTACCATTGAACGCCTTTTAAACCCCCCCCAGTCCTACAAGCAGTCACTCCCTGCCTCTAAAGCAAAGTGTAATGAGTTTGCATCCTTCTTTGACAACAAAATTGTTAACATTCGAGCTGGTATTACGAATAATACTGTCACAAATGCAAATGCGGTTAATGGTGCCATGTGTAAAAGCATCGATAAATCTAGGGGGAGCCTAGTATCATTTTGTGCAATTGATGAAGAGGAACTTCGTAAAACCATATCGCAAATGACATCGTCTTCTTGCTCGCTGGATGCAATACCCACGCCGTTTCTTAAAGAGGTTGTAGACTGTGTTATTGAAGATATCCTAAAAATAGTAAACAGCTCTATACAATCAGGTGTCTTTCCAGACTCACTGAAAACGGCTGTAGTTAAACCCTTACTCAAAAAACCCAACCTTGACCCGTCCGTGCTGGATAATTATCGACCCATCTCTAATTTGCCTTTTCTGGGCAAGGTCCTAGAAAAAATTATCTTTCATCAATTGGATGTGTTTCTGCAGAACAATAAGGTGCACAACAAATTCCAATCCGGCTTCAGGAAAGGACACAGCACAGAAACTGCACTTTTAAAAGTTATTAATGATCTTAGGGTGGCTGCTGATAACAAAGATGTGTCCGTTCTCCTACTGCTGGACCAATCGGCGGCTTTTGACACAATTGACCATACAATTCTAATACAACGTCTCGAACACTGGGTAGGACTGTCAGGTACAGCTCTGTCCTGGTTTTGCTCTTATCTGACAGGCAGAAGCTACTCTGTTAATCTAGCTGACTTCGAGTCAAACAAACACAACATCTGCTCTGGTATTCCACAGGGCTCGATTCTTGGTCCTTTATTATTCTCCCTCTATATACTGCCGCTGGGAGAACTTATTTCCGCTCACGGTGTGAATTTCCATTTCTATGCTGATGACACCCAGTTGTACCTTTCGGTGGCTACGGACGACCCCTGTGCTCTAGACCCATTGCTGACGTGCGTGTCCAGCATAAAATGCTGGATGAGTGAGAACTTTCTCAAGCTAAATGAGGACAAGACAGAAGTTCTCATAATAGGTTCTACTGCCCAGAGAGAATCAATAATAAATAGACTTGGTAACCTGGCTAAAGAAAATAACACCTCTGTTAAGAACCTGGGGGTGATCATTGATGCTGAATTAAATTTTAATACACACATTAATCATGTCACGAAGATTGCCTTCTTTCACCTTAGAAATATTGCGCGAATTAGAGCCTATCTGTCGCTGAACGATGCAAAAACGCTGATCCACGCTTTTGTTTTCTCTCGGCTTGATTACTGCAACGCACTTCTCTCTGGTCTACCAAAGAAAACAACTGACAGATTACAACTTGTTCAAAATGCAGCAGCCAGAGTTTTAACAAAAACTAAGATAAGAGAACATATTACTCCAGTTTTAGCGTCGCTACACTGGCTCCCGGTTGTTTTTAGGATTGATTTTAAAATTCTTTTACTTGTTTATAAAGCTCTAAATGGTCTGGCACCTTCGTACCTCTATAACTGCCTGCATAGATATGTTCCAACCCGCCCACTCAGGTCCTCTAGTGCAGACCTACTTGAGGTGCCAACAATGACATATAAAAAATATGGTGAGGCAGCTTTCTGCTTCTATGGACCGACAGCTTGGAATAAACTACCACTACACCTAAGACAGGCAGCCTCGGTGGATAGCTTTAAAGCACAGCTCAAGACCTATTTCTTTACTCTTGCTTTTAGCTAAATTTTTTAATCCCTATGCTGCTATTGACGTCCGCACGGCTCTGAAATTGTTCTTCAATGTTCTATGCTTTTATTTTTTCTTGCTTTATTGTAATCATTTTACTTATCTCTTTTTTATGTATTTTTTATTTCTATTTTACTTTTTCTCTGTTAAGCACGTGTGCTTCATTTTATGCTCTGTAAAGCACTTTGAGCTGCATTTCATGTCATGAAAGGTGCTATACAAATAAAGTTTTATTATTATTATTATTATTATCAGTTTGTGACCAGGGCCGTAATGAACGTCTCCAGGAAGTAAGAACTATTTGTATCCAGCCCTTATTATTATAGCTCTATGATCCAGCCTAGACCGAGTTATTGCAGAAAAACTGGTATTTCTCAAAATGCGTAAAAATTTTCACCTTGAGTATCTTTGGTCTGCAAATCTTTTCTTTAATGTTGCGGAGATAAAATCTAGATGGCTGTCTGCATGTATCTGTTCTTCATTAGTTTACATCGTTTTAACTTGCTATGCATGTTAGTTCTGTTCTGTAGGCAACGTCAAAGCAGGGGTGCCAAAACGGTTCAATTGTAACACAATTTAACATGATAATATCATATTGAAATATTTGACATATTGGCCAATATTGTGTTCAGTCAGCTGACATTCAATTACAGTGTATTTTAAGTCAGATTAGGGATGTATAACATGTTGAATTAATCAAACTTGCTATTTATTTAGGTAATCAATGTATTTTCCCATGGAATTCACTCAAACGCTTAAACTGGTACATCTTGTAATATTTAATATTTTCCTAAAGTATGATATAGTATCTTATCACACTTGGTATGAAAACAATGTAAAAGAGTTGCTTGAATGTAATATAATTGATTTAATCAAAAAAATATTTGTTTATTATGGTTCTTTAGCTGTGTTACATTTGTAAATCATGCTGTTACAATTAATCCCGTGTGGGCTTCAAATGTAACATCGGAACAGCGTCCACTCTCGGTTTAATAACTCATGACCTGTTTTATCAATTGAAAAACTTGAAGTGGTTTAAGATAGCAGACATGTGTAAGTCCTTTGCCTGAAAATATTACATATGTAGGTGAAAGAATCTCTGAGTAAAATATTGAAATATGAAAAACGTTACAATCGTGCAGGCTCTCCCCTACCATTGTTTTATTTTCCTAGCTCAGGAGGGTGATGGGGCTATTCCGTTTTCGGGCACAACGTAGGCTACACGAGCATCACTACAGGCCTGCAACCAGGGTTTTTTTTGTTTAAATTGAATACATTCTAAATTGTATCTTAGGTGTAAGGTGTGAATGACTGTGGGCCCAGCCCAGCTCACATTAACATTTCACAAGTGTGATTTCATTTGAGGTTGATATATTGTTCTTTGAAATTGAAGTTTTGTTTTATTGAGGTAATCCACCGGTTATTTTATAATCTGAATAGGGGTGTTTTATATATATCTAAAATAGGGTTAATTTAATATAGGCCTAATTCAAAAAGGTATATTGTTCAATTGATTTTAAGTAATACAAAAGGTATTCTTTTGTTCAATTGGAATAATAATTGTTGGTTGACAACTAGGGTTGGGAATTATTTTTTGTTTTCTATTTTGAAAAAAAGACATTCATGTTGTTGTATGTTTATGTGTTTGTCTAATTCAATATAATTTTTTATAACTGCCTGACATTGAGTTCTGGGTATTTAAATAATAGAGGCATTCATTTATGTTTGTGGTAACCTGATTTGTTGAAGTGCTAGCCTAAAGAGTTAATATACTCACCTCACCTGTTGGCCTGGGAATTAAGATACTTGCCTTTAATTATATTTCTATTTACCTGCATGGAAGAAAGAAAAGTGCATGTTGATTATCTACAATAGAAAAGGGGCTATGAATTTAAAATATTGCAAATATTACCGGCATACACCTGAAACACAGGAATTAAATCAAACTAAACTTAGGCCTAGTTGTATTTTAGAAATAGCTAAAATAGCTCAGGGCCCTGCCTTTGTCCATAAATCCTCAGTGTTCTATACTAGTGTTTTTTCTGTTTTCTGTTATTGTGGAGAAGGCTGATCGACAAGCTCACAACACTGTAATGTGAGCTTGTCGATCTGCTACTTTTAGCGAAAGCTTTCCCCACAATACAGATGCTGGGGATTAAGTGGTTAAGGATTCAAGCAACCTCATGGTGCCAAGTCCCTCCCCAAAACGAAATACAACACAGAAGAGCTGCGGCAGTGGAATGCAACTCTTAATAAACTAAGCTATTCATTCTTACTCTGGCTGTAGACATAAGAGACTCATGGCAGTATTGGATAGAATTTATCTTCTCTGGGCAATTAATCTTGGACATTGCGATGCTTGTTCAGATCAGTGTTCCACATTGTAAACTTCAGTCACCATGTATGACCAGGATTGAGGTAAGTAGCCTATGATGTATCGAAGCACTGATAGACACTGTTCATTATTGAACTTTTAGGAAGCAACATAAATACACAAGCAGTTCATATAATGTGATGGAAAAGGCTTATTTAATGATCAGTTCATGACACCTTTTAAACTCTTTTGAGGTAACTTTACAAGAAAACAATCAGAACATAGATAGCTGGGCCACCAACCCTTTTATCTGAAGATTTACACACTGACAAACATTTAGCAGCAAATACACAATTTTTACCTTTACTTGACATTTTTGATTAGAATTATGTTGCATATCTGCCTATTTCTACTTTGACTTGTAAGAGATGTAAATACGCCTTCCAGTACCCTGGATGTCTACTTCCTTGTCATAATCTAGTAGTACCTTAACTGAATCTGGATAATCAACAATTCCTCACTTGTAATTCTCTCTCACAAGGTAGGCTACTTGACTGTTTACAGCAAGAAATGTATCAGAAGAGGGAAATTCAACAAGATTTTCACTGAGATTAGCACATGAAAAACAGATGGCTATCAAAACACAAAAGTATGGCTTTTGAAATATTGCAAAAGTGACTTTTGCCATCTCACTGCTAATGTGTCAATCTTAATCTTTTGCAAATTCCATGCCACTGAAATCAAGAAATCAAGCATGAACAGTTTAGAACACACACATTTGACAATAAGAAAGCTATAAAACCTCTGTCTTTAGGTAGTGCTTTGTCCTTTGGTTCATCTGAGGTGTGTTTGGAAGGCTGGGTGATCGCTGATCATAGTCCCCCATACACACAGCTATGAAAAAGAGGGTCCCGCCGATGGCCAACGCCAGACCTGCAAACCATCCAGAGAACATTGCCTCCCCAAACTCCCAACGTGGAACAACATCAGGTAAGTTCTCATCCCAGAACTCCACCACAGTAGTATAGGCCACTATGGAGACAGGGGCCAAAGTGGTGAGTGCTGACACCCAGGAGAGCACCCCACTAAAGATGATGAGCCCCCTCTTCAGCCCCTGCTGCCCAGAGCAGACCTCCACCCCTTCCAGTCCTGGAAAGACCACCACCACTGCTAGAGCGCCAGTACCTATGGACACCATCATAAGCACCCTGGAGATCTGTAAGTCCATGGGGAGTGCTAGGATGGACTCGTAGGCCTTACACTGCACTCCCACCTCCTCTGTAAAGACGCACGCGTGAAACAGACCAGAGTAGTAGTTTTCCACTTCATTCAGTTCAGAGTTCATTGTCTTCCACAGTGGAAGGAAGGCCGTGATGAGAGAAGTGACCAGACCCCCAAATGTCACAAAAAGTGCAGTTCTTTGCATCATTTTAGTTGTCAGAAAAACCATCTTCTTTTGTCGTTGCCTCTCTCTCTCTCTCTCACACACACACACACCCACATACACACACTCTCTTTCTCTATTGCTGTTTCTGCTCTTCTGTTCAGGTCTAGGAAAATATTCTAAGAGGCTTTGTAGCCCATCCCACCTGTTGCTGCCGTAGCTGGACCGACCCAGTCAGCCCACCTAGTCAAAAACTCCTTAATAAAACACACCTGAGTGACAGGAGAGAGATAATCCAGTGTTTGTGGCATTGCAACAGACATTCTGTCTTCTTGTCTTCATGATAAATACTGTTACACTGAACAATGAACACTGTTTTAAGATGAAACCAAATATGTCCGATGGGAATATGGGCTGAATGCGTGCACAAGTAGCCCCAAATGAAGGAAACATGAGGAAGCTGGGCTTTGGGAGAACAAGCAAAAGAAGAAAAGAAAAGCAGAGAAGAAGCGCAATCCCAAGGGTGACCATAATGGCTCATTTCTATGGGTCGCTGAGTGCCCATGGCTTTCTTCCAAAGGTGTAATTATTACTGATGAAACAATTTACTGATGTCACTGATATCTCACTGATATGAGATTAGGGCATTATTGAAGTCAAGGCTTTCCCCTCTCGAAGGAAATCTAGAGAAAATCTGTTGATTTGCCAAGTGTCTCAAGTACCAAGACTATGAATAGCACCTTGTACTCATATAGCTTACAAAGAGCCCAAAGGAGTTCAACACTGTGTGAATTCCATTGTGAGCCTTTATAGATCCTGGTGTGTAACTGGGCAAGGAACAAGAAAAAAATATTGCTTTTCAATTTGCTCAGCATCTTTCATTCAACCACATGGAATTAATGTGTATTACCATGCAGTAAAACAAATGAAGACTTCAAAAGGCACACTCAATGTTCATACAGTAAATAAGTATAGGCCTTTATGTATGAGGAAATGATGGCATAAGTCTTGTTTGTCTCTTGTTTTGACATTGAGACCAACGAGTTACTGGCACTGGACAGACATTCCATATAATCTTTTATTTAAGACACAAACAATTTAAAGTAGGTCTGATGTTTATAAAACAATTTAACCATTTGTTCAAATCCAACCTTAGTCCAAATTTAAAATAAGATAAATATCTGTCTGATCTATGGTTTAATAACTTTGCAGAAGAAGGAATTTTCCAACTCATAGTAAGGACCATTGTCCAAGCTTATCTTCTACCTATCGGTGAAAGCTGAAACTCCTGAAGGACACTGCTGGGTTGTTTAGATAAAGGTCAAGGTTTAATCTGTAGTTGTTTTCTGGAAGGGGTAATATGGGTTTAGACAATATGGGTTTTTAATATTTCTCTAAGATCTAAGAAATAACGTAAGATGAGAATATTATATATATATATATATATATATATATATATATATATATATATATATATATATATATATATTATATTAGATACTAAATAGCTAATTGCAGTAACACATATATCAATGGTCTTTTTCAGGGAATTCAGTCCTATTCAGAGGGAACCATGTGCCCAGTACTTTGATTCAAATTGCAAAAAAAACTGATTTGCCTCAGCTCCAAGACTAAAAAACTGTGTCAGATGCTGCATACTCTGGCAGCAAGCATTGGAAGCTGTTTGCAGCTAAGAGAATGAGTCCCATTGTGCTAGAATCATGCCAATCCAATCTACTACTACTGCATTTCAGCAACTGGTAAACACTGAAGAGGGAATCACTGATCCTGCTCAGTATCATTCATTTCATAAAGATATTTATTAAGGCATTAAATAGTTGAGTTAACACTTAATAGTATATATTTATCACTAAATACACATACTACTGTATATTATACAGGTACAGGAGCTCAGATATTCGCTAGCTGCAATGGCAGTTGGTTATTATCAGTGTCAAAACGATCCAACAAACAGAAATAGCTTGGAGACATACTGAACACAGCATGCTGGTCATACAAATTTTCATTCCTAATGACTTTGTTAATTTAATGTTGACATCATAAATGCTTGCAAACATTGCAAAATTTCGGAGTTCATGAGATCAGTTGAGATAACAAATGACTATCAATGAGCTACATAACAGGAAGTGATTTAGTTGCATTTAGATGACAGAACCTTATTTTATCAGGACTTACTTGTTGGGGATCTCTGTAGTGCAACTAGTATAAATTCCCACATTGCATATTTCAGAAAAATAACTAATGCCGCAACAATACTGTGCTCCATAAAACCTTGAGTCAAGTTTGGTCCTATTGATACAATAATATGACTATGAGAAAACAAATAGATAGGACTGCTACTTATGATAGTGAGCGATTCAGAGTTTGCAATAAAACGTTCATTCATTGCTGTTTATATTTTTGCCTTAAACCATTTAAATGTAGATGAGAAATTGTGCTAATAGCCAAAAGTTATGTTGTCAGTTCATGTCATCCACTGAAAATACGGTAATCTGATACAATTTCATCCAGCATGGATATACTGTAAGTAACCACTGGGAGTCTGACATGCAAGGTCCAAAATAAAGAAAGGTATGCTGCATGTGGGGAGGAGGGAATGGCTACAAGTAGTGTAATGGCAGAGCAGATATGCAGGGCTTCTTTGAGGAGAGAAAGGAAGCCAGCTTATCCTAGGTCCTCCTAAATGTCAGAGCCCATCTCAGCACACTGTTTATCTGAAATGTGCGTGGCCAGTGACTCGATGATGTCCAGCAGCAACAGCTGGCTGAGTGACCGCAGGTTGGGAAGCTTGGATACCTTCAGAAGGGGAGGAAAGCAAAAACAAAAACAAAAAATGAACCATAAAAAAGACTTTGACCCTGAAAGAAACATTCATGCAGAGAAGATCTGAGGGACTGGGAGCGCTTAAATCACACATGCTGCAAAGAGAGAAAAGAATCACAGAGAACAAAAGCCAAACTGAAACACCAAGTAACGTTTCCATGGGGGGTCGTGTGGGTGGGTGGTGTATGCGAGTTCCAGTTCCTTCACTTGTTCTTTTAAAACAAACAACACTCAGATTGGCACTATGACCCATAACACTGAGGGATAGATAAGGTGCTTGTACAGCCGGCCTCGGCTGTAAACAGCTTCTTCTCTATGTAGGAAGTGGAGGGTAATCCACTAGGCCAAGGGTTCAGTCTCCCACAAAGAAGAGGCAGGCTAGGGGGTTAGCTCAGCTGCAGTGAGTGGGCAGCACACCCCCAGGGCTCCAGACACAAGCCCACCCACCTTGATGAACTGGTGGACTATAATGTGTAAGCAGTGCTTCTTCATGTCCCAGGCCTGGGTCTTGTCTGCTGCCTCCAGGATCTATGAAGGGGGTAACAAATAATAATCAATTAAACTGAGAGAACGCAGGAAATGTATGAGTGGGTTTTAAATGGAAATGCAGATAAATATTAGGTCCAGCTTTAAACATAGATACCTGTAAGACATTCTCCACAGTGACGTTCATCTCCAGGTTTTGCTTGCAGTAGGCCTGCAACCTGTTGTTTGAGAAACCATAGTAATATGGCGCTGCAAATAGATATCTTTCAGCAAGAGTCAAGGGAGACATTTCTTTAGTACACAGGGACAGTACTCATGGCTAAAAAATCCTAGTGAATTCTAATGTCTTCCTAACTTGTCTCTGCCCTGAGAATAATAAATGTAATATAAGCAATAATAAGTGTTGTGTTTAAATATACTCCTGGTTAGATCAACGTTGAATAAGAAACAGTTCTTTTGTAAAGGATACAGGGAATCCTCCGGAGGCATGTCGACATCACCGTAGTAAATGTAGCGCAGCATGGACTCAAAGGCCTGCTTACTAGGAACCATTTCACCTATGGAGATGTTCACCTGACCATCCTCAGGCATGAAGGAGCGGAACATCGCCTCAAAATAACTGAGAAACGAAAATGAAAAGGTTTGTGTACATACACGAAACATGATATAAAATGTACTGTATATGATTCCCAAACCTTTCAAGCCGAGACCCAAAACACCCAAAAAAAGTCCAAACTAGTGAAAATACCAGATCTAGCGCACAAAACGTTGCTTTGCGCCACGTTGTGTGCTTGTAGATCGTCTATTTTCACTATACTTCTTAATAATTAATTAATTATTATTTATAATTTGTATTTCTTACGTTTGTTTGTTTGTTTATTTGTTTTAAAATGTGTTTTTTTTTTTATTATTATTATGAGATATATATTTTGAGATATATATTTTTTAATGTAGGAAAAGAAAATGTGACTTTTACTCGAGTCGTGACCCATTAAAATTGGTCCCGACCCTGTGTTTGGGAACCAGACACCAGTGATACAAATCACAAATGGCTGTGTTAGACCCCCTACCTGGAGCGGGCAGCCAGGATGGCTTTGTGGGCGGGCCGTGGGTGACCGTCTAAAAGCAGGATAATGTCACAGAACTCCAAGCCGCCTCCCTCCAGGCATGCCTTCATGTCCTGCACTAAGGACGTACCTATGTCCACAGGCTGGTCTGGGTACAACCTGTGTGGAGGATGCTGCTTGCGCCGCACTATCTCCACAATCAGTGGCGTGGACAAATGCTCAAACTCCTTTGTCATAATCACCTGGTTGAAATGCGTCTCCTTCACCACAAAATTAAGGCAATGCTCCTGGAGGGAAGAAAATAATTGCTGGCATTAATAGTGTATTTAATGAGACTATTGGTCGGTCTGTCTGTCTGTCTGTCTGTCTGTCTGTCTGTCTGTCTGTCTGTCTGTCTGTCTGTCTGTCTGTCTGTCTGTCTATCCATGTATCATCCTTACAGTGTGTACTGTATTTGTGTGTGTGTGTGTGTGTGTGTGTGTGTGTGTGTGTGTGTGTGTGTGTGTGTACATAGGTACTACTATCTATCTATAATGAATTGCATTTTTTATAGCGTCTTTCCAAGTGCTCAAAGCGTTTTACAATGGTTCATTCATTCATTCATTGGGAGGTCAATCGGCAAACAGTTGGCCCACATTCACACACCAATGGTGGCAAGCCAACACTGACAAACTCATTGGAGGCAATGTGGAGAGTCTTGCCAAGGACACTTCGACATGTGGACAGGAGGAGGACAGGAGGAACTGCCGACCCATGGATCCTCCTGAGCCACAACCGCAAAACAAAAGGCATTTTAATGCAGTATATAGAGTTCTCAACATACCTTAAGCTGGTCTAGCTGAAGCTTGTTGGCATTTTCACACACACTCAAAACGTTCTGCAAGTCCACAGATGCCTCGATGTACTGCACACATAGCTGCTCCAGACGTGATAGCTTGAAACTCAGGGCCAGTTTATAAACATCCATGATGAGGAGAACGTCCTGCACATGACCTACACAGAGTCAGAAACACAACAAATGACCCATCTGGAGATCCTCCGATACAGTTTTACTGTACCTAGGTCCGGCTTATGCCTCATTTATACTTAGTCGTGTCCCACACCTAAAACAGTGACTAATTTGTGACTTTAGTTGAACATCTGTTATGTTGGAGCACATAAGTCAGGCTACAGCAGCTTTTTGTTGCTTGTCATCCCCCTTCTCTCAAACAGAAATAGAGCAGAAATGCCAACGCAATATATATTATTTTCAGTGAGGCACATGTCTTAATGTAGCCATGTTTGTTTTGAGTTATTTATTATGCTTTTGCTTGTTTTAACCGTTTTCCATTATTGGTGTTTTATTTGTTGTAATGTTTTCTCTATACATTTCTCTATAAAAGCACGTACTAACCATGTTAAGAATAACCTGACTTTCGTCAGATGGTGGCAGTAGTGCATAGCCTACTTTACCATCTGAGTTCTCTCCGTGAGAGTTGATAACACTCGTAAAGCCCCGGGCCGGACCAATCAGCGGCAGCTACGGGCGGGCTCTGAGCGGCTCTGAGCCAATAGAGTCTGATTGCAGACCACGTGGAAACCCAGGAGGCGGATTCTGGGTGTAACGTCATGCAGACAAGCCAATATGAGTGGTTGGAGTTGGCACTCCCAGACTGTGATAGACAGACGGCCCCATCCAATCACCTGCTTAACAATTCAAAAAATGGCCCGCCCCTTACATCGAGTCTGCCGGAGCAGTACCAGATGGTAGTAGGCAGAGCGGACGCACTGCTGCTATCATCTGGCGCAGTCAGGTTATGTTAAGAAAGGTGCTATAAAAATCAATTAATTCATTATTATCTATTTTCTCTCCCTGTGGAACGATGCAGTTGTATCACAAGAG
The DNA here is from genome assembly GCF_963921795.1 of Nannobrachium achirus. Lineage (NCBI taxonomy): Eukaryota > Metazoa > Chordata > Actinopteri > Myctophiformes > Myctophidae > Nannobrachium > Nannobrachium achirus. Next base: position 35,193,528 of record NC_137832.1, on the reverse strand, counting down.
TGTATGTGAGGGCAGTGACCTCTGCGCGGGTATTGGATCTTGTCTGTGTAGAGGAACTGCATCAGCACTTGGAATGGTTGCGCCTCTGCTTCCCTGATGGCCACCTCTAGCAGAGGCTGTGTACCCGATGGCCTGCTGCTCACTGGGATATCCCTCGGGGCTCCATTCGCCCCCTCATCGTTCTCCTCGCTGCACTCTTGTTTACTCTTCTACACACAGCGTAAGGACAAAGGGGAACTGATGATTACCCAACATTTCCAGCAGAACATAGTTAAAGGTTCCTCTATAGCAAAGCCTTCCAGCTGTTATATTTGTTAGCTCTAATATCGTTATTGTTTTGATAACAATGAACATTTCCTCACTTCAAACACTGTTGATTTTGCACCCTATCTAGTAACAATGTTCATGCAAAAACTCCTTTTCCAGGCTTAGTTACTCTTTGGAGCTTGAAGCTTTATTTTGCTGTGGCTTTTCCGCAATGCATTTTGCAGCAGAAATGTCTGTAAAAGTGACTGATTAAATGTTTTGTCCATCGGCCAGTTGGATGATGTTTTAATCACATTCCCTTACTTTTCCAGGTCTACTTTTCTTGATTGGATTTGAAGATTGTAATGAATTTCTATGGTGCCTGCCAACTTTGTTACCAAAAACAGCTTCAAAACAGTGATTGTCTACTGGATGTTATCTGTAATCATATTTTAATTGCTCTAATTAAATGAATCGTGTTTCGGCTACAACTCCAGCTCTTATATAACGTTAAAGGAAATGAACCGTGGTGTGAATATTGCAGGTTTCTGACCTGTCGCTGCCTGTCCCGTGCCTGCAGTATCTTCTTGCGAAGCCACTGGCATCTTGCAGTAACTATGGAAATATGACCCAAGACCCTCTCCTCCCTCTAGACAACCAACAGGAAGGAAAAGAACAACATTGTTTGAAATGAATGTCATCTACAGCCCACAGTGAAGCTTTTCTCTCAGCAATGAAGGGGATTAATGTCACAGCCAACGAGAACCTACCTCGCCCAGGATAAACTCCACGTCACAGAACTGGCGGTTCTCAAACAGTTTGCCATAGTCCTCGTGGAGAGTGCATTTTGGATAGCAAGAGAACTACAAAAAAAACAAAGCATAAACACAGTTCTATGAAATTTAGCCTGATGGTGTACCAAGTTAAATCAACATTTTTAGTAGCAGTGACGTGTACATTTTATTCATACAAAAGGCAGCAACCTGAAATCGGTACATCTCCCCACTGCGCACATTGTTGTCCACTGTTCCGCCAAAGATGTACATGGCATCCTGGATCACAGCAGCTGCATGGAACAGTCTCCCACTGGGCATCTGAGGAGAAAGAGAATTTGAGAGATTTAGGGGAGATTACTTTTTTCTTCTTCTCACATTTATCTATTCTAGTGCCACTTATAATGCACTGACTCTGAGCTATATTATATGTTATATGTGCTATACAAACAATGTTTACTATTACTATATATTTTTTTCTTATTTAAATCAGTTCTATACAGCAAGCTTAGTGTGCACAATCCTTTTTCTTTAACAATACAATAAAAAATAAACATGATGATTTGCAGGACATCCTTTGACAAAGAGCTCAAATGACAGCAAAGCAAAAGAGTTCAGAGAAGCAAGGCACACTGCAGTGCGTAAGGCACAACAACGTAAGTTCATTCTTTCCATCTCCCTCCCTGGCGACAGACTCGGTCAAGATCTAAATGTTAATTCATGTTCTGTGTTTGTTTACACTACACACATCCCCAAGTTCAGCTGTCTCTCATACACACAGGTTCATACAGCGAAACTGTTTTGAGTAGGAAGCAGTCTAACCCAGTCGTCAGAACAGATTGCATGTACTATTTATTTTGATGAATAATTGAATTTAATTTAATTTAGTATGCAGATCATGTGCGTGCGTGCGTTCACGCCTCTGCCCATACATGGACATATTGTGTCAATCTCCTCTCGACATTCTGGGCACATTTTTATCCAACTTAAAATACTGCGACGCAAGTCACACTTAAATGAATTCCGTCCTTCTACCTTTTATGCCTATATATGGAGATCCCTGATGTTATCAATATTAAGACCGTATCTGGGAATGCCCATATATGGACATATTGTGTCAGTCTGTTGTTTCAGCGCAACCTCGCCCTTTAGGGCATCTTACTGGTTTTATAAAAGGAGAAAAAAATTCTAATTTAACTTTCATTCAGCTTCCATCATTATTTGTAGTTCCAATAAATAAATACATCACTCAATGTGTACAGTACCTCACTGTCCAGACTTGGCTGGATCACCTCCCAGGTCTGAGAGTCAACATCATAGCAGTGCAGCTCATTGGGTAAAGTGTTGTCAGCAGCACCTCCAAACACATACAGGTGGCGGTCAAAGGCGACCATGGTGTGACCGTAGCGTCTTTGGGGAGGTGGTGGGGAGCCCCTCAGTAGATGTTCAGTTGGGATACGTGTCCACCTGAGAGGACAGATTTAACCCATTAAGCTGGAATTATTGTATACCCTTTAACTATTAAAAAATGGCTGCTGCGAGCTTGTAGATCTGCTTTTTTTTCTATAAGTCATGAAAATGTGTGCAAATCTTTTTAAAGCGAACATCTGTAACTCAAATTTTGTTCTGGGGGGTCCCTGGGTCTAAATATTTTGAGATGGAGGTCCGTGGCCAAATACATATCATTGTACTTGACATGAAAAGGTTTGAGCACCACTGACATAGAAACATAGATTTTTCAGAAACCTGTTAGGATTTAGGAGACATTTACGGGGTCCGCTCATTGTTCCGCCGGTCCGTTGTTCCGAGTAGCGTCGACAGGTTATTTACTCGTCACGGTTACTGAGGTTAGGTTTAGGGTTAGGGTTAGTGCCGGCATACCAGCCCGTCGGCATATTGACGCGGACCCGACATTTACAGAATCGAGTCAAAATATTAATATAAGACTTGCACAGATTTTCAAGATTTTTCAAAAATAGCAGATCTACAAGCTCGCAGTGCGGCACTCGGTGCCACGCTGTGAGCTTGTATATCTGCTATTTTTTAATAGTTAAAGCATGAAATAATGGTTAAAATCTTAATGCTTAACAGAAAGCATTATTATAGTCACATCAGAAACTGCTGGAATCAGCCACCAGGGGGAAATGTATTCCTGTTATTTATCATTTACATAGTTAGAACTCAAAGACTCTGTCTCTGCAATCAAATAAGGCCATACTCACATACGGCCTTTGAACTCAAACTGAAAGAGGTTGTTCGTAATCTTGGCCCCGCTTTGCCCAGAAAACACAAACATCTTGTCCCTGCAAACGGCTACAGGGAAGTTGCAGCAAGATGGGGGAATCTCACCGCTCTGATCAATCTGAGACAGAACAGAGAGAGACATTAACAGAAACACAGCTAATTGAAGTGCAATTTATTTTTACAACATGTTTGGGAAATGTCTTCTCAGTGTGTGTGTGTGTGTGTGTGTGTGTGTGTGTGTGTGTGTGTGTGTGTGTGTGTGTGTGTGTGTGTGCGCGCGCGTGCGTGCGTGTGTGTGTGTAGATCTTTATACTAGCCTCCTCCCAACAGGCATGCTCTCGGTCCTGTAGGCTGATGGTCCACATGTCATTCAACCTGCACAAAGCAAAATGTTAAAACCATTGTTTGTAACATATAATGTTGTCACCAAAGCATCCATACATTGAATGCAACAGAATCTGACACACAGCCTACCTGGCATTCCCATCATAGCCAGCAAATATCCACAGCTTATCATTGTAGACTGTGGCCCCATGTGCTGACCTGGCTACCGGCAAACTAGAACGGAGAGAATGTATTCATAGTTTTACATCATGAGAAGCAACTGGGATTTGAAAATAAATACATATGTTTTTTCAAATAAAACATACATCAACATCTTTATTAAACGTATCTTCCATGCACTACCTTCCCTCTACTTTCCACTCTGTCCATTGTCCTGTTGCAAACTTGTATTCAAAAAGGTCATTTTTGTTTTTCAAGTTGGAGTTTGAGTAGATATCTCCAGTATAGCCCCCTGAAATATAATACATGTATTTACCCATTAAAACAGAAAAGAACGTCAGAACGACATATCATTTCAACACTGGCAAAAAATAATCATAATCATATGAATAATCATCATCATCATGAAAAAAAGAAAACTAACCAAAAACAAACATGCTACTGCCATACACCACAGCTGAATGGTGATATCTAGGTGCAGGTGGGGTTCCAGTGGTGAATGCTCTGTAAAACATGTCAGACATGAAATCACATTACCCAGAAAATCTGGATATATTTGTGATATGGCTTCATTATTAGTTACATGTGTTGATCTCGAGTCTTACCGACACCAGGAGCAGTCCTTCACATCGAAGCGTAGCAAATCATTCAACATGTTTTTCCTGTATAGATGGTTCATACATGGTCAATTGTGTTGTTTTGGTAGTACAGTAAACCAGGGTTGCCAACACTCCTGAATGTTTACCCCATACCCTGCCATGCTCCTGAATTGTCATTTCTCCTGAATTTCACCTGGATTGGGGGATTTCTGTGGCTTTTGCGTGGTAACACGTGTCATTTCTCCTGGATTTAGGTATCAAACTCCAAAAATTCACCAGAACACAGGAAATTACATCTACCATGTTCAAAATTTTCTGGGGGAGGACCTCCAGATCCCCCGCATAAGGGATGTGGGAAGTGCATGGAATCACACAGATATATTCACTTACAGTAAAGTAGTGATTGAATATTAGTACAGATGGGTCTTACATTGCTTCAGTTATCAAATCAAATTCTGTACACCAACTTTTTGCGTTTTAAATGCTGAAATTGTACCCATCATTTTCCAATGCAAGTAAAGCAAGCCTAATAAAATGATAGAAATAGCAAAATTCACCAGAACACAGGAGACTACATCTACACTGTTAAAAAAAGGGGGGGGGGAGACCTCCAGACCCCCGTTTGGGGAGTTCCATGCCCCCCCCCAAACTACCACAAATAAAATCTCCTGAATTCTGACTGTACAATGTTGGCAATGGCAACCCTCCGTAAACTAATATTTATATTATATACATAAATACATATACCCCTACTCACCCATTGTCTCCTCCAAACACATAAATGGCATCTCTGTAGGCCACAACAGTATGCTTGCTGCGTCTGAATGAAGCCAAAGATTTTTGGGAATTAATACATGCATTGCATGCCAATCTGTACCAGGTACTATGAAAGTGAACAACTGATCACTGTTACCTTGCACCAACGAACTCGTCACAAGGAGGGAGCCTTCGCCAGCGATGGACAGTCTCAAAAGGGCCAAAATTGAGCGTCAAATATTCCACACTGTCGGAGCAACTGTGGTCGAAATCAACACTTGGGGCAACTTTAGTGGATTTGCAAGACATTGTTGCTATCCAACTAAACTCAAAACCAAAGCCACGTATCCGCAACTACATCCTGACTGAACGCCATGATCAATGCTAACTATCCCGACGATTACTTCAATCTTGTTTTGGCTTCACTAGACAGCTCACATAATGTTATTATTTGCATTAACAGTAGAAGGGAGAGTCGATCAGCGAGCTAGCTACATGACAGGCTAAAAACTAGCTAGCTAACGCTAGGCAGATGTACTTTTGGCAGTGAATTGAGACTGTGCCGAAAAACCAATACAGTAATCGTTACATTTAGTATATCCGATTCATCTTTCACGTGTCTTCTCTGCAGCTAAGCACTAAAATGAAAGAAATAAAAGCTATAATATTGACAACCACCACTACTATAGTAAAGCTAGCAAAAAAGAGCTGTTATCAAAGACTAGCACCCACGCCCATGCTGGAACAAGATTGTTGACTTCACTTGACTTCCTGTAATGCAGAAGAATGAATGACAGACTGCAAGTCTGCCACACAGATCTCCTTCCAGTTGATCAATCTTCTTTAACGGTATGCCCTCTTTGGTGTCGCAGTGCATAACAAACCTACTAATGTATCTAATATTATAATGATGTTATAATAACATAACTATAATATGTTAGTACTATACTATAACTAATGCTATAACATATCACGTGGAAAATAGATTATTATTGTTATTATTATTATTATAGGCCATGTAGTAAATAATCTGACCAGACAAAGGAATGATGATTGATATGCATTTTTTCCACTTTCATTTTATTTTGAGGACAGAGATGAAAAGATTATCGTTTATTGCCAGGGTTCTGGAATGTAGGATATATAGTAGGCTACTTTCACAATTGTAACATCCTTTATTTTCCCTTGCTTTTGTGGATGAACAGTGAGCATTACAGGATTTTGACAACAAATTACATAATCAACAACTATAAGAACACTGCCTTGAAAACCCAACATCATGATTTTTTTCTTCCATATTTTACCTTAAAAATGGCAACCTTTGGCGGTAAATTTCCCTTCAAAAGACCAAACAAATAAAATAATTTTGCATCCAACCTAATATCTACAAGGACAAAAATATTTTTATGTTTGAAATGGGACTCACAAACACTGTACAATAATAGGCCTCGCCTCTGTAATAAACAGTTTCAGTTTTTGTAGATTGTGAGGTGAAGTATGCTATTGTCAAGTACCCATCAGATAAATTACAGCCTGCAAACATGAAATGATAGCAAGTCAATACTGATGACTGGTAATGTGACACAATCCAACACACAAACAAACAGCAACCTTTCTCTCAGTCAACTTCATCCATAACGTATTCATTCACAATGAATACTTTATTCTACTTTATTCATTGGCCCCTCTTGCTATTGTGCCTAATCACCAGTTTGTATTTGTAGTCACCAGTTAATGACATCTCTGACGTGACCCCATAGCTTGGTGATCCACAGGTTAACCCCCAGTTCTGTCAAGTACTGAAGCTCGGGTGTCAACATCTTACGGCACAACTTGCGGTGGGCCTTGTCCACATTCTTCTTCAGGTTATAACCCATGATCGACTTCTCACCAATAGGCTGCCAGGGCTGCATGGCTGTCTCCTGAATGCTGCCAGCGTCTACAGCATGACCACCCTCGATACAGATGGATGCCATCTCTGCATTCCTCCTTCTGAGCTCTGCCACATCGTCTGCCATGCGCTTTCGTCCATAAGCATCCACTTTCTTCCAGAAGGTGGTGTTGAAATGTTGATACAACTTCCAGTCTATTGCATTCCACTCAAGGGCCTTTGCCCGAAGTGCAGGGGTCAGCTTAGACACTGTGGATCCTTTGCGGGCATTGAGCTTAAAGAAGAGCAGGTCATCCATCTCCCAGCAGAGGGTGTCCTTGAGGAGGATGAGGGATTCCTCAAAATGCTCCACAAGCATGACCAGCTGAAAGCGGCCAGTGATGGATCTGATGCCCTCCTGCACCTGTGGATCATTCAGATCCAGGGTGTTATCGTGTCCAAAGTCAAAGAACAGCAGATTCTTGAGGTAGAATGAATTAAAGCCCTCTGGGTCAAAGTAGTAATGGGGATCGCGTAGGAACTCTGTCAGCTTGTCCCCCCCTGGTATCTTCCAGGTCAAGGGCACCAGACGACCAAAGTAGTGGAAGGAGGACTCGAAGAGCTCTGCGGGGTCTCGCAGAATAGTGATGTAGGAAGTATCCGTAGGAAGCAGTTTGGCCACCTCGGCTGCATTGAAGCGCATGTGATTACAGATGATATTGAAGCACATTCCAGGCCGGTAGTCTTTAACCTGGGAACGTTGGAAACGTGTGGGGTAGAAGAAGTCATTTCTACTGTCAGGGAAGGCGAATTTGAGCTTGTGTTTCTCTCCAAAGCGGAACAGGATGTTGAGGAATGTGCTGCTGGCCGTCTTGTGAGTCTTCATGAACATGACATCTACTTTAGGAGTGCAGAGGCCGCTGGCCCCATGAGAGCCATTTGTGGTTGGGAGGGTGTGAGAGTGGGCCGGACGGTGGGCACAGGAGTAAGGCACGGGAACCCTAGAGAAAGCAAATACCATCAAATCATAAATACTACCACAATTAAACAAAGCTAATTTACAATGTTTACAATAAATCCCAACATGCAATAGACTATATATTGCTATATATTTTTTCATTATCCAATTTATACAGTACATATTTTATCATTTAAGAAAGACGCCAATTTTAGCTTTGGTTTATTTTTATTAGTACAAATGTTATCATGTTTCTGGATATTACATCACATGTCAAAACTGTGTTTCTTTCTGTGTTTTCCCATTTCTGTATCTGTCACACATTAAAACAGAAATAATATAACAATGGAGTAAAACTCATATATCAGATGACAGTATTTAAAGGGATATTTCACTTTCATACATGTTTGATGTCATTTTAAAGTCTACTCAGGCTTGCTCAATTTGGATATTTGATATTCATCTTATCAGACTTGCCCCCTTCTATACAAACCCATTGTAACTTTAAACTCCATTTTAACCATGATAGATTCATCCTTGCCCCCTTCCTATACAAACCCATTGTAACTTTAAACTCCATTTTAACCATGATAGATTCCTCCTAATACATTTTACAAAAAAAATAAATGAAAAAAGTAATTGAAAAAACACGGCCCGGCAGTATGAAATGAAAAAGTTAAAATGGAGTTCGAAGTTACAATGGGTTTGTATAGGAAGGGGGCGTGCCTGATTAAAGGGATATTTCACTTTAAAAAATATTTTTGGTCATTTTATTGTCTAATCAGGATTTTGGGAATACCCAGGCCAGTTTTTGAATTGCTTGTTTCAGTATTTAGGTATTTGAGATAAATTTCCCCCCATTTCCTTCCTATACAAACCCATTATTCAAACTTCATTTTAACCTTGATAGATTCAATGAAAACACTGTCCTTATTTCCTGGTGACTCCTGACACCCACCAAATATGTGAGCAGGCTGTTTTTTCAATAACCTTTTTTAATTTATTTGTAATACATTTTTGGGGAAAAAAAATAAAAAAAATAAATAAATAACAAAATGATTAAAAATAAATGAAAATGGTTATTGAAAAAACAGGTATTTTTGAGGAATGGTTAAAATTTAGTTTGAAGTTACAATGGGTTTGTATAGGAAGGGGGCGTGTCTGATAAAATGAATATGAAATATCTAAATACTCAAAAACTGTCCTGGTTGTTCTTAAAAGCCTGATTAGACGATAAAATAACCAAAGGGTTTTTAAAAAAAAAAGTGAAATATCCCTTTAAATGAAAATCAAATAACGAAATACTGGATCAAGCAACATACTGTAAGACTGTCTAGGGTGCTCACAAAAGCCTGAGTAGACGTTAAAATGACCCCAAACATATTTGAAAGTGAAATAACCCTAGTTTATGGCCCATATCAAATAAATCTGATATGGGTTTACATCACACAAGATCGTATCAATCATTATGTAATAAATGTTTTATACAATGCAATATTTCAGTTCCCCATTGTGATGAGTCTTACTCGGGTAGATTGAAGTGGACCTGTGGACTAGACAGGCAGTATAGCAGGATCATACAGCTGGTGAGAAGGGTACCAAGGACCAGGCCTTTGCACATGGACCTCCACTGTCTCCCTTGCTTTCCAACCATGGTCCGGATGAATTACAGATTACCTTGGAAAACAATCATCATAATCATCATTATCATCATTGTCACCACCATCATCATCATTATCATCGATCTGCCAGAACTTCCAGAAGCTAAGACATCCCTAAAAAGATACAAATCTATCCATTCCAATGCAGAATTTTCATATCTTGTGCTTAGTGGACAAAAGTCTTAAAAAGAACATTAGGACTTAAACAATTATGTCACACTGGTGCCATCAAACTATTCAAACTTGAAGAAGTCCTCAAATTGAACTGCTGATTCCAAAGCAATGCTGAAGAGTAATGAATAACATTCATAGAAACATAGTGGATTCAAAAGTACAATATTTGTCTTTTAAATTAGGTCTAGTCGAATAAAAGTCATACGTTTCCAAAAACAACAAAACAAATACTAAAGTACAGAAGGTACAGATATTAAGAGTTAAGTACTGTAGACCTTGAGTAAATGTTCTTTGTTATTGTCCACCACTGGAAACATGTCATGAGAATATAATGAATAGCCTACATTGGCACTTCATTAACATTTTAAATGTGAGGATAATTGTTTATTGAGCATACCTATGCCCTGCCCTGTGTTTCTCTGGCACCTGTCTATATAATAAATAATGCACTCCTGTGGAAAGTGAGCCAGCACTACGCCAGCATTCCCCCTGCAGCCGGTAATAAGATGACCCAGAGTCTGACTCTGCGCTATAAAGTAACGGTCACACACATGCACCACCTGTAGCCTTAATAAGTGTCATCTTTCACAAAATGACTGTGATGTGAAGTATCAGAGGTGAGACCATTGAATTGTTCATCTCCAGTGACCATTTAATGAATGTGAAAATATAACAGCAACTGCTGTGAGAATTTGGATAATTTATAGCTCAATGGTGTGACATAAACCATGCTAGATTAGCTAGCCATAATGACTATAAATATGTGTCAGCAAGAGTATAGCATATAGGAAAGGCATCCTTGCCCTGCAATCAGTAAGGCTATCAAAAAAGATTATAAAAAAATAAAACATTCATCTAAAAAAATCGCACTTTCACATTTTAAAACAAACCATACCTTTTCTGTATTTAAAAACAGTTCTGAATCTTGAGTCTGACTTCGTCAACAGCGAGCATAGCAACCATAATGAGTAAAGTAAGCAGAAACCGATTGACCTAATCATACTATTCATATCTAGGACGTTTATGTATTGTATGGGTTTCTCAAGTGCTGAAGAAACCTTGGAGTTTATTCATTAAGGCAAATATAGTTTATATAGTCCAGACCTCTTATCAGCAGAGCATAGCCTACTCAAACATTGTTCACCAAACATAGCTAGAAGGACTTTTTCTTCCTCTTTGTCTGGGCTCCATGAAGGGCCTATTATGGATTCATGTGAGGGAGCTCTTTCTCTGCCTTCAGAGGCTGCTGTCATGGGAGATATGAAGCAGGCTGGTTCGGGTACAGGATGGTTACATGGATCAGTTCTGCTTTGCAAGTAGCACAATATTGTTTCTTTGTTAGTTTTTCCTTTAATTGACAGTACACTCAAAACCTATGGGCCACAGATACCTGTATTTTTGATAACATTACTTTGTAGCTTACACTAGCTACATAAGAATTATCTTCACAGCAAATGTATTTAGGAAGTTGTACTGTGTCTATGGCATGATATACTGTAAATACATCTAAATGAGTGCATATGGAAGTTATATATTCAGCACAAGTTTGCTAATATTCCATCAAATATATTTTCAAATGTTTTCCAATTACCCTCCTATCAGCATCCATCCAGTCATAGGTAATGACATTGACTTATGAACAGTGTTAATACTCTGTTAACCCTATTAGTGTAAATATATGATATAGGATCAAATACAATAGGGTTTGTGATCTGTATATTTTGAACAGCTTCCCAATATAGTTACATACAAGAAAACATTAAACTAAAGTAAAAAGTATGCTCAAGTAATTGTGATCAGAAAATGTTTGATAAATGATTCCTTACCCTCATGCATTAATCCAAGCAGAAACCTATGGTAGGCGTTTCTCTACCATGTGCATTATGTACAGCCTTTTCCCCCTTCTCGTTCAAATGTCATAGACAAGTTGCCCTCCCTGCTGTTGACTTATGTCTGATCCTGACATACACACGCTGTCATTAACACTGCACAGTTCAGCACTCTCCTTATCACGTCCAGCGCTCCGAATCGCATTCACCTGCCAGGTGCTGTCTTCCCTCTCTCGATCTACATGTAGGCCTACACCTGATGCTTCTGGCCTCCGCCTCTTCTTCCAATTTCAATTCTAAAACGGATTCAGCTGAATCAAGCACTACGGGGAGACTCATCCAGCCACCTGTGACGTCAGGCTCACTGTCAGGGGACTAGCACTTGTCAGTTTGAAGAGGGAGGGAGGAAAGCAGAGAGAGGGAAAGGGGAGGGGGTATAGGCTCTATTCTGTGGCCACATACAGAGGGCTATTGAGTGAAGCCACTGGACTCTGGAGCTGCAAGCTGATAGGAGGGCTGGCAAATGGTATAAAAAGAACAAATGCAGAAAGATGAGGCACAAAGGCTTCAATTGTGCCACTTGATCAAGACCACTCTCTGTATTGTTCAGAATGCTGATTTAGCAAACCTAGTATGCATTATTTTTGGATTTGAAGTGAATCCAAGAATCATAAAGATAACATGTGTTACCATGCATAAAAGCGATTATCACATTATGTAACCGGGTACCTTGTTTGGGGTTATTTTTTTTTTATCATTTCTTCCACTTCAAAATCGAAGGCAATTTATCTATCACTCCCATACAATTATGTGCAGTGAAATTTGTGTGGCATGCACCGCCAGTGTCAAGCATAAAAAAAAAAAAGAAAAAAGAAATACAAAAAGAAACTAAAAAAAAAAAAAAAAAAAAAAGGAAAATAAAGACATGGTATAATACAAGTTTATGAAAATATTTAGTTATACTGGAATATGTAGAAATTGAATCTTAGGTTAAACTAACTTTTGATGGATTCTAAATAAAGGCAGAGCGCTTGTGTCAAAAGAGAATTCAATAGACATCCACCAGGGATTAACAAGTCCATGTGGCTCTGGGGCACAGGGTGTAGCAATACTGTATGTCGTTGTAACGCCTCACCCGTTACAGTAAGGGCCCTCTCCCTGTCCCTCTTGGCACACTGTGGCCCTTCCAACAAACAGGGAGACAGCATAGGGCTCGTGCTGCTCATCCCACTCTCTTTGCATCCAGCTACAACACTGATGCTTTTGTTGAATGGGTGTGCCCCTGCATGCACGCACCCAGAGTGCCAGGCTGAGACCTGGACTGGGCGGGCATGCGTGGAATGCGCATCAGGCACGCGGGTGAGTGGGGAGGGGAAAAAGACCAGTGAGGTCAGTCAGTGAATAAAGAGATTGAGTAGTGGAGGGCATGACTGGCCTGGCCCCCAGCCCTCTGAGATCACAGCACCCTCAAAGGCCTACGGATGTGAACGTTCCTCCATCATCACCACCCACTGTCCAGGCATAGACCAATCCCTGACCCCCCCACGCAGTGACACTATAGTGATCTCTGCCTCTGTATGAAAGTAGACGCTTAAGCTGGATTTAGACTGCAGTCAAATCTAGCCTGAATCTGATTTAGTTCTCAAATCCGATCTTTTGGCCCGAATGTTAACACTGCATTTGCAAGTGACACAGATCTGATCTGTGTTCAGACTGATTTTAACAACTTCAACCCAAAGTGCCCTGCGTCGATATATCTGCTTTGGTTACTGTGGTAACAACATAGGCGTCATTTTCTTTCTTTGTGTTTTTACATTTTTAAATGTAAAAACTGTTCCTATGCATTTCTCATATACTGAGACATATCCCCTCAAAGTGCTAGGAGACGTTGAATTTCTCCGTTTGTCCACTGAATGCTGCTCGCCATTTCTGTAGTGTAAAACTTATGCAGAACTGTTTTATTTTCATTACACCCTTGCGCTATATGTAAATCAAAATGCAATTCTCGTGCTCTGTAATGGACATCAGTGGCGCTCGGGTCGTGCTTCAAGTGACGTTTTGGACAGTTTGATATTTGAGTTGGCTTGTTAGATCAGGTTAGTGCATTCAGACACATCTTAAATCAGATTTGAAACCACCTCTGGATGTGGTTTGTAAGGCTAGGGCGGATTCACACTGCGGTCTCGAGACCGGTCTCGAGGCTACTTGGCAGATGTTTAAACCGGTTTTGACAGTGTGAAGCGTGCGGTCTTCCTCAGAAACGGATAGCCTCGAAACCACCTCAAGAGGTAGTCTCGAGACTGCATTGTGCGACCTCGAGACCGGTGAGCCGCAGTGTGAAGCAACCGGCCTCAAAAACGGTATTGATGTTGAACGTGACCTCATATAATGTCGACGAGTCAGCCGTCGGCACAAATAAACACTGGGTAACAGTTGTCGACATGGCCATGGGATCAGCGACTTCATCTCACAGAGAGATTGCTTGCTTGTAGGACTGTCTTCTAAAATTCGTTTATATGTTTTATATCACCAGTTAGCCTACTACTGTGGTGCGCTGGACTGGTGTCATGTACTTCCAATTGGGAGAAGTAGCAATTGGCGAACAGTTATTTATTGTCTCGCACCAGCGCACTGAGGCAGGGGAGAAAGTGAGACGGGACGGCCAGAACCGGCGCTCCGTTAAAACATTCGGAACACGGGACTGTAATCTAGGCTGACCTAGGATCAGATTCAGGTCCGTTATTAGCCGCGAGGCAGCGACATGAAGTATGGCTGTAACTGTGAGATGATGGTTATGCTGCTCTGGGATCAGATTTACAGCGGGAGGGGGGGGGGGGGGGCTTGGTGCGTGCGTGCATGCATGTGTGTGCGCTGTCGCCCGTCGGGAAAGAAAAGCAGAAAGAGAAAGCACTAGCCTACAAGTTAAACCATGAACTGTTAAACCATGAAAACAAACCGAAAATGACTTACCGCTGTTGATAGAAAATAGCCTAAAAGTATTCCTTTATCCCTGACTTTTGTTTCGATGTTATAGATTCCTTGGCACTGCTTGTGCACTGCTGTGCCTGCTTGACGTGCCATTAATGTGAATATTAAGCCACAAGCGTTTCAGCCATGTTGATTATTAAATAATTAAAATAATAACGTGCGCTGCGCTGCATGTCTCGCTCATCATTCTGCACGTTTATGCGCCTGGAAAATAGCAGATCTACAAGCTCACAACGCGTCGCGGATGCAAGGTCAGTGTGAGCTTGTAGATCAGCGACACAGGTCAATTGATATGCAAATAGGCTTGTTTGTCTTGTCGAGGTGTGGGGGGTGCGAGACCCAAGACCACTGCAACAATGTTCCACACTGCGCTGTCGCACGTCATTGAATTGTTACACCAACTTTCGTGCCTGAATTTATTGGCAACCACCATCAGCAATGTCGCATAGTTGATGACACTATGTGCATACCGCCACCTATAGGACCGGGCTGTATAGTGCTAGTGATCTCCAGGGAGGCCAGAAGGTCTGCCAATGTGAATGCTGGCCAGCGTGAACCAGCAACCGGTTTCAGAATCAGTTCTAATCAAACGGATTGCAGTGTGAATCCGCCCTTAGACTGCAGTCAAATCTAGCCTGAATCAGATCTGAGCCACATCCAGATTGGAATCCGATTGGTTTAAATGGTCACATAGTCAAATGGAACCAATCAGATTCCAATCTGGATGTGGCACAGATTCAGGCTGGATTTGACTGCAGTCTAAGGGCGGATTCACACTGCAATCCGTTTGATTAGAACTGATTCTGAAACCGGTTGCTGGTTCACGCTGGCCAGCATTCACATTGGCAGACCTTCTGGCCTCCCTGGAGATCACTAGCACTATACAGCCCGGTCCTATAGGTGGCGGTATGCACATAGTGTCATCAACTATGCGACATTGCTGATGGTGGTTGCCAATAAATTCAGGCACGAAAGTTGGTGTAACAATTCAATGACGCGCGACAGCGCAGTGTGGAACATTGTTGCAGTGGTCTTGGGTCTCGCACCCCCCACACCTCGACAAGACAAACAAGCCTATTTGCATATCAATTGACCTGTGTCGCTGATCTACAAGCTCACACTGACCTTGCATCCGCGACGCGTTGTGAGCTTGTAGATCTGCTATTTTCCAGGCGCATAAACGTGCAGAATGATGAGCGAGACATGCAGCGCAGCGCACGTTATTATTTTAATTATTTAATAATCAACATGGCTGAAACGCTTGTGGCTTAATATTCACATTAATGGCACGTCAAGCAGGCACAGCAGTGCACAAGCAGTGCCAAGGAATCTATAACATCGAAACAAAAGTCAGGGATAAAGGAATACTTTTAGGCTATTTTCTATCAACAGCGGTAAGTCATTTTCGGTTTGTTTTCATGGTTTAACAGTTCATGGTTTAACTTGTAGGCTAGTGCTTTCTCTTTCTGCTTTTCTTTCCCGACGGGCGACAGCGCACACACATGCATGCACGCACGCACCAAGCCCCCCCCCCCCTCCCGCTGTAAATCTGATCCCAGAGCAGCATAACCATCATCTCACAGTTACAGCCATACTTCATGTCGCTGCCTCGCGGCTAATAACGGACCTGAATCTGATCCTAGGTCAGCCTAGATTACAGTCCCGTGTTCCGAATGTTTTAACGGAGCGCCGGTTCTGGCCGTCCCGTCTCACTTTCACCCCTGCCTCAGTGCGCTGGTGCGAGACAATAAATAACTGTTCGCCAATTGCTACTTCTCCCAATTGGAAGTACATGACACCAGTCCAGCGCACCACAGTAGTAGGCTAACTGGTGATATAAAACATATAAACGAATTTTAGAAGACAGTCCTACAAGCAAGCAATCTCTCTGTGAGATGAAGTCGCTGATCCCATGGCCATGTCGACAACTGTTACCCAGTGTTTATTTGTGCCGACTGCTGACTCGTCGACATTATATGAGGTCACGTTCAACATCAATACCGTTTTTGAGGCCGGTTGCTTCACACTGCGGCTCACCGGTCTCGAGGTCGCACAATGCAGTCTCGAGACTACCTCTTGAGGTGGTTTCGAGGCTATCCGTTTCTGAGGAAGACCGCACGCTTCACACTGTCAAAACCGGTTTAAACATCTGCCAAGTAGCCTCGAGACCGGTCTCGAGACCGCAGTGTGAATCCGCCCTAAATCCGCAAGGTTGTGGACATGAGATTCCACCCTTTGAAGGCTGAGGCTTCCCTTTTTACAGCTGTAGCATGTGACACACAACGTAGCCTGTCTGCGATCGGTCAAACACACCTACAACCCTAAATTATTCAGCATTGTTAAAGCCGTGTGAATATGACATCCAGTGGTACAGGATGAAAAGGCAAGGAGCAATGTTTAACAGCTTCTAAATATGCAACTTGTGATAACTTGGACAATCACAAAATACAGCCAAATATACATTTACGTGGAGGCAATTTATTATGTATTAAACATAAAACAACATTACGAATTCTTATAAAGCAGAGGCATACAATCTCAGAGAACTCAAACAATATAAAATTATGTTTCTGATCCGCTCTTCAGCCTTCTGTAACTTCAACCAACATTCCCACGCCACATGGGACGCATCCGACGCACAATACTGTACACTTAACTCATGAGATTCATGAGACATCAACCATCAATATGCAACTTTATGAAGCTACATACATAAAGTCAGTCCAGTCATCTTCTCTGATGACTATTGTTTCTTGCCTTTTTTCTTCTTCTGCGCCTTGGTGGCATCATCATGAGCTTTCCTCTTGACTGCGAGCTTGTTTGCCTGTGGGGGAGGAGAGCAGATTGAGTTAATGAACAGTTGAGGGAGCAATGAACCCACTGGCATTTAACACTCTCTTCGAAGGCAGGTCACCTGTCCTCTGTAGGGACCTAAGGGTCATCATTCAACATGCAAACTTTGTAGGGTTGGGCTATACAACACTGTTAACCATTATCCCCGGGTTCTCTATTTGGCGGCATGCCAGACAGAAAACAGATGATGGGTCCCAGGTTAAGTATGCAGCCACTTTAGTTTTCCCCATCATGTATCTACATAATGACTCTTGTATCAACAGCTACCGGACATGTAGTATATTCACTTGCACTAACCTCTCGGATTGTTCTCTTCTTTCCAAACATAATCTTGTCGTAAAGATGCTTCTCTCTCTTCTTCATCATCATGATCGCCAGACGTTTCTCCTCAGCCTTCTCCTCTTGCTCCAACCGTGCACGGTTCTCTAGCTTCACTTTCCCAGGAGTGACCTTCACTGACAAAGACTGTAAAGGAACATTAAGTGTTAGCAACAGGCGGTAGGTCTATATAAAAAAAAAGCTAAACTAAAAAGCAGGACAGATCTCTTTTTAATCTCAATGTCCTCTTACCTTGCCCTGAGAACGCTGCTGTTCCATTTCCTTCAAATTCATCTCCTCTGCCGCTTCCTCCTCATCTTCCTCCTCTTCATCCTCCTCCTCTTCATCGTCGTCGTCCTCTTCTTCCTCCTCCTCCTCTTCTTCTTCTTGCACTAAGAGACCAAATACATGTTATTTTTCATTCACTCTTATGCATCACTGGATAGATGCATAGTGTAATGTTAGCCACTGACTGAACCACAAAGAAATTCTAAATTATTTTGATGATCTAGAAGGGTCTTCAACAGGGGGTCCTGACTAGGGGGTCCTCAGAGTTGCTACAGGGGGGCCGCCAAATCTTTGTGTGATAGAAAGTATTTTCTCCTTTTTTATATTAACCATTTGAACCCTAGCATCCATATTCTGAGAAGAGAACTTTAGCCAAAAATAGCAGATCTACAAGCTCACCGCCTCGCAGTGCGAGGCGTTGTAAGCTTGTAGATCGGCAAACAATGAAATGATATGGAATCTATGAAAAGGTTGTGGGGGTCCCTGCTTCATCTCTCTCTCAACTAAGGGGTCCTCGGCCTGAAAACAATGAAGACCCCTGATCTAGAAGTTCAGTTTTTATTTTGGCCTATAATGACTTGGCCAAAATTGGGACAGCAGGGTAAAAGTGGTTAAGAAAAGCAGTGTGCTTCGTACCAGGTTTTTCTCCTCGCTGCAACGCCATGATCTTCAGCTTCTCTGGTGGCACGTAGTCTCCTTCCTTCTCCACCACAAACGGAGACAGGTGGGGTGGAAGGGTCACACCGAGGAAATAGTCCTCCACTGGCAGGATGACTTTGGCATTGACGCAGTCGTACACCCACTGGGGCTGGACGTAGTACCTACCAAGACCAACACAGCATGCATAACATGTTACTGTTATACAACTACTATAGGGAACTACTGAAACATTGTTGAGGATATCAGCAAATGCATGACTATATGAGGGGTTGATAGTTCATAACAAGGTACAATTGGCTGAAATGGCAGGGGGGGGGGGGGGGGGGGGGGGCAAGTCTGTCAAACACCATGAAGAACAGGGTTCCTTTCAAGCAAAAGGGCAGGAAGTCCCCCTTTCAAAGGCAGTATTGTTGGTACCATGACCATGTACAAGGGGGGATTGAGGAAAGAGACACATGCTCAAACAACTAAATGTTCTCTAGAATCTAAGACTCACTGATGGAATTTCCACTCAAATACATAAATAGCTATAGTTTTTTTTGTAATCTTTTATATAAAGTAAAAACTATTGGAAATTCACACCAATAAAACACACCAATTAATGCATCATCAGTCCCCTACCGGTTTATGTACTGCTTGTCCATGTTAGGTCTGTCAACAATCTGATGAGTAATGGTCTCATCCGTCACATCAAATGTGCCACCAATGCAAACCGACTTGTCCCAGGACACCTCAGCCCCAAAACACCTGATGGAAGCAACAAGAGTTTAATGATCCCGCATTAATTAAGGCTTTGCTGTTTCATTGGTTCCTCTGTGGGTCACAACAGCTCACACTCACCTGAGGATAAAAGCCAGGGACTCTCTGGGCACTTCCCTGTTGACGAAGACCTTGAGCCCATCAAAGAGCTTTTTCTGGGCCTCCTGTTCTTTTTGTTCCTTTTCTCTGGCCTGCATCTTCTCCATATCCTCCTGGAGATTGAGTTAAAGAAGCAATAACATTTCAAAATACATTTTGAACTTTAGTATAACCTTGGGTTGTACAGCTGCCTGGCTATGATAAGTAAAAATATTGTTGATTATCTGTCGTCTCTGTGTGTTGTGAACAAGAAACTATACATAGAGATTCATATCACTCTCATTGTTTAGAGATTAAAAAATAAATCACACGTAATAAGTACAACTAAAAAAATCCATCTTACACTTTCTCCAATGTACCCCATTTGAGAAGCACTGCTCTAGTGCATCTAAAATTGTTTATTACCAAAATATATTGCCATGCAAGCAAAACAACCCTGCCAGGGTGACAAACATCTCATCCATAGCAACCAGCCATATAGGTGTGACTGTGATCCCCAGTCAAACACCTCTAATTAAATGAATTCACTGGCAAATACATTATCTCTCAAGTCTGCCAGTCTACTGCATGTTTTGACAACAACAATAATAACTAGAAAAATATTGTTCCTTCGAAACAATTGTGGGCTCGCTTCAAGCCAGAAAACAATGGCTATAAAAGCACAAAATGTCAAGATCGCAGGCAGTGCTCTCTTTGACGTTACTGACGTCAACGATTGGTCCATTTTGTTCCAAAAATGTGTTGTGCAAAAGTTGACCCGCTGGTGGCGCTATAACAGGACAATGTGAGAAGGGTGGTATCTGTTCCTTGACCTATTGGGAATGTGCTTGCAAGATTTCACGCACATTGCAGGCTGTGTTCATGATTTGAGGTGTTTTTGGCTTTGGCCACTTTATCGCTGCTTGCAGCTATATTCATTATTATTTTTTTTTTGTGTGTGTGCACTTCATAGGCATATTAGATAAAGGTCCTTAGATTGTGTGCAGAATGTTTCATGCAAATTGCAAAAAAAAAATCCTAACGGGTTTAAGCGTTTCACAAACTGCTCAAAATGATATAGCGCCCCCCTTTGGCCAATTGGGGTAAGATTGGTTTTAGTGATATTTGGACTAACACTCTACATCTTTGCCAAATGCCATGAACATGTTACTTTGCATGTATGATTTAGAGGCAGAAGAATAATTTGCATAAAACTGCAATATTCATTGAATTTATTTTAAAAAGCATGTTTCAATTTTAAAGAAATCCGATCTGACAGATCTTTAGATATCGGTCCAAAGTTCACGTAAAAAAAGTTTTGTGCACGTGGAGCGAAAATTCCAGAATAAAAGCGGGTTTACGTGTTTTACAAACTGCTCAATATGGCGGAAAATCGAAGGGCGGAGCTTACTTAACAACGACACAGATGTCTTCCGCTTGAGTCAAAGCACGCGTGTAACAAGTTGCATGTCTTCAAACGAAACGAGTCATGACTTATGCCCGTTTGAAGTTTGAATTTTCAAACGCTTCGTATAGCGCCCCCCTTTGGCCGATTGGAATAAAATTGGTTTCAGTGATACTTTGACTAACCCTCCACATCTTTGCCAAATGCCATGAACGTGTAACTTTGCATGTATGATTTAGAGGCCGAAGAATAATTTGCATAAAACCGCAATATTGATTGAATTATTAAAAAATTATATTTCACTTTAAAAGAAATCTGGTTGATCAATCTGACCGTATTGGTCCAAAGTTCATGTGAAAAAAGTTTTGTGCACTTGACGCGAAAATCCCAGGAGGAGATAGATTTTTACTGTTTTTCATATAATTCCGAATTGTGGGAGACCTAAAGGTCAGAGGTCAAAAGTTAGAGGGTAAAAGTTGTTCGGCATGAGGAGACGCATAAGTGTATACAGGTTTCATGGCTGTATGTATAACACAGCATGAGCTATACCTGTTCAAAGATCGCACTTTCGAAGGCTTCCTACAGCACCACCATTTGGCCGATTGCTGTAAAAAGTAATAGCACACTGCGCCACAGTAAGCTGAACACATTGATGTTTTTATTTTCATTTTCTCACTAAGTATGTAGGAGTAGAAAGGAACCGAAATCCCGTCTACTGTCTGACTGCCTGATAGATAAATAATGACAATATCTAAAGTGTGCTCGCCTTATAGGCGAGCCCACAATAATAATTATTATTATTATGTCTTCTTTGTGTTTCTTCAAACTCTTAAAATAGAGATAAATGCACACACAGAATTATATCCTTACCTCTTCAGCAGGGAAGTGGTCAAGCTCAGCCTCCTCCTCCTCTACTGTGGAAACCACCCTCGCCAAGCTGGAGCTCAGGGCCGAAAGTTTCTAAATTACAACAGACATGTGTGTTATCAATTAGAATAGAAATGCATTATTTGACTTGAGCATGGAGAAAGACCGGTCTAAAATCACCCTTATTTTGCACAGCAGTAATCTGATCCAAGGTCAGGCTAAATCAGGGCTTCTCAAACTTTGTATAACAATTCCATATTGTGAGGGAATTTCTTTGGCGTGTGTGTTGTCTTGACTCTTGTGCTGCAGCTGAGTCACGACCCATAGTTTGAGAACCCCTGAACTAAATCACGTGAGTTACACTCCTTATCAGCACTGAGTACAGGTCTTCTTGGATCCACTCAGGTATTACCATAATGATAAACATACTAGAATCTGGAATCTGAACTGACAAAATCCACTTTATTTGTGTCCAATTATCTGCTTAAAGGGGAAGACCACCCATTTTCAATATTGAACTATGTCATAATATAACTTAGAGGAGTTGTGTGGAAATAGAAAAAAAGTTCCCCCCCTTCTTTGTTGCCTAGAACTGGAAGATTGATTTTGGGGTTTGTATTGTAAAGTACAATGTGTGATGTCATCAAGTTGTACTTAAGAATACAAACCCCAAAATCAATCCTTTAGTTCTAGGCAACACAGAAGAGGGGGAACTTTTTTTCTATTTCCACACAACTCCTCTAAGATATATTAATGACATAGTTCAATATTGAAAATGGGTGGTCTTCCCCTTTAAGTGTGATTTTGCAACTTTTCTTAAATTGAGAGCATCTGGTTGACAGAGAAAAAGCATCAACCTAATACCAGTAAAGTACCATGCATAAGTAGTACATAAGGACCGCAGGAATACACTAGAAACGGAGGGGGAGAGCGATTTAATCTGTTAGGTCCATTTGTACGTTCTTACGTACGATCTGTTAGGTCCATTTGTACGTTCTTTCTCCCTGTACGTAATTATCTGTAAGATTTAGGTCTGTACACAGACTACCATACAGCTCCCAAATGAACATACAAGATTTGTCCGTAGCAAGAAGTACCCGCGGCCACCGTTGTCAACTGTAGGGGCAGTAGTGAGGAAAATTACTTTTCCTCTGCAAAAATAGTGAAAAGATGTTGTTCTTATACCTCTAAGACAGCGGTTCTCAAACTATGGGTCCAAATAAGAAATATATATATATTATCAAGAAACAGGAAAAAAGGAACGTTGTTGCAACCACGTGAAGAGGACGCCTGCCCTTGACTCCTCACACACAAACACAAACACACAGGTCGGTCCGCCTCTCCAGACAGACAGCTACTAGGCTGATCAGGCACACAAGAAAAGCTTATTTAGCTCAGCAGCTCATTTATCACTTGGGAATTATGTTCAATATATGAGCGGGTGTACGTAAACCGTTGTGACGTTGATGTGTGTTTTGTTATAATTACTCTGGGTCCGGATCCATGTGGTTAAATCTGTACACTCGCGGAGTTACATTTGGACTGCGATGTAACATTGCCGACAGACAGCAGAACCAGTCCAGACTGTTACCACTCATTATTCCAAACATCATTTCGGGTCAAGAAATTCTGTGGTTCTACATAGTTTGGCAGCTATTCTGTTCTGTGCTGCGAGGCGCAAAAATGTGGCGCGTGGCCCCGACGGGAGCAGAATTGGCCCGGAGAGCAGGTAGTCACGCACTGTAGAAGAACAATGCATGTCGACGCATTTACAGTACGCTCTCTCTCATCCAAAACGTACACAAAATCAAGCATACAGAACTATTAACAGCCCTTAAGACGCCCTAAAGGGCCATGTTGCGCACATGGGCGCGTGCACACATCCGCCTGGGTGACAGCAGACTGCTGGGTGAGCACTGGCGCTTTGGCATGGGATCAATTTTCCCTCTGTATTGGAATAGAGCCTTACCTCTATGTGGCATTCCGAGTCCATGGCATAGTCTTCCTCATCCTCTGTCTTCAACTCTTTGGTTTCCACCTAGAAATTAAAGTGAGATTAATAAAGCCCACAGCCAAATGGCCACAAGTCACATAAGGTATTCATACAAATATTATACATTTATAATACAGCAATTACAACTTAATGGTGTACCTTTGGTGGGTATACCAGGTTGAGAGACTGGTAGAGACGGAAGTTGATGAACCCTAGAAGGGTATTGTAGAACTCTGTGAAGGTGGACATCACCCTGTAGTCCACATCAGTAGGGTGCTGGAAGAGCAAAGGTTAGGTTTAACATCATGCACATTATGATTTACTTGAAATTTCTAAAGCACCCACACTCTTGTGTCTGTCAGTGAAAACATGGTGATAAAAGCAACCATTTATAAAGGGGCCCCAAATCCATCTTCCAATAAACTGGAGTCTGCATTCAGATCAACTTGACAGTTTTCGGTTAATTGCTCAGCCTTAGTTGACACAATCACTTCTGCAAACAGACTCACTGGCTTTTCCAAAACCGAGTTCCCATTACTGATTGAAACTCATACAGTATATCTAACAGACTGAATGCATGATGATCAATGTTAAAGTCAACAAACACTGCATTTCTCAAATACAGTCATTATACTAATCCTAGGACTGATAACCCCAGTAATTGATCAAGGGAGCCATTGTATCACCATATACTATGGCAAATCTACAACTAGAAAGGTGCAATTCTGGGAAATTGCAAGTGTGGTTGCACAGACACAAGTCGTGAGGAATGCGCAAGGAACTGAATTCTGTTTGTGCAAAGGTTTACAAAAAGCAGGTTCACTTTGCTGGCAAAAAATGATCTGACCAAATACAATAGTGTGTTTCCTATAACAACCACACTAATAAGGTTTATTTCCTGCATTTTCTAAGTTGTCAACAATCGTGTGCAGACTTGCATTTCATCATTCTACACTTACATCATGAGCGAACTGGTAGGGCACAAGCCAGGTAACGGATTGTCCAAGGACCTCAGCTTGATAGTAGATTCCTTTGATGGAGAGGAAAACCTATCAGAGATAGAAATATACTATTTAATGGAGGGAGAGAGAGAGCTAGAATACACAGTATATTTTTTTAACATGTGCAATAATTATTTTTGTATGTGACAAACTAAAAAAACATAATGGTGCCTCGTACCTTTCTGAGAGCACGGGCCATGATCACAAAGTTCATCCACTCCACAATAAGACGTCTACACAGCTGGATTGACTGGACGTGGCATTTTCCTGTGCGAGCAAAGGTGGAGAACAGGAAGCACATAGAGAGAGCATCATCGACGTCACGAAGGGCATCAGTGAAGTTGGGATACCTGCCACAAGAAAGAACACCAGCAATCATTTAGATTCTATATCCTTTAAAACTGTGACAAATACATGATTGTGACAAGACATGGTTATGAGCCACACACTTGTGCTGAACTGGAGATTTTTAGGAAAGGCGATCAACTAAGCTCCACAACGCCCTCTTCTGTTGATTCTTGGCACTACATTTAGTGCTCTCACCTCTCTTTGATGACATGGTCCAGTTTGTAGGATGGCTTGTTGTCCCTCAGTCTCTCCACTCTTGTCCATTCTGCTTTTCCATATGCCTTCCTGAGTTTTCGTACAAATATCTTTTAAGATAAGGACATTAGAAGAACAAGTCACAGTATTAGTAGTGTAACAAGCTGGATTGGAAATCATAAGGAAAACACAACATATGACATTTAAATTCAACAAGCGAAGAAATATAGATGACAATAACCCAAACACAGTGTAAACACCGACAGTTACTAAAGCTACAGCAAATAAAACATGGGCGCATAAATAAAAAAATTAGGAAAAGGATATTAATTTGACCTCTGAGGACATAAATTCAGCATGCAACGTGCCAGCTACATAGCATAGTTCAAATTCTATAAGATCTTAGTCCTAAATTGTAGGACCACTTAACCCCCCCCCCCCCCCCAAGACACCCGAGTTGGCTCAGTACAAATTTTTCTGTCTACACCAAATCTCTTCGTCAAATGCATTACGAGCTTGTGGATCTGTTATTCTTGGCTAAAGTTCACCCAGAATATGGATGCTGGGGCTTATGTGGTTAAAACAAACGAGAGGAAAAATACATCTATTGAGATATTGTGCAGTGCACTGTGAAAGTGAACATACCTTGTACTCTCTGAACTTCCCTACAATGGGCTCATGAAGCAAAAAGCGAATGTCTTTCAGCAGGTAGAAAGTCCTTGGGGCTGTGGATCCCTTGTTCACCTTTTTCTTGTTCTTGGGCTCATGAGGATAGATGCCTTTGAGAATGCATAGGCGTCTGAAATCAGGAGGTCAGATTAGTTTGAGAGCAGCACTAGGGGAGCAGACTAAGCTTCAGAGTACCTTCCAAAACAAATTGACTTGACTACTTCTCGCCCTGGGGCCCATGACCACATTTTGCAAGTCTGGATGGCTCAGGGTAGAAGAATCAATTAAAAATGGGACTGCCACCAAAATGTGGAATGCCCTCAGCCTCATACCATGCCTTAAAAATGTGGATCACTGTCTACCTTCAAAAACTCACTTTTCCCAAAGAACTGCTTCCATTTTTTTGTGTTTTACATTTGTTGATATTGTATTGATGAATAGAATACATAGGATCACAATCGAAACAAGTCCCCAGGACTTTTTAGTGTGTGACTGTACCTCGTGCTGTTTACATTTCGGTCTAATTAAGTATTCAATCGTTACATTAAACTGCTATGGGATTATACAGTATTGAATTGTGATCTTCTGACAATAATCAACAACATCTGGAAGTGGACAGCAAAACCCCTTCTCTTAAATTGAGATGCTTCTGTCAGTACTCAGTACTGTACCTGAAATCTGCGAGGCTCAGCTGTAACTTCTTGCGAGCTTTGTTTCTGGTGATGTAGTTTGTGGCAGAGCCCCTTTCGAACTACAAAAATCAAGACATCAGCTACAGCCAGACAATCAAACAAGACAGACACTACTTCTAAGTTAATTAGATAACAAACTTCTTCGGCATGTTAACTGTTAACTAGAAACAACCAGTCAATCTGTTTAATTCTATAAAGTCTACTTCAGTGTGCTGGTAGTGTTAACGTTAGCTAAGTGGCTACCTGGCCACACAATCTGTGACATGCATTCTATGTGCGCACTTACCTTTTTCTTTTGAACACCACCCATTTCTTAAGTATAAGGGATCTAACCTATGGATCTAACGCACAAGTATGTAGTTTTAATAGTCTAGTAAATATGTAAACATAGCATTCAGCAGATCAGCACACTAACTAAGCAGTGGCCGATACACGTGTGTTTGACATGC
Organism: Nannobrachium achirus; assembly: GCF_963921795.1. Classification (NCBI taxonomy): domain Eukaryota; kingdom Metazoa; phylum Chordata; class Actinopteri; order Myctophiformes; family Myctophidae; genus Nannobrachium; species Nannobrachium achirus. The sequence continues at coordinate 35,166,351 of NC_137832.1, read as the reverse complement.
GCGAAAGTAATGCGTGATGGGCGGCGAGGACCCAAAAGCAGTTCCCTTTACCGCCTGAATAGAATGTCCAGCTCCTTGTGTGTGTCTCTCTACAGTCTATGGTGTGTGTGTGTGTGTGTGTGTGTGTGTGTGTGTGTGTGTGTGTGTGTGTGTGTGTGTGTACGCGCGCGCGTGCGTGCGTGCGTGTGCTCCAGGATATTAGACTCAGTCAAAACAAGTGAAGGTCTGAAGGAAGTAACGCACAAAGAAATGAGCAGACAAAGAGTGAGGACCTATTTATCAGATTAAAATGTTATAGTGTTCAAGTCATTTCTTTGTGTCATCAATAATTCAATTCAATTTCACTTGTTTAATCTGTATCCGGCTCTCTATCCTGACTGAATACAATTGGTATCCTGGCCTGAACATTTTCTATTTAATAAAGAGCTTGAGAGGCATCCTGTTAGATGATAACCTAAAAAGCACTAGTGTCAACTGTCAAGCTCAAACACACAGTGTGTTTACCTGGGAATAATGACTTTATCACAGCAGCATGCTGTCATAATTCCACTCCCCCTCTCTATCTAATTATTGGAAAGCATTACACACTTGATATTCTTATGTTTTCAAGTCCCTAGATGATATTAACCTAGTAAAAAGCACTAGTGTCGAGCTCAAGCACAAAGTGTGTTTACCTCGGAATAATGACTTTATCACAGCAGCATTTGCTGTCATAATTCCACTCCCCCTCTCTATCTAATTATTGGAAAGCATTACACACTTGATATTCTTATGTTTTCAAGTCCCTAGATGATATTAACCTAGTAAAAAGCACTAGTGTCGAGCTCAAGCACACAGTGTGTTTACCTCGGAATAATGACTTTATCACAGCAGCATTTGCTGTCATAATTCCACTCCCCCTCTCTATCTAATTATTGGAAAGCATTACACACTTGATATTCTTGTGTTTTCAAGTCCCTAGATGATATTAACCTAGTAAAAAGCACTAGTGTCGAGCTCAAGCACACAGTGTGTTTACCTGGGAATAATGACTTTATCACAGCAGCATTTGCTGTCATAATTCCACTCCCCCTCTCGATCTAATTATTGGAAAGCATTACACACTTGATATTCTTGTGTTTTCAAGTCCCTAGATGATATTAACCTAGTAAAAAGCACTAGTGTCGAGCTCAAGCACACAGTTACCTGGGATTGACTTTATGACTCAGTCTATAGCGATGAGTAGGCTACTATCAGAATACCAGAATACCATATTTAACACTTATTTTAACCGAAGAAAATCGCTTAGAGAGAGAGGTGTAGAAAGACAGAGACGTGTCAGAGAGAGAGAGAGAGAGAGAGAGAGAGAGAGAGAGAGAGAGAGACAGAGGAGGGAGCCAAAGAATTCTACAGAAATCTAGGGTACGCAAAGACAATTTTAAACTCGCCACTGTGATAACTGAGGAATTGTTTAAAACATTGATCGCCCTACAACAACACAAAGCCACAGTCCATGACAAAATTCCCCACAAATTTCTCATAGACTCAGCCGCCTCCATTGCTCCAATCATTACCCACATAATAAATCTATCTATCAAACAGGGTCACGTCCCCCAAGACTTCAATTTAGCAAAAGTAATCCCCCTGCACAAAAAAGGCAGTAAACTAGACCCTGGCAACTACCGCCCAGATTTCAATTCTAAGTTACTCTCTAGTCTAAAGTAATGGAAAAGAATAGAAGAGAATAAATTGATTTTCTGTATGAGTTCCAATCTGGCTTCAGAGAATCCCATTCCACAGACACATGCCTCCTCTATTTGAGCGACTGCATCAAACATGAGGTAGACCTGGGGAAATATTGTGGCATGGTCATGTTGGACCTCCAGAAGGCATTTGACACCGTATATCACTCTATACTGATTAAATTAAAAGCTATCGGTCTTGACAGCACAGCAGTGAGATGGAAGCAATCTTACTTGGTGGGGAGAGAACAGATGGTGGAGGTAAACGGAACCCCCCCTTACCCCCCCTTTTCCACTGTAAATATATTTTATTTATTTTCTCCTTTCTTTTATTTTTCTTCTTTATGACTGTTTACCCCCACCTTTTGCTATTGATGATATCCTCTGCATAGTACTGTGTTCTATCTGTCTGTCATTCAATGTTGTATGAGATTGACCTATACCAGTGAAAATGTACCTTTTCCTATATGCAAACTTTTAATAAATGCTTCAATCAATCAAAACACAGAGAGAGAGAGAGAGAGAGAGAGAGAGAGAGAGAGAGAGAGAGAGAGCGCTGACAGACTTCAGAGGGGAGGTAGAGGGAGGGGGAGGAAGAAAATAGTGGGTTAGAGGGGGGTGGGTAGAGAGAGAGGGAGTGTGTGAGTCAGAGAGAGAGAGAGAGAGAGAGAGAGAGAGAGAGAGAGAGAGAGAGAGAGAGAGAGAGAGAGAGAGAGGGAGGGAGGGAGGAAGGGAGGAAGAGGAGGAGGGAGACACAGCGAGAGAGCAGACAGACTTCACCAGTCAGGAGACATTTGGGAAACACAGACAGTGCATAACATCACAATGGGCCTGCTTGAGTTCATTAAGGATTATTTTCTTGGTTTCTGGGACTATGAAACTCCAAAGGTAATGGTGGTTAAAAACAGAACTCTTGGAGTCATCTATAGGGGTGTGCAGTTTCTTGTGATGACATATTTCATCTGGTGAGCTTTGCATTCATGTTTTTGCATGTATTAGCTGAAAGTAAACATCTGAATTATTCATTTTGATCTAATTGTGATTTTGTTGTGTTCTATCTTAGGTTCACATTATGTGAAGTAAAATGAGTCTTTCATGTCTCCTTAAGGCTTTAAAGAAAATGTACCATATTTGGACATGAATTTCCAGTAATTAATAAAACCTGATTATGCAGTAAATTACTAATGTATCTGGGTTTGGGAGTAGCCTAACATTAGAATGCAATCAATTAAGATCCAAACATCTTAATTGAGCATGTGACGGCAAAAATATCAGTGATTTCATATTCCCCGGAAGCTGAAATTATGTGGTGATAAAAAGCCTCATTTGCAATTAGCTCTCAGAACAAATCAGCACAAATGCACAGTACAATTGACGGCAATATAACTGAGGCACCAATGTCAAGAGGGATGTAATAGTCTCACAGGCAGTTAATGTGCTGATAATCTTCCTTAAAGGCTCATTGTCATTACTTTGTGGTCTATTGGAAGCACTTCAGCTTCATTTTAGAGCGGTTGAACCCAGAAAAGCAGCTTAACGAGGAATAATGTCATCACATAAAATCAGTAATATTTTTAATATTGGTCAAATCATCCAACAGGTATGTATTTATAAATGAGAAAGCATATCAAGAAAGTGAAACTCGTCCAGAGAGCTCAGTTTACACTAGGATGAAGGGCATAGCAATTCAGGAAGACCATATCCTGGACACAGTGGAGTATGTCCGACCCTCAGAGGTGAGTCCACCTCACTGTCTTATCTAATGCAGTGGTTCTCAAAGTGGGGTCCGGAGACCCCCAGGTGCCCCTGAGGGGTTTCCAAGGGGTCCCTAGCTAAATTAGTTAACGTAGCATCAAAATTAGGTGGTTATTTGAAAATAGTAGATTTACAAGCTCACAACGTGTCACATCGTGACACGCTGTGAGCTTGGAGATCTACTATTTTCAAAAGAATCTTGAAAAGATTTTAATATTTTTTAAACATTTTAACAACATTTCTATGGGGACCCCAACACCCTGGCAAAAAATCTTGGGGGTCCACGGCCAAATACATATTCATTTTGAAGTCCCTGATATGAAAAGGTTTGAGAACCACTGATCTAATGTATTAAACAGCGCAGAAGAAACCAAACTACTTGTCAGTGTGTTTATCTTTTCATGCTAGAGTTGCATCCACTTTGTAATATTGTGTTTTGCCATTTTCTTATAGGGTGGAGATGTGATTAGCGCAATATTAAGACGTGAGGTCACCTATGATCAGAAGCAAGGAGAGTGTGCAGAGGTGAGAGGTCAGCAAGAGTTTGTTCACAGCATGACAGCAGTCAGTGTTCAGATTAATAAACAGAAGATTAGGGGCATTTGAGGCTATACATATTTGGAAGTTTACTTAAGGAAAAGTAGGCTACAATACCACATATTCGATTACACAAGTAAGTCACATTTTCAAAAGTTTACTTCAGTAAAAGTATAGAAGTATTGTTATTGTTACAGAAGTAACGTGTCATATTATAGATGGCTATTTTAAGTAAAGAATAACTAAAGTATTGTATTAATTTAAGTAACTATAATTAAAGCTGTAAAAGTTTAAACTATGACATTTTTTAAATACTTAAATAAATAAACTGTACATAGTTTCTTTTCACCAGTGAAACTGCAGTGCAACATCACTTCTGCGTAATACACAGGAAAGGAAAATGTAATAAAGGTGTATCAGTTACATGGCTACTAACCACTTCCAGGAAATAATCCTCCAATCCATCCCATGGTTTCATTTCAGCATTTCTCTGTTCCCAACGCCAACTGCACAACAGATTCTGACTGTGTCCCAGGACAGATTGACTTTGATGGCCATGGTATGTTTCTTATTTCCCTGTGAAACAGTGGTTCTCAACATGGGCCGGGTGGATATGGATATTGCACGTGGGCTGCTGTTTTCACTAGTTTGGGTTCCGGGCGAACATCTCATTTCTCTTTTGGGTCAGAGGCTAAAAGGTCCTAATCCAGAAAAGATTGAGAACCACTGCTTTAGAATGTCTTCCAGTGTCACAATCTGTCTGTATTTGTCAAACAGTTTTTGCATGTCCCTCTGCAGGCAAGAGAACGGGGCGTTGTGTTCCATATTATAATCAAACCTTCAAAACCTGCCAGATACAGACTTGGTGTCCAGTTGAGGGATATGCCACTGTAAGGTACAGCCTACTTTTCACCAAGATTATGTACTGCTGGATTTCAGTTTAAAAGTAATAATTCAATGTTATATTCAACAGGGAGCCAGCATTAGTGAAGGCCATCAATTTCACTGTCTTCATTAGGAATTCTGTTCACTTCCCCAAACTTAAAGTACTGAGGTATCGTATGCTGCTCTATATCTATCTATCTCTCTCTCTCTCTCTCTCACGCACGCACGCACGCACGCACGCACGCACGCGTGCACGCGCGTGCGTGTGTGTGTGTGTGTGTGTGTGTTTGTGTGTGTGTGCGCGCGTGTTTAATCACATTGATTAAAGCATCCTCCTGTTCTCATTTGTGGCAGAGGTAATGTAAGAGAAGAACCAAACAAACGTAGCCTACATAAATTTCTCCACAAATGTCACTATGATGTGGAGAAAGAACCCTACTGCCCCGTCTTCAGACTGGGCTACATCGCAGAACAAGCAAGATGGAATTTCAGTGAACTCTGCAAGACTGTGAGTGTGTGGCATGCATGCATATACTGTACAGTATTATCCTGAGATGAAATAACACATCTAAATGTTCACAGCTCATAAATGGTACTAGGCATTGTGAGCTTGTAGATCTGCTAGATATAACAGAGTATATATTAAGCATAATCATTCTCTCTGCCAGGGAGGCGTCATTGGTGTTTATATCAACTGGAAGTGTGACCTGGATCTGGATTCCTCTCATTGTAAACCCAAATATTCGTTCCGTCGCCTTGATGTTCGAAAGGATCTACCCAGCTCTGGTTACTACTATAGGTAACATTCAAAACAAGGTGTCTGTACAGAATATAAATATGAACCTTGGTTTGCCTTTGTGATTTGGATCTGTTGAGGCTCCCTTCTTTGTCTTTTTCTTCAAATTCTTTATGCAATACATAGATTTGCCAAGTTTTACAGCAAAAATGGAGTGGAGTCTCGGACACTTATCAAAGCCTATGGTATCCGACTAGATGTCATAGTTCATGGACATGTAAGAATATCTCTCTATCAACACTGAATATTTAAGATATTGGTTTCTTTTCAGGTGTTTGTTGGAGTTCTGTCTGACGTACCTGAATGTGATTTCTTTGCAGGCTGGTAAATTCAGTTTCATCCCAACCATCATAAACGCTGTGACGGCCATGACATCGGTTGGAATTGTAAGGTCTTAGTTCAATCTTTCCTCGGCTATTTTGTGACTGTATATTTAGCCCAATAACACAATTTTCTGCTTATTGTTTTGTCCACTGAAGTGTTCCATAATCTGTGACTGGATCATGCTGACTTTCATTGACAAGAATGAGGTGTACAGTGATAGGAAATTTGATGATGTGAGTAACAAACCTTTTATTTGAATGTTGATTATCTAAAGATTAGTTTTAACAGCTGTACTAAAGCTTTTGACCCATGTCAAAGGGATCTTTACATTAAGGTTTCAAGTTTATTCATTTGAAACACAACACTACTCAGTTTATTTTTGCAGCAATATAAGCTCAGCCTTGCAATATGCAGTTCTATCCCATAAAAATTACAGGCTAAAATAACGTATTCCTGTGTAAGCAGGTAATATTATCTTTGCCCTTCCTCCACAGGTTAGCAACGAGCCTATACAACCACAGAGTTCCTCAGAGTTCATTTTCTACAGCTATGGCTCAAATCTTTCAGACCTGTCAGACGGCGTGCCACTGTGACATTGAGCTGAACCTCCACCAGCCCATGTGACCCAAGTGTATTGATGCTCCTGTCACTTCAGACTTTGAGTGGTGTCTCAGGTGCCTGTCAAGGCAGTTCAATTAGCCACCGTGTCGTTCATTGTGGGAATCAACTGAAATAGAGCCATAAATGGCCATCTTAATTGAAGACTATTAGTATGTGCAAATGTACTGTGACAAAAATACCCCAAAGGAGTGGGGACCATATTATATTACAGTACTTTTTTTTTCCAACTCTGATGTTGTCATTCTAAGGATCTCAACAATACTGCAATGGGTGCATTATGTTTTGATTTCATTTGTCAGGAAATGAGATGACAATGGATGAATAGAAATAGGCTTAACTTTTATGCAGGGAGAGTTCTATAGACAGGTTTCTGGTCCACGTCACACTGATGGGTCGGTACCAAAATTAGCCAATAAATAGAAACCATGCAGCGCTCGGGCAGTGCTCCCCAAAACAACAGGTTTGGGGATTGGTGGGAATTGATTACATGATACATTCAGCTGTGCATTTAGTCTCAATGTTTGTAAACAAGAAACCGGTCTATACCCTGTCACTAACTGACAATTTAAAGTTTTAAACCAATGTATTGTTTACATACAAACCCTACAATAAATGTTCTCTATTAACTTGAAATCTGTTATATCATATACAACCATAAATATAATATAAAATGTAATTTCACTTGCAACTAAGAATGCGCTTCAAAATGTTATTACAAATACTGTACGATAACAAACATTGTATAAGATATGTGTCAAGCAGTATTCTGAATATCTGCTTTGTATTTCAAGGTAATGCGATCAAACTAATGACCATATAGAGGAAGAAAAAGGCAAGGTCAGAGGACAGCAACTCTCATTCAGAACAGTAATCAAATAATGCTGACATTTCCCACAAAATGGTTTTGTCTAACAAGATTGTGGGGAAGTGTGAATCCATCCTGGAGAGAGTAATACAAACGTCAATGATGTGCAGGACTCTAATCTAATAGATCAGTCTTTCAAAAACAGTTAAGATATTCACAGTGGAACATCACCTTTATTATTTTTTTCACCTCACATCACCTTTAAAATCAACATGTCTTATATGTAACAACTGACAACCGACTATAACTTTAAACTGAGCAATTAAAGAATTACTCTTTGGTGATTTGTATGAAATCATATATTTGCTATAGGCTGAGGTCAAATTGTGCTTTTTGTCAAAATTGTTTTAGTTTAAAAGACACAATGGAAAAACAAGGAAATGACAGGCATAGTTTAAAGGTGTACAGTAAGTGCTTTTATTCCTTCATTTGAGACAACTTATCCGTTAGGAGCTCAGAGCAGCCAATCTAATTGTGTCTCAGTTCAGGGTCTGAAATGTAATTACTGGTCTGGGAGATGTCCATCAGACAAAGCGAGTCATCTATGGAACAATGAGGTTAAGATGGAGGAGGTCCATATATAGCTATAATAGTGAGGGGAGTGGAGAAGTGACGTGCATAAGGACACTCTCATCCTGGGACAATCCCTTTGAGACATCAGCAGTCAATTGTGGAGAAAGCAACAGCAAAGTGTGAAATGATTGATTAATGTCAATCCCAATCGGGATGGCATTGACAAAGTGTATAACAGAGTAACAGGGGTGTGAGGGGGGTGCACACAAGAATCAACCAAATCATTTGTATTATTATAAGAAATATTTATTGTAAAAACAAACAAGAAAATCTGACAATGTATATACTTTTATTCACAATTACAATATCGCATTGGTCAAGGATGCAGTCAAAAGCTACACTTTTCTACTCCAAACCACAATAAAAATTAAATTGAACAGCAACTTCCAGGCTTTCTTATTCACACACATACAGAATGAAACATGAGTGAATGTGAGGCACAGTAATAGCTTCCTGTTGCCAAAAGGATGATCAGATGACCATCCCAATCAGGGAGGTTAGCATCTGACTGTGACTAATGTTACAGTTAGTGAGTGATCGAGCTGATAGTCTAGTTCAATAAATACCTAGGGGAATTCTTTGACAACTGCTGAAAGTTTTGGGTCCCATTAAATTTACAGGAAAAAAAATACAAAAAAATAAAATCTTTTTAAGTAGTGTGTGAGTTTTTTTTTTCATGATTCTGAATCCATTGCAAGCATTTGTTTTGCACAAAAAAAAACATTAATTGGGCTAAAAAGGCCCCACACCACAAACATCCACTTTTTTGTGGGGGCTGTTTTTAGCCCAAGGAATGTTTTTCATGCAAAACAAATGCTTGCAATGGATTCAGAATCATGAAAAAAAAAAAAAACAGTTTGACCCCTCACATGCTACTTAACACAGATTTTCTTTTCTTTTTTTCCTTGTAAAGTCAAGTTAATGGGACCCAAACTTTCAGCAGCTGTCAAAAATTCCCCTAGGGATTTTGCGAATGGAATCATGGATTTCTGATTTTTTATACACTGAAGTTTCCAAAAATGTGAACGAAATTAGTTACACAAGGGACTGGAGTTGGACTGTGATCTGAGGGCTCATCGCCATTAGCCAGTCAATGGTCTCGTTGAGGAAAGTCATGTTGTAGTGGGAGGCGATGTTCTGGAACACTTTGATTTGCTCTGAAAGATTCTTTGAAAGAAACAGAAGCATAATTTTCAGTAAGCTGTCAGCTGGGAAGATTGTTCAATCAGTTTATTCAGTTACAATCATACATTGCAAGAATGCATCTGGAATGCTAACCTTGGTTGGAAAGGTGAGGGCAAAGTCCCCTGCACATTTGCAGTAGAGAGGCATGTTTGCTTCTTTCACCCCTTTACACTTGCTGCACACCTGTGAAGGACACAGTGTTTTTAGCAGTGAGACAGCTTCAGGAAAAGGTTCAGATAACAAGCTAAAAGATGCATTATCTATTCAAGATATATTCTTCACTCACCAGGTCCTGTAGAGTGTAGCTCATTAATTTCTTCTGCAGGGCTTCAACCAGGGCCATCTCAATCGACTCAGTTTCATACTGGGCTTGGCAGTTGGAGCAGAACCACTGGGGCAACACAGACCCATCCTGCAAGACATGAAAACAATTAAAATAATGAAGAAACAAGTTAATCTCCACATAAGGAAAATGGATGAGCACAACTTTGAGTGAAAATATCATTTTCATTGTAACTGCTGGGCGTTTGAGGCTGTATGTTCATGTCTCTCTTCCCTCAACGTGGCTCTGACCTGGGCCATCGAGGGGTCCTTGCAGAGGTCAAGGTCACGACAGAAATTGCAGAGGTGGCAGATGACCTCTGGCAGGATGTAGGAGTTACAGGGGTCACGGAACTGTGCATCCTCTGAGAATTCTCCGACGTCCACCAGTCGCAGCAGGTCTCTCTTCAGCTTGTTCACCTGGTTCGTTATGTTAGCATCAAGAGAAAGAACCTACACAGAAAGGAAAACATTTGACATCCATATGAAATCAGCTAGAACATACTAGAAATGTGTGATATGTGTGGTGTGGTGATGTACCTGGCAGACATATTTGATGAACTCCAAGGCTGGGTTGTTGAGCGACAGGTGGGAACCAGGCAGGTTGGGGAACATTTCTGAAGGTAGAGTGACGCTCCTGGTGCCCGTCACCTTCTTCTGGATTTTTTGAGTGATGGTGAAAAAGTTCTGTGTCAACTCATTGGACACATAATCCTGAGAGAAGGAGATCATACCTGTGCAACAGATTTAGAACATTACAATAACAATTTAGCTTTCGTTTAGCTGTTCATTGAATAACAATGCACATTTATTTAATATTTAAATATATCAACAGATCAAATTGAATACATTTCAATAGATTTTTTTTATAATCAACTAGATTGATTTATTAACCACTTAACCACATGTACCCTAGCATCCCTATTCTGGGAATGTCATAATAGGTGAACATTCTGCAAAAGAGATTTGAAGTAGATGTAAAAACAAAAAGGGGTAAAAAAGGAGCAGACAAAGTATAGAGCAGACCCCTGGCACTCTGGTCAACAAAGTATATGAGTGGTTATTTTGGACTTTGTCGTACAATCGTGTAGTAAAAACAAATGGCAAAAATAGACGATCTAAAAGCTCACTGCATTAATATTGGATTTCATGGTCCGTTTATGCAACTGTATAAAGAGTTATAATCAACGCACCCCCAAAGAATTGAAGTACATAAGTACTGGGCGCCAATAGCAGTTGTTGCGTCTAAACTCAATGGCAGTATTTAGAAACGGTACCAGTGCCCCACTACAGTAACTTACCAGGAAGAGCACCCAGGTCCCCTGCTGTTGGCTGGGAAGCCTGGCTGCCTCCCCTCCTCTTGACTGGTGTTGCTCCGGGGGCATTGCGTCTCAGTTCCTCCTTCATGCTGTGGTAAACAGCTGCGATGTAAGCTGGAAAGGGGAACAACAACAACAGTGAGGTGGGTGACACAAGTGGGGTTTATTATTTCAAAGATTTCACAATGGCATTCGTCAGGACAAGCTGCAATCAAACAAGGGCTGTTGGGTCTGTTGTCGACACACTACACGACAACGAACACTCAAAGAAAAAAAAATCACAGGGCTACTTAAAACTGCTGATAAGTATACCACAGACCAGGGGTCTTCAACAGGGGGACCGAGACCCGAGGGGGCCCCCAGAGTTACTACAGGGGGTCCTCCAAATCTTTGAGTGATATAAACTTTTTTTCTCTTCACCTTTTTTATATTAACCACTTGAACCCAACAATGCCTCGCGCTGCGAGGTGTTGTGAGCTTGTAGATCGGCTATTTTTGGCAAAGAGCTTTGGTGTAGAGGGGGGAAAGAGCAGACTAAGTACAGAGTGAAAGGTCAAGTTTATTAAGTATTGACAGTTCGAGTGGTTAAATATCTGACAACACAAATTGACATGAATCCAAAATACACTGAGGATTGTGCTGTCAAACATTAGTGGCGTTTCCATAAACTTAATCGAATTAGGGAAGCGAATTATCAGAAATACGTATTAAGACAAAGCGAATTTAGCATGTTTCCATTTGCGGGTGTCATTCGAATTAGCGACGTCGCAAGAGTTGATAGACCGAACCTGAGCACTGCACCGTCTGGCGTCTGCACGTCTGACTGCTGTGACTCGGTCACTGTCTAGTAGTGGGAAGAAGGTGTTATCATCATCATGGCCCCAAATAACTTTTAAATACAATTGGCGACGAGTCTCTTACGAAATTGGCAAGAGTTCCTCTCAATACATAAAGCTACCGGTTCACCGGGAAAACCGCGGTCGCGTCGCTGCAGTTGCACAGTGCATGTTTTAGCGTCCTCTGGAAGGTCAGGTGGCCGATCTGCAAGCTCTCAACACGGCGCGGAGACGTGGATGCGAGCTGCTGCATATATCTATGAGCTGCTGTGCCTGTGAGCTTGTAGATTGGGCACGTCAGGCACGCAACACCGTGGGATGGGATGAGGAAGGGTTCGCTTGCCACCGATGGCTTGAGGTGAAAACGGGAGGAATTTACACATGGTCCGTGTCACTCCGTGTGTACCGAGGTTTGTTTTGTGGGCTGAATTTTTCAGACCGAGAGACGTGAGGGCACTGCTGTGACTCGCTGCACACGCATCCCGATTCCCGACCCAGAGCCAGTCGCGACGCACCACCGCGGAGAAAGTGCGGCCGGCGGGAGCACAGAGCAAGCGACCCCGGCCGGGGCGCCCCGAGTCCCCGAGCCGAGGCGGCCGCCCCCCCGCCTGGTTGAGTCCTCCGGGCAGACTGCATCCTGCAGCGTCGCAGATGCGAGCTTGTACGGCCACTTTTTCCACGCGCAACGCGGTGTGATGACGAAGGGACACTCCGTGTGTAACAACCGATTTGTTTTGTGGGCTAACGCTATACAATGGACGTTAATTAAGCGGCGGGGGAAAGTGTTATTGGAGGACGATATGGACCAGAACGTCATATTTTATTCGCATTTATTGTCTGACCCGTTTCCATTCACTTAAGCGAATTTAGTTTATTCGATTAACCCTCAAAATCCTCCTCCTCCAAGCGTATTATCTTTTTTGCGGATAATGAAAGTTTATTCGCAAATTGAAGTGTTTCCATAAAAAGATTTTGCGATTAAGCCGTTAATGCGCAAAAAGTAGCTTTATGGAAACGCCACTTGAAGCTATATGGAATCTATGAACAGGTTGTGGGGGTCCCTGCTTCATCTCTCCCTCTCAACTAAGGGGTCCTTGGCCTGAAAACGTTGAAGACCCCTGCCATAACCAATGCCTGCAGCATCACAAGGGTACAACACATTAACCAGGAAATTACATATTTGAGGTTTACCTGATACAATCATGAGGAAGTATTTTTGACAAGAGGCTGATTGTGGTAGATACTGCATGATGTTCCAGTTGCTCTCAATCAGCTCCTCTACCTCGTCTTGCTCTCCATCCCTGTCGCCTTCCTCCTCATTGGCCTCCACTTCCTCCTCGTCCTCACTGCCGTCTTCCTCTCCATCCCCCCTACTCTTTTTCTTTTGTGTGGCTCCATCCTAAGAAATAACAAAGTCTTAGGCACAGTCTTAGCCATACAATGGTAGCCAATCAGGAGGGAATATGGGAAATGGGACAGATCCATGTTGATGACATGACTTTAGAGATACTGTGCACCGCTTTGCGTGATTTTAGGGCAAAATCTGTAGGAGCAGTGTCCAAAAATGTGTTTTGCAAGAATCGGCCTCATGGTGGCGCTAGAAGATGGCCATGTGAGAAATGAGGGGTGGAGGTTGTGGTTTGGCAGCCAAGGAGTGTGTGTGTGCGCAAAGTTTGTCATGGATAGGGGCAACGGTGGCGGAGATATGAGTAGGGCAAAAGTGACATGACGTGTGACGGACAGACAGACTGACAGCCGGTGAAGGTACCTCTCCATACAGGATGCTGGTGGGCAGTTTGCCCTTCACGCCTCCATAGTTGGCTGGGTCCATCCACAGCAGGAACTCCCAGCATTTAGAGAAGGAGATGGACAGGGAGTGGAAGATCTCCCGGGAATGTATGCTGCAGGTGAAGGGTAAAACGGAATGTGATTTTTTTTGTGTGGCTTTTCTTGAATTCAAATGAATGCTAAATAGGAGGCAGCAAAGTAGGAGAAGCCACATGCCATGCGGTTCCATAGGTGAGGACCTTAACAACACCACCATTTCTGTCATAATTCTTAGCAAAAATGAAAATAATTATCGAGTTTGTCTGCCTCTACTTTTTCACTTAACACAATTAGTGCCTCTTAATCTGAAAGTTGCTTGGTGCCTCGGTGCCACGCCGTTTCCTCCATAGGCCGCCGCTATTATTTTGAAGGGCCGGAAGGGGTTTGTTTTTGTTTTTTTGGATTATCACTTGACGGCAACGATTACGTCATCTAGTCACATGACAGTGTGGGCCCACAAGAGAACATGGCTGCGCCCACCTTTTGTGTACAGTATGGAAGAGTGGAGACCATCCTTTGTATAAGAATGTCCCTTTTGGAGAAAATGAAGTCTATTTATGGGCCTCTCAATGGATTTACTATGGAGGACGTTAACTTCGCGTGCACGCCCGACGTGCGTTGTAAACAAATCGCGGACATTGCCGATGCGGGCGGGACCGGAGCGACGTACAGTAAGTAATAATATCTTTACTGTATATACAGTAAGATTCACAGTCCTCACCGTCAACGGCGCCATGGTATTAACCCTTTCAATGACGGTGAGCGCCGTCAACAGCAGCAGAACAGTTAAGTAGAGTAATTGATGATAGTATTAAGGTGAAATTAATATTTCTAACCTGTTGGTGATGTATTCCACGTAGCCAATGGCATCGTCAATCCTGCGTTTTTTCGTACACAGAATGATGCGGTTGAAGTTCCCGTAGACCACAGTAGAACCAAGACGCTTAAACTCTGCAACCAGCCTAGAATTAGAAGACCAACTGTTATTTTAAGTCATAACACCGTTAGGATTTCAACAAGTGTTGGAGATAAATACATGGAAGTTTAAATCACACAAATGTCATGTCAAATTTAAATCCCACAATGTGATTTCAAAAGACCTTAAATTTGGAGAGATTGTAAAAACAATCAGAATTTTAAATGTATATGGTGGTAAATTATAAATGAATACTTACAACCCATATACTTTGCTGACCAGGGTCCCCCAGTCTTCCCCTTTACACTAATCTCTTTATCGAAAGTAGCTGTTCTACAAGCTTACACAACGCATCTGCAGATCTGATATTTTAACTGAATGTTTGTCTTCTATAGCATGCCCAGAATAGGGATGGTAGGGGTCATGTGGTTAAATGAAGATCTGTGTGTATGACATAGGATTGGATGACATGGACAGTTGTCACTTACTGCAGGAAGACCTTTTTCATCATGTTGTGCAGGGTGCGGTGCAACGCGGGGTCGTACAGCAGCGAGCTGGGGGAGTGCAACCAGCGGTAGAAGTGCATCACCTGGTTGTCTGCGTAGACATTGTGGAATTGGGTGATCTCCCTGACCCAGCCCACAACCATGCTCTTCAGAATCCTACAAACAGCACACAGTGAGCACCAGTAGAATATGATAAACCAATTTAAACCTGGCACCCCCCCCCATTTCAAGGATGCAATTATAGATGGGTGAAAATGATAAAATTATTCAAAATGATATGGGGGGAAGAAAAGAAAAAATAAAGCTCACATGCGTTGTGAGCTTGTAGATTGGATACGTTTAAAAAAAGGTTGGCATGTCATTGTAATTATACATCAGTATAGGCAAAAATTAGGGTACTGTGCATGAGACAATTTGCCATGAACAAATAAGGGGGTCAAAGAATTAGCTCATGAACAAAATACGAGCCTCAACATTTCTCATGGATAACTTTCTACAGTATGTTGACCTGCCCCAACCGTAACAGACCTGAAGGTGTTGGAGCAGAGGGCTGTCTCGTCATAGCTAGCATGGGCGCTGGCTCCCTGGTTTCCTGACATCATGTCCTCCAGTGAGGCCTGCTGGATCACATCGAAGCTGACGCCCAGGCTGGCTCCTCCCTCCATGTCGTTCACATGCTGCGACTGCAGGATGGTGTTCACCGCCAGGCTCTGCAGGTCCAGCTCCACACACGCTGAGAGAAACAAGGCAATCACACACAATGTTCATTTGTTCCTTTTTATTAAAAAGATTTAATGGCATGGCACCAAATGCAGCCGCCTTCTAGAACAGCATGTATATGCATGCATTGCATGGCACCTCATTTTGCCCAAATATGGTTTCTTTGCCCAAATATTTAGCACCGAAGGGATCAGTTGTCCCATATACAGGCTCTTTACAAGAGACCTGGCGAAGAAGGGCAACTATTTATAAAAACATAAATCCCTACAAAAGGAGGGGTAGTAAAATGGGCCAAAAGCAATCAACATCTAAAAACATTAAATATCCAGATAGACTCTGGCAATATTTTTCCAGTCAGAGAGTGTCTATTTAGGGCTTCCCGAAGGCAATCCCAATCCAGTCAAAAAGTGCAGTATACATCAATGCTCAATCTTTAATAAGCACAACTGCCATTGTGTACCTGTGGAGTAGCACCCTTGCATGTTGATCTCCACAGAGCCTCTGTCGTCACTTTCCATGACCAGGCGACTGTCGTCTGCCTCCTTACCCCCCAGGTCGGGTCTGGCTGTGGGCGAGAGCCACAGCAGGTGGTTGTGTTTCATCAGGTGTCTGGCCAAGAACAGATCTGAGCCGAAGATGGACACATCCTTAGGGAGGTTCCCCACTGGTAAGTGGTAGTACCTGAGAACAAGAGGCAGGGGGAATAGTCAGAGAGGGATGAGATGAGTTGCCACGAACATCTGTACACTGAAACAAAACAATATATATTTGTTAAGACCTACAGCTACAAGAGAGTGTGTTTATATGTGTATTTGGGATAGGGCACTGGCCCCAGATAACACATATTGTGTGTGTGTGTATGTGTGTGTGTGTGTGTGTGGGGGGGGGGGGTCGCTAGGTACCTGGCCATGTCGAAAGCCTGCGACAGGCAGCTGTCCAGGTTGAGGTAGTGGCGGATCATGCGTTGGGCGCCGTGGCGTTGCCAGTCCAGCACATTGTAGCTGATCTCGTCCACGACGTGCACGGGAACCACCGGGAACTCCTCCAGCACTGGCATCTGGGCCGCCAGCCGCCGCAACTCCCAGTTAGACTGCACTGCTATCAGGGTGGGTCCGCGACGCTCTTCCTATAAGAGGAGAGACTCCGTCTTATTAATCATAACATTATTGAGAGACTGGAAAATCGTAAAGATAAGGAGAGGTTTACTGCAGGGGGTCCGGAACCCTTAGAGGGTCCTCAGAGTTACTACAGGGGTGCCTCCAAATCTTTGTGTGATAGAAACATTTTTTTTCTCCTTTTCTATATTAACCACTTGAACCCTAACGTCCATATTCTGAAAACTTTAGACAAAAAGAGCAGATCTACAAGCTCACAACGCCTCGCGCTGCGAAGCATTGTGAGCTTGTAGATCGGATGTTTTCGGCAAAGAGGTTTGGTGTAGAGGGGAAAAAAGAGCAGACCAAGTACAGAGTGAAAGATCAAGTTCATTAAGTATTGACGGCTCAAGTGGTTAAATATCTGAAAACGCAATTTGACATGAATCCAAAATACACTGATGATTGCGCTGTCAAACGATGAAACTATATGGAATCTACGAAAAGGTTGTGGGGAGTCCCTGCTTCATCGCTCTCTCGGCTAAGGGGTCCTTGACCTGAAAACGTTTAAGACCCCTGGTTTACTGTATATTTTACCTTGTAGTTGAGCAGTATGCGCTGCAGAGCCCGGCTGATGGCCTTGGCGTCGTTTTCAGCCCGCACCTCAAAGTTGTGCTTCTCTGGAGGCAGGAGGTCCTCGGTGGTCTTCTCCAGGAGAGCTGTGCGTTCTGCTCCGTAAACCGAACTCAGGTTGGGCATCTGGTTGCTTCGGACCTTAGGTTAATTTAAAGACAGACCGTTACGGGTCGTTTATTGCAGTGGTTCTCAACCTCCCCAAATTATTTTGGGGGGTCCCCTGATGATTGGCTAAATGTGTAACATTCATTGTTTTCTCACTCAACAGTAAACAAACCAACATAAAGTTTAAGTGTATAGAGCACATTTGCACATTTAAGGACTTTTTAATACCTCTAAATTGACAAATTGAACACTGGCCAAATTGTCGAATATTAGAGGCAGAAATTGTGAAAATAGACGATCTACATGCTCACAACGCCTCGCAATGGGAGCCGTTGTGAGCATATAGATCTGCTATTTTCACAATATCGTGTTATACAAAATGTAATGCCTCAACTCTTAGCGCTCGTCAGGGTGGGGGAGTCCCCAGTTAAATATGATTATTTTGGGGGTCACGGCCTGAAAAGGTTGAGAACCACTGATTTATTGCAGTGGCTGGGGTTATTACATTCTTTAAAATAATCTGAATAAGCAGTAGCGTTCCTGAAAGCGTTTTAACACAAAGTCAAAACACGCTAAGAAGTCGATCGTGATGGTGAGGTAAAGGTTGTATTTGTCTTACCGTGTCCAGGACAAAGACACTGGCCTTGCGTTGGGAAGGGATGAACAGACCAAACAGAGCCTTGTGGCCCTGGCTGTGGTGGTACAGATAGATGTGACGAACACTCCCTGAGAGAGAACAAAACAAAAAAACATTGATAAAGTTTTTAAGCTATTTCTTAATGAATTACTTGGACAATATACAGTGGTAACAGAGGAAAATATATCCCTCAAGATTAAGTTTGCCCATGCACACAGCCCCAATGAATTATTATGTGATTGAATCAAACTCATGACCTAGTATGTGGCATAATTCTCTCTCTCTGTGTACCACTGTATCATATCATAAATTAGCATGGTCTAAATAAGCCAGGTTGTACCAGGTTCCAGGTAGCTGAACTGGGCCAGGGACCTCATGTCCAGATGCTCCAGGTCGAAGGTGTCTGCCTCTCTGCCTGCCAGGTCCCTCACCACCTGCTTATTGACCATACACATGCAGCCCAGCTGCACCAGGGCACGGAACAACAGAGGAACCTACAGAAGAAGCCAAGGGGACGCGAGGATTGCATTAGCCACTCCACTGTTTGTGGTACATGTGGACTCAAGCCAAGGACATAATCAATTATCTTTGATAGATTGAGAGCTGAAACAAATATGTTACCTGTGTTTCATAGACCCCCTCAATATCAGGGGCAGAGAGGTCAGCGTTAATTTCATTGATGTGCTCTTGGTACATGTCCTCTGGTACAGAGTACTGGTACAGATAGTAGACCATGTTGGAGCGAGGCAGCAAGCGGTTCACCTGAAAGCAATAAGATCATGTCACCTCACTGTAACCGTAGCATGATTATTTGCCCTACAGTTAGCCTACTGATAATTCATAACAAGCCTTCGTGTGTGTGTACCTTTTTGTATGCGACTCCCTCCTCCTGCTTGGGGACTTTCTGATTGACATAGAAGACCCGTGGGATGTTGAGCTTCATGCAGTGGAGGTCATTTCCTATCACAGCCCATAACTTGTACAGACCAGGATGACTTGTCTCTGCAATCTGAAAGGAGAGGGGAAAGGAACGGCTAGTTAGAACATTTACAATACTACAAGGCCCCTTTACAATACTACTGCAACTGCAAGTCTCATTTACAATTTACCACTACAGATGTGGTACAGAAGTGGTTCTTGCCATGACCCAAAAGAGAAATTAGACATTTGCCCGGGACTTAAACTAGTGAAAATAGCCGAGCTACAAGCTCACAACGTGTCGCTTCGTGCCGAATAATTGTTTTCTAATTTATGGAATTTCTTTGATTTTTCTTGTATTTCTTCAAGAATGTACTGAAAAAAAAAAAAAAAAAAATCATTGAATGTTTTTCATTCATGATTTCTTTTTACCTGTACAATCTGCCAGGGCATGTCCAGGATGCTGCGTGCGGTCTTGCGGAGGAAGCTACCCAGGCCTGTGGTTGGTCCATCTCTGATCAGACCTCCTCCTACAGGTTGAGCCTCTCCATCCAGTAACCTCCGTCTCTTTTTCTTCTCCTTCCTCTGTTTGAGCTGCAGCTCCCACTTCTTCTTATGGTAGCGCATCCACACCAGACGCTCCTCCTGCAGAGACACATGCCAGATGTTGTTTTTAGTCATTTGTCTTTTGAATATTTGTTGACATCAGGGGTCTTCAATCTCAGGTCAAGGACCCCTTAGCTGAAACAGAGATGAAAGCAAGGACCCCCACTACATATTGTATAACACTGCGTTGCTGATTAAACCTATTCATAGATTTGTTTTTTGGGCTTTTTATGCCTTCATTTGATAGGATAGTAGACCGACAGGAAATGGGGAGAGATGGGGAATGACATGTGGCAAAGGTCGTCCGGATCGGGAATCGAACCGGCGACGCCAGCAGGCATCATAGCCTAGTATGTGGTTTGCGCTTGGACCACTAGGCCAGCGGGCGCCCCTTTTCATAGATTTCATAGATCGCTTCATAGACTTGTTTGACACGACTATCATCAGAGTATGTTGGATTCACGTTAATAGTATTTTCAGACATAAACCTCAATACTTAGGAAACTTGAACTTTCACTCTGCACTAGGTCTGCTCTTTTTTCCCCCTCTACACCTCCTAAAATAGCTTGTAGATCTGCTATTTTCGGCTAACGTTTTCCTAATAGGGATGCTAGGGTTCAACTGGTTAATGTGAAATCACCTATCCCACAAAGATTTGATGATGTAGTAACTCTGAGGACCCCCTCTGCCTATTCAGACAAGAGGTTACAGTTTGCGATGGTGTCTGGCACTGTCTGCGTGCCTTCAGCCTACCTTTGTTGTTCCCATTGGCGGTGGAGGTCCCAGGATCTCTCTCCAGGACTGGGTAAGCTCCATATCCTGAGATTCCACCTGACTGTCCTCGCCCTGCGAGACACGCTTACGCTTGGTGGTTATCAGGATAGCTGGCTTGATGGGCTTGGATACTGGCATCCCAAAGTCCTCCATGTCTGCTGGCTGTGTGGCCTGCTGCTGCTGGTGAACCTGAGACAAAACATTAAGTGTTACAGATGAAGTTAGCGTAGTCTGTGTGTAATGTGTACAAAGCATGCAGTTATTGCAGTATTATTATTTTTGTACCGTTGTGCGTGCAAGAGGTGAACCTACCTGTCTCTTTCCCTCACTAGTGAACAGCTCGCTTATCTTCTTCTGTTTGAAGATATCATTCTTCTCCAGGAGTTTCTTGTGGAGCCAGTCTGGGTGCCTCACTCTGGGCACAGGGTTCTTCACCTTATGATGAGAAGGACACAATCACAATATTTATATTACGGTCATCTGCAGATAAAGACAGGCTGCTCAAGATCAATGAAAAGCATCTCATTTATTTTTTATTTTTTGTTTACCTGTTGTAGAGCTGCTGGTATAGTAATGATTTTCTGGATGGCGCTACCCAACCTCTCAATGTAGTAATTCCAGTCAAGGATCTGAGAGGATAATGGAAGAACTTTTACTGTTAGCAAGAACTGGGAGTTATTTAAACACAGGGACCAATAATAATACAACATTTCTTTTGTGTCATTTAAATCAGAATGAAGATGAATGTTTAATTCATAATGTAGACTTACAGAGCGGATGTCCAAGTCATGGAGGCCGGGCATCTTTAGCCACTTACGCAGGAAATGCTTCTTCACACTTGGCTCAGCTTGGAAAATAGCCATGGGAATGGCCCTGACAGAAAGAGAAGCAAGAAACATCAGTCTGGGTTTGGTACCGGTTCAATCATCATTCATCAGGAAGATGAACATCCTTAATTATGTGATTGAAACGTTAAACTTGCGGAATGTATACATATCTGTGCAGACTTTCTTTTCTTTTCTTAGTCTATCGTTTGTCCTGCACCTGGACACTGCAGTGGATGTGAATGCACAATATCTCTTTTCTACATACGGTCCATACCTCTCAGTGACAGGGGATCCCTCAGGCTTGCGTGAGATGATAAAGCGACAGCTTAGGCCAGCATCCTTCACCATCTGGTCCCCTAGGAACTCAGCCAGCCTCTTGGCCGTGCTGATGGAGGTGGATTTCTGCTCTCCATAGTCCTCCAGCTTCCTAGACATTGAGCGGTTCTCTGAGATCAGCTCAAAGAGCTCTGCATCCGGCATATTGGCAGCCTGCACACATATGATATGATTCATGAGGCCGAGTATAAAGAGTGAGAGATTGACTTGACTTTTCCCTAAATGTTATATTAACTACATGAACCCTAGCATTCCTATTCCGGGCATGTCGTAATATGTGAACATCATGCAAAAATGGGAGAAAGTTCAGTGAAAATATACAAGTTCACAATATGTTCAACGCAGCCCGTTGTAAGCTTGTAGATAATAAAGTACAGAAAGTCAGCAAAACACACTATCAATTGGCTGTACTGTACCTTGCTATAGAGCACATCCAGCCAGTAGTCTGCCACCTTTGCCACAGATGCATAGACTTCCTCCAGATTGGTGCCTTTGAGGAAAGCCTCAAACACAGAGGACTGGAAAATCTTAATGAGCTGCAGCTCTCCTCTCCTCTTCACTTCAAAGCCCTTCAGCTCAGCCAAAGAGCCATCCTCATTAAACACAGCATATCTGGACAGGCAAGAGAGAAAACACACAAATAAGCTCTATTGTCTATTGCTGCTCTCCACTAGAATAAACAGCTTTAGTTTACAACAACTTTTAATCATTGGAAAATGCACACATTTCCACTATGCTCATACCTTTTCTTCAGCTTCTTCCCTTCCTCCTTGGAGGCGGGTAGGATCATTGCCAGGTAGGGCCCGTCCACTTCAAAGAAGATGCTGTTCTCAGACCTGGTCTCGTAGATGAGGTTGACAGGGTCTACCAGCTCCTGGTACTGGTCGTTGGTGAAGCCCTCCTTCACCAAGACGTTCAGCATGGCTCCTGGGTAAGAGATGGTCACTTTGGGCTTCTTCTCGTTGCTGGTCTTCACCACAACATTCTCAGGAAATGTGTTGGGCAGGACGCACCAGATACCATCGGTGTCCAACTCAAGGGGCCGTCTGAGCCACAGGGAAAGTAGGAAAATGTGATTCAAGCTTCCACTTCTACATATCTGCACTGCAGTAAGTGGAAAAAATCTAAACTATGAATTTGCTTGACAAGCTTGTACATTTGACTCACCCTATCTGCTCAACGAGCTCTCTGGCCTGGGTAATGATATTTGCTCCAGTATAGCACACAATGCCGGCCATTTCCATGGAGTACCAGCGCGCTCTGACAGAGAGAAAAACAAACACATTCGCTATGGAGTCAGAAGCATACTGTAACACTGCACACTGTAAATCACTTAACACAACCTGATCTCCCATTGCAGGTGAATGTTAAATTCAGTGACTTCAGTAAAACATTTCCAGACAAAAATGTACAGTCTCGTACCCTTTCCTCATGACATAGCCATAGAAGGAGTTGAGGATACACTTGTGGGCCAGTTGAAGAGAATCATAGAGGATCTCCATGTTCTTACAGCGCTTCACCTCAGCAGCGTCTCCATTTTCCTGAGCTACAGACAGCTTCTTCTTCCACACCTGCAAGAGAAACACTTGTTGTATAAACAGTGGAGAAGAAAAGCTAACTACACTGTATAGCTTAAGTCCCTGATACTAGATAAGAGGGCAGCAATTCAGGAGTCCCAAGTTGGTGTTGGCTAGACCATACTCTCACATGGAATGGAAGGGAGTTACTATAATTGTACTATGTTAATGTGCTTTAATCTCACTATGAAGCCCCTTCACACAGTTACCTTGTGAAGTCCCTTGAATTCATAGCGTCTGTCCCTGAAAGCTCTGACAGTGTCCACATAGAAGGAGTTCTCCCTCTGGCAGATGGTGGTGACCCTCGTCTCCAGCTTGGTGACATGTACCTTCTTATAGGCCCTCTTGCAGTAGTCTGAAACAAGACAACCCAGCAATATAGACTTCAGGACACGTAGCAGGAGCTAAACTGCCAAAAACAACTCATATTAACAGCTACAGGCACAGGGCCACAGACAGACAGTGGCCTGACCGAAGTAAACTTTGATCCGTTCACAGGATTTCAAACAGAGAAAGTTAGAAGATTACCTGCTAAGCGTTTTTTCTCATGCTTTGCCTGGTCTTCACGGCTCAGTGAGTGGAAGGCCCGAGGCGGACCGTTAGGAAAGAAAGGAGGGAACTTCTCGGACTCCAGTTGCTGCTGAATACGGTGGAACTCACTGCGGCTGGCTGGCACTGCAGACACACATAGAAAGTTATGAGGAATGAACTAGGGATGCTACAGGGATGCTACAGAAGAATGACCTTTTGTAGTTGCATGAAGGAGCCTGATAATAAAGAGAGTAAAGGTAATTAATTATATTGCAAACTATCCTAGTGTATTGCACTTTTAAAATATATTCCTTTCTTATGTTCTTTTTTTTTTTTTAAATCATACATTCAACTTACTGATTTCCCCTCTCCACTGCCATTCCATTTTCCTCTGACAGGTGGCACCAGGCTTGTTGAAGTCACAGGCAGCACAAGTTGCCTCATCAACAATGGCAGATGGCTGCATAGGTAGAGAGTTACATCTTACATATTTGCATATACATATTTCTACTGTTGATTTTTTCCAAAAACCATAGCGCCTCTTAGAAAGAAAAAGTCCTAATAAAAACAAATTAATAAAATAGTGACCTCTACAAATAAGATTAGTATTTTTATTTCATTTACACTGGCAGTGATTTCAGAGCACTGGCAGTGAGACCTGCATGTTTTTGCACCATGCTGGTGATGGCAGTTTCTTATTAGTTTATTAGTTTCTACATATTTTGCAGAACGTTTCTGCAAGTTTGACTTCAGACCAGAAGTGACACTTTCTTCCAAGAATACTGGGCAAACCTTAGTATGGGTGCATGCGGTGACATCCGGGCAGTTATCACAACAAACAGTGCACATGGACTATTTGAGGGTCTTGATAAGATCTTTATTTCCAATAAATCCTTTTTAATTTTTGTGTAAATTCTTTTTTTCTTTTTTATGCTTGTATCATATGCAAAACGCTTTTTTGAGTTTTACCTAAATGCCCACTTTTCCAGGTCTGGAAAACACAGTGATTGATAAGTCCATATTTTTCGAGACCAGAGCAAGCACCCTGTACTACCTTATTGTGTTATTATTAAAGTAACCCAAGTTAAGCCCTTTGCACACAGGCGCGTTTATCCGCACGGATAAAACGGACAATATAATTTTTTGAAAAGAAAACAATGATTCTCTATGACCTCATGCACACCGGCTCCGAATTAGCCGTGCGACGAGTGGCTGCCGCCGTGCGTTTTTCTCTCGATCGAACCCAGTTCGATTCGTGCGTCTTGTCGCATGCGGTAAAAAACACATCACTCCTTTTATGACTCCTTTTTGGATCCGTAGCGCCGATTCCGCACAGCCTTGCACACCAAATCCAATGCGTTTTATTCATGCCGCAAACGAAAAAAACGCAACTGTCCTGTGTTCAAAGGGCTTTACTTTCACGGTTTGTACTCTGTTTACCTGCAGGCGGTTGGTTAGGATGATGTTGGGGTACATTGCACCGACATCCAAATGGTAGATGAGAGGGCATTCTATCCTGTTTGGGACTTCCTTCAGAGAAATAAGCTTCTTCTTGATGTCCTCACACACCTGAAAAAAAAAAAAAAAAAACACCAGTTACCCCCTCTAACCTGCACAGTTTGTGTTCTTCACTAGGCCTGTCGCACCTCCACCAGTGCCCACAACTGACTATGAATGGCAGCTGCATCCTCTTCCCTGAGTCAGGTATTACGGTGTTATACACATTAAATCAGTAAAATTATATATCTAATAGAACAGGTAACAGTGCTGCATGCCCTCTGACTCTGAGGCCAACTCTTGTACAGTAACATTATGGAACAGGTTAATCATAACATGAAAATGTTACTGACCTCATTGAAGTTGGTGACCTGCTCCAAGGGCACCTTCTCCTCTTCCTCAATCGCATGACGCATCGTTATCTCAACCCTATTCAGCAGGAAGTCAAATGCCGCCGGGTTCTGTCAACACGCACCAGAAAACAACATCACTGAGAGTCTGATGATCACACAAGAGAAAAGTAAAACTGAGAATGAGCGGGGAGATGATAAGGAGTGCCTGTACCATTTTAAAACGGCACGGGATGTCACTGCGGAACACTCCGGACTCTAGCGCCTCCACGTGACCCCCCACGTAGGTCTCAGAGTCCAAGACATGACCGTCATCTGTCATTTTGTTGAAAACCTGCTCCTGTTTGTTGGGGAAGACAATGTTGGCATGGAAAGCCTGCACCATGAGCAACGCCTCGCAGAGCGTTCCAGAACCTTTCCGCAGCACCTAAGTCACAGAAGCAAAAAACAAAGGCACAAATGAAACAAAGAAAGTGGTGGAATCCAAGTGCCTTTAATTTCTAGATTTCTTTTGTGAATTGCACATTAGACCAACCTCATCAGGCTCCATAGGAATGATGGTGCAGAGAGCGAATATGAAGGGGTGAACATATTTCATATAGAGGTAATATGTGGCCACGGCATCTGACACAGAGTAGGTGGCTAATGTCTGATAGGAAGAAGATAAATATCAGTTAAAGCTGCAATGACTGCAACCCATTTCCATCAGCCCCGTCTATCCATTATTTGAGCTTTGCCTGTACCTGTGGTTCCTCTGTCGCCATGCGACACATCTCCTCAGGGTCCAGCTCAACAGGGTCATAACTCAGCTTGGCCTTAGCAGCTGCTTTCAGGTTTTGGCTGCCCACAGGCAGGTAACTGTCTCGCTTCACCCACCTGGGACACAGGTAAGAAGCAATATACCATTTAACACAACTTCTAATTTAAACACAAATAAATAATGATAGTTAAGGATTTACTTTAGGCAAATGTAGCATGTTCATTGTCAGGGGCATACAAACCTATAGCAGTCCATGTGGATGGCCTGGCTCGCCTTGTACTCTCCCTGACTGTCCTTCTGGAAACCAATTTCCCTGTACATATTCAGCCCATGGTGGGCAGCCCTGGTCTCAACAAAAGGCCTTAAAAGATAGAGAAACAGGGTCTTTTGGGGAAGATTGCAATGGTGTCATCTATAAACACCACTAAAGTCAATTGAAAACATGCAACATCTTAACTGTTAACTTACCAATCGAAGAAGTCTCCATTGTAAGTTACAAAAATGGTTGGCTTTGTTTCCTGAACATGATCGAAAAACCTCTGAATGAGTGCCGCCTACATCCAAAAGGAAAAACAGTTTTGGAACAGTGAGGTTATTTAGACTGTAATTCAATATTTCAGGACATATAGCATTCCTACTACAGCTCTTACATTGCACCGCTTACCTCATCAACCTCATTGAACACAGTGAAAGGTCCATCATATTCTGGCTTTGGGGTGAATTCAAAATCTTCAATGTCCTCAGAGACGATCTCTCTGTTTGTTATCAGAAAGCCCTTTATACAAACAAAAGACATTACTGAGCATATATGCGATGAAATACATTCAGCACAAATACATATAATATTACAATTTAAGTTAAACAAACCTGTCCATCAATCATGTAGGAGATCATCATAATCTGATCCGTCTCTGCATCTGGGAATTTTAGAGGAAGTTTGGTGGTTTCTATGTCATAAGCCAAAACAACTGGATCCTAAAAAAGTAAAACAAAAAACAGAATGTCATGGATGGTTTATTGAAAATCTAAAGCATAAACTCTGAGGAAATCATATGTAGCAGCCATTAGATCTTAGAACTTTGTGTAGGTAAAAAGACGCATACTGGTCGCTCAACAAGGTCATCCCTGCGTACAATCTCTGGTGGATAAGCGCTGCCCCTGTATCGGACGTTGTACCAGTGGGCCTGAGGAACAAACGACAATTAGCAACAACACCACTAACACTGGAAAGACCACAGATCACAGATCTCTAGATCACAGAGTTAACAAACTTCCATCCGTCTTTACCACATGAATCTTGAGGTCGATGGACAGGCGCGTATGGTAAGGAACGTCATATTCTCTCATGTCGACTATGTTGTCTAGCTGGTCTGAAATCTTCTTGGACCTCCCGTCCTCATCGGCTGACATCACGTTTCCACCTGACAAGGCGCTGAAGAGCAGATGTTACATATACATTATGGGCAGTTTAAGGTATCAGGTATAAGGAGAAAAGAAGAAGAAAAACAGTCTTAACCAAAAACTGTACACTAGTTTCATGACGAATAGTGAAAATAGCTAATCTACAAGTACACAATGTGTCGCAATGCACTTGTAGATCTGCCATTTAAAAATAAATAAATAAATAAATAGAACCATTTGAAAATGACTATATTACACATGTAGAATCATGACTATACTACACATATGGAATCATCATCTTCAAACAGGCAGTACCTGGACAACATTGAAGTGTAAGTGTCATTGGCCTGGTCCCTCTCTCTGTTCTTGCGTACAGCAGGAGAGATCTCACGTTTGACCTTCATGAGGTCGTCCACTGTGTTGAAATACAGCTTGATGTAATTTCTCTTCAGTCCAACCAGGTGGTTAGGCTACGGAGAACACAACAAAGACTTTTACAGACATGTTGGTAATGTTTTGATAGGTAACACAGCCATATTCTCACGCGCACACACACTGATCATATTACTGCAGTAATGTGAAAAGATAGGTCTTATAAAGGCCAAACTCCCCCCAACACAAAGCCTGGAGTATGTCATGACATGGACATATTGCACCAAGTTGGTTTTATGACACTTTTAGGTACATACATATTGTGATAAATTGAAATACGGTATGTAAGTCACATCATTTTACATAATCTGAGAAAATTGATAAAGAAAATATAAGGGTTTGATTTATTGCTATAATGTTTAATAACTAGAAATCAGTTAATATGAATAGTAAATGTCCCACCAGATCTAGGTCCTCCTTGGGGACCGCTTCCAACTTTGCCACCTTTCCTTGGAATTTCTTGGACAAGAATGAGATGACTTCTCTTTCACAGTTCTGAATTGAAAGTACAGAGCATAATGTTTGGTTGTTTTTCCCTCAAAAGTATATACATCTAGCCTAGGGTTTTCACATAATAAAAAAATGTGACAGCCTTAAGAAATCTACTTACCTTTCTGGTGGCTATGTAGAAATATGGCTTAAAGGGGAGGCCAACCTAAAGGAAAAATGCAAATCAAACACAAGTATGAAGAGGGGAAAAATATCCTGTCTACATCCATGTATTGTTACATAGCAGCTGTGTGTCACAACCTAAACACTTATTAATGATAACAACAAATGTATCTTTCTGCCAATATTATTGTGTTCCTCACCTTGAACCTGCTTCCATCTTCCTGAATGAAATAATAATCCACAGCACTGACCATTCGTTTATCATCATCCAGAATCTCTGTCTGGAAGTAGAAAATGAATTACATGAAATTTGGTTCTCTGCCCAACTTTATTCATCCATCCATCCATCTTCAACCACTTATCTGGAATCGGGTTGCAGACTCGCGGGGGTAACAGTTCCAACTGAGATTTCCAGAGTTCCCTATCCTGAGCAACTTCCTACACTCCCTTCCGGAGTATACCGAGGCGTTCCCAAGCCAGTGAGATATAATCCTTCCATCTGGTCTTTGGTCTGCCACAGGGTCTCCTCCAAGTGGGACATGCATCGAGGACCTTCCTAGGAAGGCGCTCGGGAGGCATCCGTACTAGATGCTAGAACCACCTAAGCTGACTCCTTGGGAGCCCCATTATTTGGATACATTTGTACACACTCTCTGCGATGAACAATGAACATGCTAAATTAATGAATTATCGCAATTCAAAGTAATTTTTCTTCCATTGAGAAACAGAGCCTGATGTGACACTTACTGGTTGAAAAGTAGTACAGCTTAAAATCATATAGTGCAATATTTCAACATACAGGAGGATTGTACTGTACTGTGTGTCTGTCTGTGGACTTACAGGATGCATGTTGATGAGCCAGCCTGTCTTCTCTCCTGGTTCTCTCATCCTGTCGAAACCGAAGCGCGCGTCCATCTCATCGGTAAACTGACTGCGCTCCAGCCGCTTGAGGGCCGACCCATCATCCCTGGTTGAGAGAGAACAGAACTGATAATAATTGTCTCCTACATCAGTGGTTCTCAACTTTTCAGGCCGTGACCCCCAAAATAATCACATTTTAACTGGGGACCCCACCCTGACGAGCACTAAGAGTTGAGGAATTACATTTTGTATAACAGTTCTATAGTGAAAATAGCAGATCTACATGCTCACAATGCCTCGCGGTTGCGAGGCGTTGTGAGCATGTAGATCAGCTATTTTCACAATCTTTGCCTCTAATATTTGACAATGTTTAATTTGACATTTTAGAGGTATTAAAAAGTCCTTAAACTTTCACTTTAGAAATGTGCAGATAACTTCTATACACTTAAACTTTATGTTGGTTTACTGTTGAGTGAGAAAACAGTGTTGCACATTAAGTTAATCATCTGGGGACCCCCCAAAATAATTTGTGCCCCCCCCCCCCCCCTGCGGGTCTCGACCCACTGTCCTACATCACTGTCTCAAACCTTTTAGCTCGAGATCCAAAAGAGAAATTAGATGTTTGCCCCCGGGACCCAACTGTGTATAATTGTATTGTAATGTATTAATTAAATTACTTAGACAATTTAGATAAATCATTATATATATTTATTTTGCATGAAATCTTAGCTTTAGGGGTAATGTTTTTTGAAAATGTTTTGACAAAATCCAGGAAACCCATAAAAATGTGTCCGTGAGTCGTGACCCACAAACGGGTCCCGACCAACTGTTTGGGAACCAGACATTGTGCTGTCCTACGTGAACTTGAGCCACTGTCATAATGTAAATACATTGACTGAAATACTGTAGCCTAAGTACAATGGGCACCCAATTGAAATGTACCATAGTCAAGAATGTCACACTTATTTGACAAGAGGGTTGATTTAGTATGTGTGATATGAAACTAGTCTAGGAATAGGATCCAACTAAAAGCAACGCGGCGCCTGCCTGCCACACAACTTACTGTTGATTTTCTGCATCTCCTCCTTGTTGTCCGCGGTCAGCTCTCCACTTTCCACTGTTTTGCAAAACCATCTTGTATATATCGTGGCCTGCAAGTAGTGCCACGAGAAAATAGCCGCCGTTCTTTACAGCCTAACGACCATTTGCCCGTTTTTTAGACGAATATATCAACAAAGTGCTATTTGACAGCTGCGAGCACCCAGACACAGACTGTTGTGTCTTCCTACTTTGGCTTTGGCGCGCTCCTTCGCTGTTGCCGCGAGATCACGGTGGAGCTTCCTGAGCGTAGCCCCTCCCACTTCTTGTCACTAGTGGTGGAAAAAGTACTAGAATATTTAACTAAGTAACTAAGTAGGCCTAATTTTTTTTACTCAAGTACCAGTCTGTACTCAAGTACGTGGGTATCTGTACTTTTCAATTTCCAATACTTTTTTAAATACATTTGAAACCTTGAAAACTTAATGCGAACGCCCTACTCCGCTTATTTTGGTAGTTGCACAGCAGTACCACACGGGGGCAGGCGTGGACAAAAAGAAAGAGATTTGACATTATTGGCATGAGAAAACATACGTGTACATTGCCAAAACACAATAAAAACTGTTGAAAATGGAGAACATAACAGTTGGAGGGGGTACCGGACCAACATTGTGTAAACAGAGGTATGTTACATTTTGTCGTTATGTAGCCTACAGTAAGTATATGCCTATACAGGGTATGAAGCTTTTTGGAACAAATAGCAGCATTTCTTTTTTTTCTCAGTACGATTTCCATAAAACAAAAGATAAATAAAAGAAAAGGGAAAAAAAGACTCAAATATAAAACGTGTTTAAAGGTAGCAGCTTACACCACTGCTTGTCATGAGGTGTGCGTCATATGTGTCACGGTTTACTATCGCCGATGGTGGCGATATATTACACACTAGTCAGTCACAGAGTCACTCACTCACTCACTCTATATTCTACATGACTACATGGGTTGTTTTGGTCGTAGGACGCTGTGACATTTGCGGCTGCATTTATTATTAGTATGAAAACAGTATTAATCGTCCTCGTCCTACAATGCAGTTCGGTGGGGCGTGTTTTAAACATTACAGATTACGTTACAGTCCTGCTAGTTTCTATGGTTTGGACAAAGAGTGGAATAAATAAGAGGGGCTGTTGGTTAGACGTAGCGTTCGTTCGTTGGTAGCTCGTCTGGCTACATTGAATCAACATCAACACAAGCGTATAGTGACGTTATCAATAAGTTGCTGGTGAGTGGACAGTGGCGTTATTAATGTTCTAGAAATGTATTGTCAAACGGCATCGCTGCAAGGAGAACACAGCATGCATGTCTGTAATGCTTTAGATCGGAAATGGTTTATTATGTGGGCAAAAGAATAGTAAACAAAAAAAACGTAATGTCCTAAAAATAGTATATGATTTGATCTCGTTCGGTGGACTTCACTTCACACACGCCTTCCAATCCTTCCTCTTGGGACGGGGTTAGTTTTAGTTTAGTTTGACTTAATTGTTTGCATATTTGTGTGGATACAAAATAATAATTAATAATAAAAGTAATATTTCACAGCATACATTATGGGAAGTCACTTTTAAGTAGGCCCATTTGTTTTCATACATGATTGCATGGCAGTGTAGTTTGCCTCTCACATTTTGAAGAGCTGCCCCTTCAAATAAGTGCTGTAGAATTACCAAGGTCATGCTTATTAATGCATTTTGTAATAACACACATATCATGTTTCCTTCTAGTAGTTGTAGTGAGTGTGTGTTTGTGTTCTTGTGCCTGGTAGAACACATTTTGCAATACTTTTTTCCCCAATGTATTATTTATGTCGTCTTAATGCTGCTTCAAATGCTGTAGCGTTTTAGTGTGGAGGATGCTTGTGCCCCGTCTTTCTCACCCCCACACACTACCCCCCTCACCAGCGACCTTTACCCCATATGGCAGTTCTCTTGTCAGCTGCCAGAGACAGAGAGACAGGCTGTTTACAGGAGTATATAGCCTGTCCTGGAGGCACTTCATCTACTGCATAGGTTTCCCATTTGCCTATGTTTATAATGTCAGAATTGTATTTATTTATTTGGGTCACCTTTCTTGAAAGTCATGCTACTCTCCTTGCTCATAATATAAACTTTATATTTCCAAACAGGGCTATATCTGGGTATGGGATGGGTGTACAAAGGGGATGTACCCGTGCATTAACAACTTTCAACCTGAGCTTGTAGTAGAGCAACTATTTCCGCTATTTTTTGTATGTCCAATTAATAGGACTGTTAAGACATGTGCTTATGCACAGGTCTTAGGTATGATTAGTCTGACCTTGTCACTGATCCAGGGAAATGTCTCCCAATTCCTATGTACCCAGTATAGAACAGGCCGCAGTAAGCTAAAAGTATTGCTCTAATCCAAGAATTTCTTAACTTGTTTTTTTATCTTCAGAGAGATAAGCGATACCATGAACTGTGTTAAACTCCCACCCGAATGAAAGATCAAGATGTATCTTTCATTCATGTGGGGGTTCAAACCAGAACAAGTTCATGTTATCGCTTATCTCGCTGACTCATAAAACCTTGACTTTGTTCTCATTGCAGTCTTCAGAGGAGGATGTCTGCGAATGCTCCTGGTAGTAGTTTTGGGATTAAGCCTGCTGCTATTGGGGCTACTGAGAAAGACAAGTAAGACCACCACAATGCCAGGAAAAGGAGAGGAATCTCCTGGCTGTGGTCCCCCAGCTACCCATGCGGAGGCACCCAGCCCTTCTCCAAAAGAACATCCCACATCTACCTCAAATGACAGTGAGGAGAACTGTCCTCGAGCCAGAAGTACCTCAACACCGGACACTCAGCCTTCACACGCCGCTTTTGAGGTGATGCCAGAACAGCAGTCAACATCACCTGACACCTCCCAGACCCCATCTGAAGTCACCATGCCCAAGGCCAGTGCAGGCCCCAGGAAAAGGCAGCCCCTCAAGTTCATTCTCGGTGCGTCAGAAGACAATTCTTCGGATGAGGAGACTGTGGTCATCAAACCTCCAACTGGTGCAACTCAGCGACCGACCACCATCTCTATTGTCCCACTGCAGTCCTCATCCACAACAGCCCCCTCAGGCATAAGGTAAGGTTTCACATACAGAAGCTTCTTATTTTTTAAGTGAACTTCATGACTTAGATCAGAGTGGAACTTTGCACTATCCATTAATAGATATCTGTTGTAATGTAATATCCTGTGTTTCTTAAACCAAATTGTAGTGGTCAGTCAACTGTGGCAAGTGAGGAAATGAATATCTGAATTAGAGACATGTGGTCACTTGGTGTGAGTGAGATGTGCTTGCTTTACTGGGACAGTAGAGTGTGTTGTTGCTCAGCAGTCCATTGTCGGATGTAATCGGGACATGCAGCCGCCACGTTGTCATAGTGCTCCCAAATGCCCTGTCTCAATAAGCTGCCTGTGATCACCTGACCTGTGTTATTGTCGCATGCCTCACAGCCCTGCACTATTATTGGAACAAGTGACTGCCTTTGACTTTGAAAACTGTGTTCACCGTCCATGATCCAGGACACAACACTGTTCCATGATATGCAATCAAACCTCTCTTCAGATTGTCATAATTGCACCTAATTTCTGTAGCCAGAGTAATGATAGGGCTACAGGATGAATGTTCAGGTAGTGGGCTAGCTATGCATTGCTAAGTGACGAACTTCACATTGTTTTTGCTGACTTGACATGTCCGTATTACCAGTACGGAAAGGTAAGAGTATTTATTTATGGCCTATCCTTATCTGCATGGCTGTGTTTTAGGAGAGTGCACCTTTTTATTAAGAACCTCAGGATCAGACTGCTTGTGCTAATGCATACAGCTTGCTCCAATATGTAAAATGAAACCAGTTTGTTGCTCATAATCTTATCTTGCAGATGAAGGGGTTGGCTTTTTTATGTGAAACTTTAGTCTGATTATTTTCTCAACTGGTGAGGTAGAACAGCTGATGTTTTATCAGCGGTCATGCTAGTTTGTGTTCATAGCCTATGCGATAGCCTTTTACAGCCAGTGTAAGTGTGTATGCAGTTCTATTCCATGTGGATCTGTTTGAGCAGGATATTTTGCTTGTACAGGGGAGGGGAGAGGGGAGGGGCCGCGTGAGAAGAAGGAACTCATGGAAGTGTGTTTGTTTTGGTTCTAGATTTTGTCTTTAGCAAACTGCATTTCTAATGTGTGCATGAAAATCTGTCATGGAAGGAGATGGCAATGCAGTTCTCAACTGGTTTCAGTATCTCAAGAGGTTAGTACTGTGATAAGATCTTTCTTTGTTATTCGAAACTCTTGCTCCAAAGTTTGCTACACAGAACGGTCCGAGCTCTGCAACTGTGCATATGAGCTCAGTTTGTTTTTCTGTTTTTGTTTGTTGGTATTTGGTAAGGAGAACGATATGTAGTAACAATGTATGCATGGTGATAATTTGGCTATACTGTAGTTACGTAACTGTGCAGGGCTCGCCTCAGTCGCCTGGGCATGTGTGGGTTTGAGGAAATACCCACCCCACCCCCAAAAAAGTCATACACAAAGTCATAGGATGAAGCGGTCTCTTTCCAGCAATGACTTTGTTCTGTTTGTTTTATCTGATGATATTAAATGTTTTATCATTAATTAAGTATCTAAAGTACTTGTTTTCATTTTCTGATAAAAGATGCTTGTGATTTTTTAAATCATACAGTTAAGGAAACCAAGCAAAAGTCACAGGGGGTTATAAAACAAAACAAGGGTCTTATAACTGGACGTCTATGAGCTATTACGTTAGTATTATATGATGTCATACATATCTATATGGCAAGATTTCAGCCTGATTCCACGGCTATTGACTTACAGTACAACTTTTTTTTTTTTTAATGTTAAATAGTTAAAAAGGTGTAAAACATATGTGAAACATTTCTAATTAAATATATTACTAATATATTTACTTAATTGGCCTACTAGCATTACAGAAGATTTGCTGATCAGTCTAGTGTTTTGTGAGATTAGCCTCAGACTCACAGACAAGACAGACACATAAACAGTCCCTCATCTAGACTGCTCGGGGCCCAACAGTGCAATACGTAAAAAACGTTTTTTTCTTTTGTTTTTTTTTTCAATCTTGACTCATTGAACGAGCTATACCATAAGAATATTGTCTAAAGTTCAAATTATAATATTGCTTATCCAGTATACCCACAATATACTGTCACAACACAAGTTTGAATTTCTATACAGTGACTGGTCGTCTGTTCTGGGTGCAACTTTGAAAGGAATAGGTATGGGCCGATATCAGTAGTAGTAGTAGTAGTAGGTCAGAGAGACTTGTTGTTGGTATCAGCCAGGGTATGAAGACTGTGGTACTGCTTGTGTTTGTGAATGGTTTCAAGCACCTTAGTAGAGGTGCGAAGTAAGGACAGTTTTGTTCTCTTTCATAGTTTGGGTGAAAGAGACAAGACACTCACACGTTACTTAGATTAAATGATACAATCTTTTACCTGCAGACCCTGCATTATTTATTGGAAAGCTGTATAGTCCAGGCCTAGTTATGCGTGTCTTACTCTATTCTCGTCTTTTTTAATTTCTGGATTGCAGACATCATATTATTTTCAATACACACAACAGTTATTCCTTGCTGAATATAATAATCTATCCAAGCCCATTTTGGCACCTAAAATGATGTGATTCTTTTATGAGGTTATAGATAGCTGACTGTGTGCAGCTTGCTGGCCAGCCTTGTGTTATCCTGTTATGTTGCCTTATTTATGATTGGGGTTAACCAACAACAGCAAGCTGCACAATCAATAAAAAAAGATTAAGACAATTTTAAAATGTCTTTCCACTAAAATCATAATTCATTACCAAAGAATTTGATTAATAATCATGATTACAATATTAAGCAAAATAATCTGGATTATACTTTTAGCCACAATCGTTCAGTACCTGTTGTTTTTACATGAACCTTTGGTTGAATATTCTATACGTGTGATGCCATAACCAAGAGTGCCAGGAATTGCCTAATCTCTGTGGGTAACAGTGTCTGTCTATGTCAGATTACAGTAGTAGCTAGGTTTGTGCAGAATCTGAAGATAAGGCAAGACATGAACTGGGAGCCCCAATTAGGATCATCCCCTGTACAGACTAAACTGAACTTTGACTTTCTCTACTGATTTCTATTACTGTTTTTTCCTTGTGGTAGTTTAGCTGTTCCTGTGTGCCAAAGTATTGCTAAAGGTCTACAGCTGTTTATTAGCCTAGCCCTAGATGTTGGCTAGACGTATCATGCACTCAGATTCTGCTACCATTTACGCATTCTTGGATCTGACATTATGGAGGCAGATATTCAACGTACTGTATGACGACGTGAAGGTTAGTTTTAGTCTAATGTAGGCTACAGCCTGTGTGCTGACTAGAATATATCTTCACTGTGTGTTCTATATAGTATCCTTTTTTTTTCAAGTGCTCAATCCAGAACACAGCTGTCTTGGTGCTTTCTCACAAAATAGGCTTATTTTCCACGTTCCTCTTATTAGAACTGAAATTGGAATAATTCCCTTCAGTTGGAACAAACTAAAGAGCACCTTAAATGTAAACTCTGTTGCTGTTAAGCAGTTCAAAAGCCTGATCTCAGAGCTTGTACATTTTGATAAGAATGTTATTTAAAATCTGACTTTAATCATTATGAAATGTTTATTTACTGATTTTTATTTTTCGCATGCCATAACATTCTTATAACACATCTTTGTTAGTTTACAATCTTGCCTTAATTCTTTCCATTTTATTTATTTGTTTTTATATAATGATATCCTGTGCATTTGATTTATTATTGAATCTTTGTTCCTTTTTAAACTTCTATAACTCAAAACCATTCCTGAGTTATTTTTTTCTTCCCCCGAAGTGAATTAAAGGTTAATGATGACGATGACCTGGTGAACAGTCTTTTAATTTCCTACTCTAGGCCTAGCATGTCTGGCCTGCATCTGGTGAAGAAAGGACGAGAACATAGAAAAATGGATCTCCAGAGGGACTTCACTGTGGCTTCACCTGCCGAGTTTGTTACCCGCTTTGGAGGCAACCGTGTCATTGACAAAGTGAGAGACTTCGATGTCATACTGTAGATACTGTTGGGTAGCAAGAGCATTACAGTAATACATGATACTCTACATGAACCTTGTCTTTCTCAGCCAATTCCAATGCTTTATTTTTTCTCTGTTATAGGTACTAATTGCTAACAATGGTATAGCAGCAGTCAAATGTATGCGTTCCATTCGTCGCTGGTCCTATGAAATGTTTCGCAATGAGAGGACCATACGTTTTGTGGTCATGGTCACCCCTGAAGACTTGAAAGCCAATGCAGGTCACTTAAATCATTTTTATATCATTATTTGTATGTGGGTCATGGGTGAGAGGGAGGGAGGGTGGTTGAGTCAGCTCAGCTCTATTTATTTATGCTAACCATTGACCTCTGCAGTATCTAGCATAACAAATGCTGTTTACGTCTCTTTTTTGCCCTATAGAATACATCAAAATGGCGGACCATTATGTGCCTGTTCCAGGGGGGGCCAACAATAACAACTATGCCAATGTAGAACTAATAGTGGACATTGCCAAGAGAATCCCAGTACAGGTAGGGACTCTTCATCATGTTTCTACTCCCGTTAAGCATAACTTGTACTTATAAGGATAACTTCCCAGACAACTTCACCCATTGTCAAATAACCGGTCCACCCTAATGTTCAGTATAAGATGGTACTATGTTAGTGTAAACCTGCTTTACTTGACCCTGTTTACCTGTCAATAACTGTTTATCGCTTCTGACAGGCCGTCTGGGCTGGATGGGGTCATGCCTCGGAAAATCCCAAACTGCCCGAGTTGTTGAACAAGGCGGACATATCATTCATTGGTATGTTCCACTCTCAAATGTCACTATATTAATTATTGTATTTGTTAATTTGGTTTGTTTATACATTTGTTACTATATTTTCAGGGCCATCCAGTAAGGCCATGTGGGCTCTGGGTGATAAGGTGGCTTCCTCCATCGTGGCCCAGAGTGCTGACATTCCCACATTGCCGTGGACCGGATCAGGTGACCCACCATTCTGCACAATACCTTAGTTGTGTAATTCTGCTCAAAGCCATACTTCGTTATACAATGGACTTGCGTGCCAAAAATAGACAATCTACAAGCTCACAACATGCCGCGGATGCAACGCATTGCTTTCAGATTTGCTATTTTCTCTGTTGTATGAAGGAGCATGAATTGGGCATTACACGGATTGCACCAATGATGTATGTAAACTTGCTGTGTGTTATGTTCTGAAATGACACGGTTCATATCAGTGTTGTAGATGTCCAAAATAAGGTTTTGTGGTAATATACTGTATATGTCAGCATTTTCATCTTCTCACCTTACATTTGTTTGTGCTCCAGGTCTGAGGTTGGACTGGGCAGAGGAAGACCAAAGACAAGGCAATGTAATCAGTGTTCCTCCAGAGGTCTACGCTCAAGGCTGTGTGCGTGACGTAGATGAGGGTTTGGCGGTAAGGATTATAAGCATGATCACCATAAAGATAATCCTGGCTCTAGCCGTTCCTATAATCCATATTTCCTATATTATTTATGGGATACATCGTCTGTCTTTTTGTAGATATAAGTTTGCATCTCTCATGTGCTTTTTCCTTGAAGGGAGCTGAAAGAATTGGTTATCCGGTTGTGATCAAGGCCTCTGAGGGTGGAGGTGGGAAGGGTATTCGGAAGGTGGAGTGTGCCGATGATTTTCCCAACTTCTTTAGACAGGTTTGTCTAAAGATTTCACCTTGCATCTTAATGCTGCATCTCAATTAAGTATTTGTATTTGTTTGTATTTTTGTGATAATGGACCTGAATCTATTGCGTTTCTCTCCTTCCGGCATACATTTTGGCTGCAGGTTCAGGCTGAGGTGCCTGGCTCGCCCATCTTCATCATGCAGCTGGCCCAGCATGCCCGCCACCTGGAGGTCCAGATCTTGGCTGACCAGTATGGAAACGCTGTCTCCCTGTTTGGACGAGACTGCTCTATCCAGAGACGGCACCAGAAGATCATTGAAGAGGCTCCCGCCACCATAGCAGCTTCCTCAACCTTTGAGCAGATGGAACGGGTGAGCTACTTTTCCCCCCGGCTCCACCGGGTGCGCTGAACGTTGCGTCACCGTCAACGCTGTGAACGCTCCCGTTTTAATTAATGAAGGGTGCTCCACTGCCAACGTCAACGTCGGACGCTCAAATTCGCCCCGGTTCATTTTTCGACGCCGGCACGACGCCGTCTTTTTGGTGGAGCCCTAGCCTTATAGATATTATGTGCAACCTCAATAAACACAACCTCAATAAACATACAATGGGCCCCTTAGTTGAGAGAGAGAGATGAAGCAGGGTTAGGGTTAGATTCCTTCTCATAGCAAAATCATCAATGTATTTTGGATTCATGTCAATTTGTGTTTTCAGATATGTGTTTAACCACTTGAAACGTCAATACATAACTTGACATTTCACTCTGTACTCTGTCTGCTCTTTTTCCCCTCTACACCAAAACTTCTTTGCCAAAAATAGCCGATCTACAAGCTCACAACGCCTTGCAGTGCAGCGCGAGGCGTTTTTTGGCTAAAGTTCTCAGAATATGGACACTAGGTTTCAAGTGGTTAATATAAAAAAGGAGATAAGTTTCTATCACACAAAGATTTGGAGGACCCCCCTTTAATAACTCTGAGGACCCCCTAGGGGTCCCCGACCCCCTGTTGAAGACCCTTGTTCTAAGATCATCTTCATATTTTTACAAGTTTGTTGCCCCTCTATGTTCTAGTATGCAGTTCGACTGGCAAAGATGGTGGGCTATGTGAGTGCAGGAACCGTAGAGTACCTCTTCTCAGAAGATGGAAGCTTCCACTTCCTGGAGTTGAACCCACGGCTGCAGGTTGAACATCCCTGTACAGAGATGATCGCAGATGTAAACTTGCCTGCTGCCCAGTTACAGGTAACTTCTCCTACTGGGCACGATAATTACACGGTGTCATTATTGACATATATTGCCATTCCTATGGTGTCATTGACACCATAGGAATGGAAATATATGTCATGGTGCTATGAATCACTCTCATGCAACTGACCGTGCACATACTGTAGAGCTGCACACCTGCCTCATTTATTTATTTATTATTATATTTTTATCCCACGTTTTTTGCATCCCATTTTCTCACCCAGTGCCAACTACTTAACCTGTAGTCCTGGTTTCCACTCTCCCCCTGCCGTGCCAGGGGAATTGGGGAGCACCTGGCTGGCTAGCGGGAGGGAGTATAGAAACCAGGACTACTGTATGTTTTTGTGAGGGCATCTACCCTAGCCCCTAGGAGTCACGGGGAGAACATGCAAACTCCACACAGAAAGGCCCTATCGCCAATCCCACCTAGGGTGTGGGCGCTGATGACGCGGAGGGAGGAACGCGCCCCCCAGCGCCTACAGCTTCACCCGACAGGAATCAAACCCAGGACCTTCTAGCTGTGAGGCGAAGCGCTACACCTGCCTCATTTTAATTCACTGTTTCATCTCTGCTAGATTGCGATGGGCATTCCCCTCTACAGGATTAAGGACATACGCTTGCTTTATGGTGAGGCCCCATGGGGCGACGGCACCATAAACTTTCAAGCTCCAGAATGCACACCATGTCCAAGAGGGCATGTCATAGCTGCTCGCATCACCAGCGAGAATCCTGATGAGGTAGGACACACAGTTTTACCATCCGATACCTGCTGATACGAGGTTATTAATTATTATATCTTTTTTAAATAGCTCAGACCACTGATCAGTTATCTGTTGTTGTGGTTGTCACTTACAGGGGTTCAAGCCCAGTTCAGGCACTGTCCAGGAGCTGAACTTTCGGAGCAGTAAAAATGTTTGGGGTTACTTCAGTGTTGGGGCCACAGGTGGCCTACATGAGTTTGCAGACTCCCAGTTTGGACATTGCTTCTCTTGGGGGGAGAACCGTGAGGAAGCCATTTCGTGAGTCTCTTTATTGTTCTGTTGCTGCAACAATATGTAGATTAGTTGTGTCTATTGTGGGTGTTTCATGTGATGTCTATTTTTGAGCAAATGGGACATAATGCAGTTAGGCAATACCTATAGATAACAACTGGCTATATATAACGTAATAAAACTAAAGAACACCACCTCAATATTTAGCCAATGACAAGATAAAACTCCATATTATAGAGCCAGACCAATATATCAGCCATTATTTGACATTATTTGATGATGTCAGCAATTATGCAGCCAGCGTGTCCCAATTCTTTTACCATTAAACATTTTGCTAAAATAATAGATCTACTTTTAGATCAGCTATTTTAGAGGATTTGTGCTAAAATGTGTTTGTTTATTTGTTTGTTTGTTTGTTTGTTGTATAATTAAAGTTAAATGTTAATCAAATCTAAGTTTTTCATATTGATTTCAAGATTTTGCACAAACATCAGTAATGTGTGTAATGGGTGGTCTAGGTCTTGGGCTCTTCGCAATGGCTTCGGACCCCAAAATCTAACTAGCCGATGATGTAATTCTGGCTCTTGCTTTGAGTGGTTAATCATTTTCTTTGCCTCAATGTCATGACATCCACACATAAGTATGAGAACTACAAATGGTTTTTGTGATTTTTCAGAAACATGGTTGTTGCCATGAAGGAGCTGTCCATCAGAGGAGACTTCAGGACCACAGTAGAATACCTCATAAAGTTGCTGGAGACGGAGAGCTTTAGAAACAACGACATTGACACTGGTTGGCTCGATCATCTCATTGCAGAGAAAGTGCAGGTAAGTTACTGAAAAGACAAAAGCTCCATGCCGTACGTTTTTCATTTAAGTTAAATGTTTTATTAGTTTCTTAGTTTTATGTGATGTCATGAGCCAACTGCTTTTTTCGGTAGGCTGAGAGGCCAGATACCATGCTGGGCATCGTCTGCGGGGCATTGCACGTCGCTGATGCCACTTTTAGAAAGAGCATGTCTGACTTCCTGCACTCACTGGAAAGGTCAGGAACACGTCGTCTCCCCTTCATGCTTTATGAGCCTCAATTGTTACAGTAGATATTTTCTAAAAAGCTGTATCTGATTTTGTACCTCTGCAGAGGCCAGGTGCTGCCTGCGGAGAGTCTACTTAACTCTGTGAATGTGGACCTGATATATGAGGGGGTCAAATACTGCCTCAAGGTACCTGAGACTTCCAACTCATCCACTCTGCTCTGTTCAACTCTGCTGTTACTTTATTTTCTAAGCGATAACCTCTCGACTGTGCCCGTGGTCCTGTTAGGTTGCTCGTCAATCCCCGACAACCTACGTCCTCATCATGAATGGTGCAGACATAGAGATCGATGTCCACAGGCTGAGTGACGGAGGCCTTCTGCTCTCTTATGACGGCAGCAGCCACACCACCTACATGAAGGAAGAAGTGGACAGGTGAGGTCTACTAGAATCTGGACTTGTGAAAACATGGTGGAAGGGTCTTCAACAGGGGGGCTCCTTTTTTTTTCTCTCCTTTTTTATATTAACCATTTGAACCCTAGCGTCCATATTGGGAGAACTTTAGAGGGACAACGAATACAATTCCCAGCACCGGCGGGTAGGTGCCGCGGAAGGTGCCGGTCCGTGCGGCGGCTGCCGGTCCTACCTGCCGGTGTGTGCGTTCGAACTGCCGGTCCTGTTCTTTGCCTGTCGTGGCAATTCCGCGGCAGACGCCGGTGCCGGGAAGTGTATTTGCTCTTTCTGTAACTTTAGCCAAAAATAGCAAATCTACAAGCTCAAAACGTCTCACGCTGTGAGGCGTTGTGAGCTTGTAGATTGGCTATTTTCGGCAAAGAGGTTTGGTGAAGAGGGGAAAAAGAGCAGACTAAGTACAGAGTGAAAGGTCAAAATTATCAAGTATTGATGATTCAAGTGGTTAACTATCTGAAAACACAAATTGACATGACATAGTGTGATCCCACTGATCCATTCTGATCCTGCAGCTACCGTATCACTGTCGGCAACAAGACGTGTGTGTTTGAGAAGGAGAAGGATCCCACGAAGCTGAGGTCACCCTCTGCTGGTAAACTGCTGCAGTATATGGTTGAGGACGGAGGCCACGTCTCAGCGGGATACGCCTACGCAGAGATTGAGGTGAATGATAAATGATTTGGTAAAGAAATCTTCAGCCATGTTTCAGTGTGCATGTGCTTTAATTCACTGGTTCTCAACCTTGTCAGGCCGCGACCCCCAAAATAATCATGACCCTGACGAGCACTAAGAGTTGAGGCAATACATTTTGTATAACACGGTAATATATTGTGAAAATAGCAGATCTACATGCTGGCATTGTGAGCATGTAGATCGGCAATTTTCACAATTTCTGCCTCTAACATTTGACAATTTGGCCAATGTTTGTCATTTTAGAGGTATTAAAAAGTTCTTAAATTGTCACTTTGGAAATGTGCGTATCTATCTATAAATGCGAGAAGTCTCTGCGTGTCTGTCTGCGTGTATGTAATCCGCGTATCTCGAGAACCGTTCGTCCCACCGGCTTCAGATTCGGCACGCACGTTCTCCGCCGCGGCGCGGAGTGCAGTGCCCGGCCTCGACCCGACCCGACGCGCGTTTTTTCCGAAACGGCGCAAAACGTTCGGAATCTCCTTATGCGGAGCTGATTGTTGACATCAGGCTGTTCCGGAGGAAATCGGCGTAAGCTCTGACTCATTGTGACATCACTTCATAAAAGGCTCTGACATCACATACGCCACATGAGTCAACAAAAAATCTCTGTGAGTGTGT
Source organism: Nannobrachium achirus (assembly GCF_963921795.1). Taxonomy (NCBI): domain Eukaryota; kingdom Metazoa; phylum Chordata; class Actinopteri; order Myctophiformes; family Myctophidae; genus Nannobrachium; species Nannobrachium achirus. Next base: position 35,121,808 of record NC_137832.1, on the reverse strand, counting down.
ATGTATGTATGTAAGTAATCCGCGTATCTCGAGAACCGTTCGTCCCACGGGCACGCGCGTTCTCCATATATGGGCATAAAATGAATGCCCCCATATATGGGCATAAAATGGATTGCAGACAGACAGATACAGATATCTCCATATATGGACATAAATGGACAGAGGCAAACAGATGGTCAAAGATCTCCATATATGGGCATAAAATGGACGCAGACAGACAGATACAGATATCTCCATATATGGGCATAAATGGACACAGGCAAACAGATGTTCAAAACGGGTCCTATGACAACAGGTATAATGAGGTTTGCATTAAAGGGGGAACCGGCACTGTGTCTGCAACACAGTTGGAGGCACAGACAGATACTCCATATATGGGCATAAAATGGACGCAGATAGACAGATATCTCCATATATGGGCATAAAATGGACCCAGAACTATAACTGCAGTGATCTCCATATATGGACATAAAATGGACGCCGACAGACAGACAGACAGATACAGATATCTCCATATATGGGCATAAATGGACACAGGCAGACAGATGGTCAAAACGGGTCCTATGAAAACAGGTATAATGGGGTTTGCATTAAAGGGCGGGGCATTCATTCCCTATTTACATTGTTCCGAGTTGGCCAGGTCGCCGACTAGACGCTGGGCCGCCCGAAGGGCGGCCCAGCTTCTAGTACCCTCAATACACTTACACTTTATGTTGGTTTGTTTACTGTTGAGTGAGAAAACAATGTTGCACATTAAGTTAATCATCTGGTGACCTCCCCAAAATAATTTGGGGGTCCCGACCCACAGGTTGATAACCACTGCTTTAATTGACTTGATTGTTCTGTTGATTTAGGTGATGAAGATGGTGATGACTCTAACGGTGCAGGACCCTGGTTGTATCCACTTTGTAAAGAGACCCGGGGCGGTGCTGGAGCCTGGCTGTGTGGTGGCCAGTATGGAACTGGATGATCCTAGCAGTATCCATCTGGCAAGTTTACCCCCACACCACCAGCTGTAGTGTGTGCACGAAATAAATAAACTCCCTGTCGCATTTAGAACTACAGACTCACTCCCTAGGTTCCGCCGTGAACTGAAGACTCACCTCTTCAGACTCCACCTAAACCCAGAGCACTACTGTAACACTCCCCTTCCCTCGATGACCACACATGAAGCGAGATAGCATTTCTAGGTTTAGAAAGCTTTTTTACTGATTACGGTGTGTGGTCTACCTATGTTATTGTTTTTCTAGATTGATATTCATATGCATTTGTTGTATTGTTGTTGATGTACTGACATAATATCTTGCTTATTATATTGATGTATTACCTGCTTATTGTAAGTCACTTTGGATTAAAAGCATCTGCTAAATGCCTAAATTGTAAATTTTAACAGGGATTCATAGTCACCCGTTAAAAACTGGTGTGGTGTTTGTCAATTATACAAGCCATTTTGACAGGTTAAAAGCCTGTGTTTGGTTGGTTTGCCTAATATTAAAAACAACATTAATTGCTAGATAAATCCACCGGCTAGTTTAATATCATACGTTATCCATGGCATTACTATACAATACTTAAGCTGAATTTTCTTCTCTTTTCCTGTGTTCTGCTGTCATAGGTGGAGCTTAATAATGCTATACTGCCACCCCAGCCAGAACTGCCCATCATGGGGAAGAAGCTTCACCAGGTGTTCCATGGCGTGCTAGAGAACTTGGTTAAAGTCATGGATGGTTACTGCCTTGCTGAGCCCTACTTTAGTAACAAGGTACATCATCATACAGTACAGGAGGCCTCTTTCTGCTGTGGTCTGTTTTCTTTGTCACAAGAAAGTTATGGTCTGTATGTTTTTTTGTGCAGCTGAAGCAGTGGGTGAATACCCTGATGACAACGCTAAGGGACCCTTCCCTCCCACTGTTGGAACTCCAGGAGATCATGACCAGTGTGGCAGGTCGCATCCCCCCAGCTGTGGAGAAGGCTATCCGTAAGGTCATGGCACAGTATGCTAGCAACATCACCTCTGTCCTCTGCCAGTTCCCCAGCCAAAGGGTGAGGGTTCCATATAGAAGAAATACCGTCTTTGGTAGAGTACATACTATGACCCCATGCCCAAAGATGCTACCACGATGTTGATTTCCCTCTCAATCTCACAATGCTTTGCTTCAGATTGCCAATATTTTGGACAGCCATGCAGCCACCCTGCAGAGGAAAGCTGACCGAGAGGTGTTCTTTATGAATACTCAGAGCATTGTACAGCTGGTGCAGAGGTTAGTTTTTGGTTAAGTACATTCATTGCTTTCTTTTTAGACTGAAACGCTGATGGCAAGATTTATTGCATCAATTAAAGGGATGTGTCTAATGGCTTTGTCCCAGGTACCGCAGTGGAATCCGAGGCTATATGAAGTCTGTGGTGATGGACTTGCTAAAGCGCTACTTACAAGTGGAAACGCAGTTTCAGCAAGGTTAATATTTAATACCGTTTGAACTCCAATTGAATTAAATTAAAATATCAGTAATACTTACTGTGCATCCAATGTCCAGTGTTATAACCCATTTAGACCTGGAACGTTGTTATACCAGACCTGGAACGTTGTTATACCTTTCAATCCAGAGGTAACATTAGATGTTGCTATATACAGTATATGGCAACATATTTATTTTTGAGCATTTTGAATTAAAATCTGAAGATTGTTTTGGTGTTTTTTCCTTCCACTCAAACAGCTCACTACGACAAGTGTGTCATCAACCTGAGAGAGCAGTACAAACCTGACATGGCACATGTGCTCGACTGCATTTTCTCTCACGCTCAGGTCTCCAAGAAGAACATCCTGGTCACAATGCTTATAGTAAGTGTTAAGTCAACATCCATGCTCAGAGTGCTCACATACATAGTTGAATAACTTGTATTTGTATAGTGTCTTCATTGTCTTGTACATATTTAGGACCGACTTTGTGGAAGAGATCCTACCCTAGCAGACGAGTTGATGGCCATACTAAATGAACTCACACAGCTCAGCAAGGTGGAGAACTCCAAGGTAGCCTTGCGGGCAAGACAGGTAAGGCCATGAGCATGATTTGGTCTCAGTCAGATATTTGAATGCTGTCCCTATATTCCGTCAGGTCGCAAGTTACTATGAAAAGCTCCACCGACTGTCCGTCAGTCCCTCTGTCTGTCTGTCACGTCACGTCACACTTTTCTCCTCCACCGTTGCTCCTATCCATGCCAAACTTTGCACACACACTCCTTGGCTGGCAAATCACAACCTCCACCCCTGATTTCTCACATGGCCCTCTTCTAGCACCACCATCAGGCCAATTTTTACAAAACACATTAACTGCTCCTACAGATTTTGGCCTAAAACCAGTAAGACTCCCTGATCGAGAGATAAGCAACCGTCAGGTTGCATACACAAACTTTAGAAGGCAATGGTAGCTAATCAGGACGGAATATGGGGAATGGGACAGATCCATGTTAATGACATGACTTTAGAGATGTACCGCTTTGTGTGATTTTAGGGCAAAATCTGTATGAGCAGTGTACAAAAATCAAACCTCGGTTCGAAGTGGAGCGGTGAATCTGAGCAGCTATACCCTGTGTGTGTGTGTGTGTGAGTCGCTTTGGATTAAAAGCGTCTGCTAAATGCCTAAACTGTAAACTGTAAACTGTGCCTGTGAGTGAGTGGTGAGTGTGCCTGGCCTGCACAAAACAGCGCCCCTCCTTTAACTAGTGTGTTGTGTGTGGCCACTCAAGGTATTGCCAGGCTACGGACACGGCCAGCCAGCCAGCCACCCAGCCACCCAGCCACCCACATACCCACGGACATACCTGTCTATTGGGAGCGCTTTCACCGCTCCAAAAATTTGTTTAGCAAGAATCGGCCTCATGGTGGCGCTAGAAGAGGGCCATGTGAGAAATGAGTGGTGGGGTGGGTGGAGGTTGTGGTTTGGCAGCCAAGGAGTGTGTGTACAAAGTTTGGCATAGGGGCAACGGTGGCGGAGATATGAATAGGGCAAAAGTGTGACGTGACGTGTGACAAACAGACTGACAGACAGACAGCCTTTGGAGGTTTTGATAGTAACTGCGATCTGACGGTCGCAATCACGCAAAGTGGTACACAGTAACTCTAAGGTTATGTCATCAACATGGATTTGTCCCATTTCCCATATTCCCTCCTGATTGGCTACGATTGCCTTTTAAAGGTTATGTATGCAACGCTTATCTCCCGATTAGGGAATCAGTACCAGGGGTTTGGCATGTTGAGCCCTATTTACTTGCGGTATAGTTGACAAACTAACATTACCGCTGACCATTTTCCAGAGCATGTTTGATCAGATTCCATTAATTGAAGTTATTCAAATAAACTTTTAATATGACTCTTAATGTTTGTGTTCCACAGGTGTTGATTGCCTCTCATTTGCCATCCTATGAGTTAAGACACAATCAAGTGGAGTCAATCTTCTTGTCTGCGATTGACATGTACGGACACCAGTTTTGCCCAGAGAACCTGAAGGTTGGTTTGTGGAGGGTTTACTGTATATGTTTATTTTGTATACATTTTAGATGGTTGAGGATCAATGAAACGATGGTGGTTTTAATTTCTTACAGAAACTCATCCTCTCTGAGACTTCCATTTTTGATGTTCTTCCCAATTTCTTCTACCATGCTAATCGGGTTGTGTGCATGGCTGCCTTGGAGGTAAGCATTGCCACTAATAAAGGCTTCAGCCCTGCTTCTACTGCAACCTCCTTGCTTGTTTGTTCAGAGTATCTATTGATTAATATCTATCTGTCCTCTCTGCAGGTATACGTGCGCAGAGGGTACATTGCCTATGAGTTAAACAGCCTCCAGCATCACCAGTTGCGGGATGGGACATGTGCTGTAGACTTCCAGTTTATGTTGCCATCATCCCACCCCAACAGGTGCCTACAAAACGAAAACACAGTATCTACACAATACACCATTTAAATTCGAAGGCTTTTGGTTTGTTTGTTAACTTATTTTACTATTATTCACTGTTATTCACTATTGCTTTGTGATTCCTATTTCAGTCAAAGAAAGGCCATGGGCAATTTCAGCAAATGGATTCAAATTGAGAAAAAACTGAGTGATAAAACACTTGATCTCTTCAGCTGCATCAGAGACATTATATCATCTCTTTATTTAGAGCAAAGCCATGTGCTTCCAATGATCCACTGAACCAAATCATAATACAGGTTTTATATTACTGTATGCCATTTTTAAAGCCTGGGTTTGACTTTAACTAAGAGTTTTCCCCTCAACCCTCACCTCTATTTAATGACTGTAACCTGATCCTTCATAACACATACTGTATACTGTAATCATTAGACATACTGTAGCACAGGCATAGAGCAGCCTTTTAATCAGGGCCGTAACTGCTGAGAGCTAACTTTGAATGCATAATGTTTTTTGATTTTACCCAATTAGACATTAACCTGAATGTGCAAAGCATTCTAATGCATAGAGGTTGAGGCCAAGGTTGTTAATATTCACCTGTCAATCATCTTATTTCAGAGGGAGCAGCCCTACTCTGAACAGGTACAGCTCCTCCCAGCCAGCCAAACCTCCTGACCTGTCTGTGTATGCCTCGCAGCAATGCATGTTGAATGCACAGTGTTGCCTCTTCCTCCCTTCCTATGAAACCATAAACATTTGCTAAAGGACTCCTCTAACAAGTTCTTACTAATTTGTCTTTTAAAAATGTATTTATAAATATATATATATTTTTTTAAATTACGTTGATGGGTAGCTTTTGAGAGGGGTATGTCTTATTCATGGTATGTTCCTCTTAAAACCTGCTATCGTGCTGATTTATGTCAATTTGGGGAACCTGTATTTTCAAATTTGGATTCATAATTTGCCCATCAAACTCAATCAAACATAATACAACAATTGCTTATAATCTGTAACAACAGTTATTTGTCATATGAAATTCAATTAAAAAAAGAGATGAAATATACCTATTCCTATTATGTTAGCTGGATACGAGATTGGTCAAGTTGCTTTGCAAATAGGTCAAGCAGACATAGTGTAGAATGCTTTCACTGCTCTCTGATGGCTGTAGCGTGTTCCGCAACTTCCGCGCTGAAGCACACCTGTCCTGCCTGCAGTTATTATTTGCTGTTGGGAACCTCCTATCGCTGACTCATGTGGCCTGTTCCCCCATGCCAGGGTTGCTGTCCCACTAAGTAACTCGGGTCAGTTTGAAATGAGGCGTCAGGGCAGTGATCTGTTCCTGGAGGGAGCTCACCTGTCTCCACCGTGCCAGCGCATGGGCGCCATGGTGGCCTTCAACTGCTTTGAGGACTTCAAAAGGTAAACATTTGCAAGAGTGCTCCGTTTGGATAAAAAGCCTCAAATCACGAACAAAAAGTTGTATGAGAACTCCCTAGAGGTCAAGGAAAAACCTTTGCCCTGCATTTTTCACTTCTGCCTTTTTATAGCAACACCAGGACTTATGTAAAACACATTTGTGGATATTTATCCATCTGCTTTTATCCAAATTTCACACAAATTGGTACATTGGTACAATGATCTCTATAGTCATGTGATCAATCACAGATCTGTTAGATTTTTCATATCCTGATTGGCTAAAATTGACATCTAAAGTGTGCAGGGGTGGCCCATTTTGAACATAATGTTGCAAATCATGAATGCAGAGCAGGGGTAAGTTCTGAGTCCTGGGGACTGATTTCAGTCTTGAGGATTCCATAGGGGTTATTTCTGAGATCAGTGCAGATCCACGAATAAATAAATAAGGGGGAGGTGTAGCGATTGCCACTGCGTGAATGACAACGTTTTTTTTGGCTTTAACCCCTGTGCAGAGTCCGATTGCGGTGAAACTGTGCACGTACATTCCCCATAGGCTGAGGAAGAAATGCCACTTGGACATTTTCAAATCAGCCTCATGGTGACGCTATAACAGGCTGACGCGCCTTGACCTATAACGGCATAAAATCTGTGTAAAACTTTATATGGACACTCCCTATATATCTGCCTTTTATAGCGCCACCAGGAGGTCGACATTTTTTATATTAGTCCTTCACATTTTATCTAAATATCACACAAATCGGTACACATGATATTTTTGTGATCTGATTTTTTCATCCGATCTTTCTTGGTCGTGGTTGGCTAAGGTTGACATTATTTTACACACCTCGATGATCACTCGATACCAAACAATGCATGCCCACAACCAACATTCCTCACCTGGCGTAACCCTGTGCTCGGAAGAGCACTACTTCTAGTTGTTGATGTATTCTTGTGTTTTACAGGAACTTTGATGAGATACTCTCAAGCTTTGCAGATGATCTGGACAGTCCACTGTTTTCAGATGCCAGCTCTGGCCTGTATGAGGAGGAAAACTTAAAGGTGAGGGGTTTTTTAAGCACAAGGGGTCTAAGCACAAGGTTTTTAAGCACAAGGGGTCTAGTCTAGCAATAACACTACTTAGTTTGATCTGTTCAATTGTTTCTTATTTAACTTTTAATGTATGCTATTTAATGATCTCTTCCATTAAGGAAAGGATTCCAAATAAGCCTGTTGGCTTCTTCCTTTCCTTGCACATAAACTTGTTTTATGTATTGTTTCAATTTTATATTACAATATGCTTATAAATAAACAAAACAAAACTGTTCTACTTTGTCACATAACGATCTTATGTCTTCTTCAGAACACTAGGGAAAACCCGATCCACATCATTAATGTGTCCCTAAAGTCAACAGACACAGAGGATGATGATGCTCTGGTCACAGCACTGACCGCCTATGCTCAGTCTAAGGTCGGTATATGATCTTGAGCTTGATTTATAACTTTGTAGTATGGCGATGTCGCACGCTGAAACTAGCTGGCCTACAAGCTCACATTTTGCTTTGTGATGAGTTGTTGGCTCATAGATCAGCTAAGTAAATTGAATTGTGATGATTGATATCAAAATGCACTTCCTCTTACAGAAATCAATCCTCTTTGAGTATGGCATCAGGAGGATCACATTTTTGTTTGCACAGAAGGTAAGGATTTATTGATTAGTTCTTTTCATATTGAACTATAAAATGATACAGTACACATTGTAATACACATTGTGGAATGTGCTGATTACACATTGCATGGACCCCGAGCTGAGGTCCACTCCACACAGCTGTCATATTTGAGTAGGGTTGGTACACTTTGATTATACTAGTACATTATATTAGAACATATTAGGCAAAATTCTGCCGGCTACATTCATTACAGAGTCAGTCGCTTTTTTGCGCAAGGTATAACATGTTATAACGTTATTCATTGAGGTATTTGCACATAATGGTAGGAGATGTATTTCCTCTCACGCAGGCTGTGCCATCCACTGATTGTTGGATGTAGTCTGTGCAGTGTGTTTGGAGCAACTTTTAAACATAAGACGTCACCTGGCTTCACTTGATCTGATCTTCTGATGTAGTCAGGAGATGTCAGGACAAGACAGCTTGGTCTGTAGAAGCCTTAAGTCTGTGTGGCACAGCCCTGGATCTAACTGCATGATAAAGAAGAGAGAAAGAGGGCTTATCACAAGTGTTTACTGGTGCACTGGAGATCTGGAGACAAAACATTCTGCTACAACACTGATCCAATTTTCATCCTTAAGTGTTCCTGCTGCTCATATACTGGCTGTTTGAGCAGGGCTAAATTAATTATAATGCTCATGCCAAAAATAATAATACTCCAGTCCTCCCTCGCCAATTGATAGGCCTAAATGTGCTTGTTTCTAATAAATAATAATACCTTACGTATGGGCAGGCACAAACTGATATTAATGTGTTATGCCATGGCTCTTTTTCACCATATACCTTTGCTATTGCATATTTATAGTTGATTTGTACTAACCCTGTATTTACTATGATTACAACAGAGAGAATTTCCCAAGTTCTTCACCTTCAGAGCCAGAGATGGGGTGAGATAACATTAACAAGAGTATAGCGATGATGGTAGAATTATAATTTAGTAAAAATTGCAGAAATACTATATATAATAAATAGAGCATGGGTACATGTTTGTTCAGAAGTGGCTCGTGATTATAACCTATGACTCTGCCTGTACATTAACTCAGTTCCAGGAGGACCGTATCTATAGAAACCTTGAACCAGCCTTGGCCTTTCAGCTGGAGCTGAACCGCATGAGGAACTTTGACCTGGCCGCTGTTCCCTGTGCCAACCACAAGATGCACCTGTATCTCGGTGCTGCTCGCGTAGCGGTAGGCGCTGAGGTTACAGACTACCGCTTCTTCATCCGAGCGATCATTCGTCACTCAGACCTCATAACAAAGGTATGAGGGCCTTGTGATATGACCACCATAGTTAAAAACTGTGTGTGTGTGTGTGTGTGTGTGTGTGTGTGTGTGTGTGTGTGTGTGTGTGTGTGTGTGTGTGTGTGTGTGTGTGTGTGTGTGTGTGTGTGTGTGTGTGTGTGTTGTCGATAGTGCGGGGCACCAACAATAGCATGTTGGTCAGTCAGTTCAAACCACTTCAGTCCATTTGGGCACAAGAAGCAGCACGGCCTCTAGAGGTCACTAGTGGGCCTTTTAGACTCTAGTTTGTTTTTCATTGAACTTTGGAAGGTTGCTTTATATGTATCTTTTGTTAAAAACCTCTGTATTTCACAACCAGGAAGCCTCCTTTGAGTACCTGCAAAATGAGGGAGAACGTCTTCTGCTGGAGGCCATGGATGAACTGGAAGTTGCCCGCAGTAACACCACTTTCCGCACAGACTGCAACCACATCTTCCTCAACTTTGTCCCTACTGTCATTATGGACCCTTCCAAGGTCAATGTGCTAAACACAATAACAGTAGGACCAAGCTTACTTAATGACCGAGTTATATTTAGTTGTGTGTGAGTATTGCACACTGAAAATAGCACACCATATACTGTATATGCTCATAACGCAATGCACAGTGAACATAGATAAGCTTGTAGATCTGCTATTTTCTGTGTGGAACACCGGCACACAACTAAATATAAATTAGCTTTAAAGTGTATCACTTTTCTTCAAAAATGTATTGCTGCTTCAGGCCAACATAGTTTTTGTCCATCCACATCCTCTCTCCTTCTGGCCTTCAGATAGAGGAGTCTGTGCGCTCCATGGTGATGCGTTATGGCAGCCGCCTGTGGAAGCTTCGGGTCCTGCAGGCTGAACTGAAGATCAATATCCGTCTGACACCCACGGGGAATGCCATACCCGTTCGTCTGTTCCTCACCAATGAATCTGGCTATTATTTGGACATCAGCCTGTATAAGGAAGACACAGACCCCAGTTGTGGACAGGTACAAGCCATTGACCAAGTTCACCTACTACATACAGTGACATACTAGCAGCAGTGGTACAGTTCAGTTAACAGGATATTTATTCTCTCCCTTTGTTTTCACAACATAGCTTTGCAAGAGTCATTTATAAAAGGGTCAGGCAATGTGCCTGTTTGTGTTTTTGCAGCTAATCTCACAAACCGCTTAACTGCAGGTTTTCAGTGCACATTACCAGTAGGCCACAATTCTGAACTATATACTTAGAAATGTTTTAATGGAAGTCAATGGGGCTATGATCGGACGCTTTGAAGCTATGCCATTACCACATTAATTCGATTTTTTGATATATTTGAGAAATGGGTGCAATCTAGTTTTCATATAAACATGACATTTACTGAAGGGAAACTCGTCTCCCTCTCTGTTCAGATCATGTTCCAGTCGTATGGAGAAAGGCAGGGTCTCCTGCATGGCATGATTATCAACACCCCATATGTGACCAAAGACCTGCTGCAGTCCAAGCGCTTCCAGGCCCAGAGTCTAGGCACTACTTACGTCTACGATTTCCCCGAGATGTTCAGACAGGTATTGAAAGCTCTGTGAATTAGACATACGTTTATTTAGACATTTGCTGTTTTTGAGCCGTGTTTTAATTGCTGTTCTGCAGGCGCTATTCAAGCTGTGGGGACCAGGGGACAAATACCCTAAAGATGTGCTGATGTGCACTGAGCTGGTTTTGGACTCTCAAGGTCGGTTGGTGCAGATGAACCGCCTCCCTGGGGACAACGATGTGAGATGTTAATCTTAATATCGGCTCACTTGGGATTAAATGACTGTTGAATATTTAATCTGACGCAACCCCATGTGTTGGAGCCACAGCTTTTATGCATGTCTATTATCGCTTTTCACCAGGTGGGAATGGTTGCCTTCAAGATGAAGATGAAGACCCCAGAGTACCCGGAGGGGCGGGACATCATCGTGATCTGCAACGACATCACTCACATGATCGGCTCGTTTGGGCCTCAGGAAGACGAGCTTTACCTCAAGGCGTCTGAGCTGGCTCGGTCTGAGGGGATCCCCCGCATCTACATCGCTGCCAACAGCGGAGCACGCATCGGCCTGGCTGAAGAACTCAGACTCATGTTCCAGGTGGCCTGGATCGACCCTAATGACCCCTACAAGGTGATGACATCACAAAACAAAACAAAGGGGGAAGGAGGCTTTCTGCTCATGTTCGCATTAATATGTGTGCTAGACTAGTCATTTGACGGTAGTCGTAGTAATAATGCAGATTGGGCCTCCTCACCTGAGGCCCCATTTAAAATAATGAGTGGTTGTTAATTGGTCTCAGATGATGGACACTAACGCATGTTCTTTAATGTTATCCCCTTTCATCTGTAGGGTTTCAAGTACCTGTACCTGACACCACAGGACTACACCCGTATCAGCTCTACTAATGCGGTTCACTGTCACCACGTGGAGGAGGGCGGAGAGTCCAGGTAAAATAAACCCTCCACTGTCGATTGTTGCAAGGCTTTGTGCTCTTGTTCCTGTCAAATCATGAATAATTGGTTTTGTATGTGGCATGTACACGCTTCAGGTACATCATCACTGACATCATCGGGAAGGACGATGGGCTTGGTGTGGAGAACTTGCGAGGCTCTGGCATGATCGCTGGGGAGACATCGCAGGCCTATGAGGAGATCGTCACCATCAGCATGGTGAGAAGTCATCCCCTGCTTCTCCCAGCTCCTCCTGTTCATCCACCCCTAACCAGCTACCGTTATGTAGTTTCCTCCCAGTGTGTGGTACTGAGTAATTTAATTCCCTTTCAGGTGACATGCCGTGCCATTGGGATTGGAGCCTATCTAGTCCGTCTGGGGCAGAGGGTCATCCAGGTGGAGAACTCTCATATAATCCTGACTGGAGCAGGAGCCCTCAACAAGGTTTGTGAAGCTGAATGCTCCTCGCTGTCACATGAAAAAAAAAACATGACAGTTGTCGATTGGCCTTGATGATACATTTTCCTTGTTTCTGTGCAGGTTCTTGGACGGGAGGTCTATACATCCAACAACCAGCTGGGAGGAGTGCAGATCATGCACAATAATGGAGTCAGTCACATCACTGTGCCAGATGACTTTGAAGGCGTCTTCAACATTCTCAAGTGGCTCTCCTATATGCCAAAGGTGGAAGTTCATTTATGACGAGTCCGGTTCTATATACTACTGTACCAAGCATGACTGTATCTCATACAGTCAATGTTGTTCTTATCCTTACAGAACAATCAGTCCCCTGTTCCAGTTATAACATCTAAGGATCCAGTAGACAGGGAGATAGAATTCACCCCCACGAAAGCTCCGTATGACCCTCGCTGGATGCTGGCTGGAAGGCCACACCCCAGTGAGTGCTTTGGCTTAACTTTGGCTACATGCTGCCAATAATCTATTATTACATTGCCCTAAATCTTCTCAATGTGTGTCTTTAGCTGTGAAAGGAGCCTGGCAGAGTGGATTCTTTGACCATGGCTCCTTCATGGAGATCATGGACTCTTGGGCTCAGACTGTAGTTGTGGGCAGAGCTCGGTAAGTTCATGTATACACAGATATGCCAAGCGTTACCTATCTAATTTATTTAACACTTTCACCCTTGCGTCCCTATTTTGCATGTCATTATTACAAAAAAAGAATGGCTAAAATAGCAGATCTACAAGTTTGATGCAATGCCTGTGGAAGGGCAATTTTCACTGTGCAACAGTGGTTAATGAATTAATCCCACCACTTTTACTTTGTATTTATAAATACAGATTAGGAGGAATTCCCCTTGGTGTTATTGCTGTGGAAACACGCACTGTGGAGCTCACTGTCCCAGCAGATCCAGCCAACTTAGACTCGGAGGCTAAAGTGAGTAAATTCCACTCCTATGTCACGTTTTATAAAGGCTAACTATAAATGTCATGCAGCAGTCTGTAATTCCATGAGGGTATAACAGCACACATGTTTTGTGTGTCTTGTCTCAGCTCCTGCAGCAGGCTGGCCAGGTGTGGTTCCCAGACTCGGCTTTCAAAACAGCCCAGGCCATTTGTGACTTCAACCGCGAGCATCTGCCTCTCATGGTGTTTGCCAACTGGAGGGGTTTCTCAGGAGGGATGAAGGGTACAGAATAAAGCCAAATTTTGTTGCTCAAGAAAATATTTTGCATCAGCACTTTTTTCTTCTTCAGTTAAATACCTTTCATGTCATTTTTGTAACCAATACTTTAACGCATCATACGTATAAGTTACTGGAGAAATACAAAAATGCATTTTTTAATCACTGTATATATCATATTAGAATAACACTTTTGTCCTGTGTCTTTTTCAGACATGTATGACCAAGTGCTGAAATTTGGGGCCTATATTGTTGATGGCCTTCGTGAGTTCCGCCAGCCTGTGCTTGTGTACATCCCACCGTATGCAGAGTTGAGAGGAGGCTCCTGGGTGGTGATCGACCCAACCATCAATCCTCTGTGCATGGAGCTCTATGCTGACAGGGAGAGCAGGTGCAGAACACAGCCACTTAACCCCAATCTTATCTAGGCTTTGTAATACTGGAACCAGTTCCAACATGGAGGAACTGGAACTGGTAAATAACCTACTTCTTTCTTTGTGTCTCTGTACCTGCTCCCGCTGTGTTCTATCCAGAGGTGGAGTGCTGGAGGCCGAGGGCACTGTGGAGATCAAGTTCAGGAGGAAGGACCAGCTGAAGTCTATGAGAAGGCTGGATTCAGAATATGCCCGTCTGGCTGAACAACTAGGTAAAGCTTTATCTGTTTTTCTTTGCGTCTTAATTTTCCCACACTTGATTATCATCAATATCAGGTTCATAATTGCAACATGCGTTCATAATTGCGACCGTAGGTCTCTATTTAATATGAAAGCCTCCAGATCAGATCCTGTCTGTCACTCTTTTGAGTCTGTCACACTTCTGACATCACAATGACATGCATCACAATGACATCACATTATAGATAACCTGTTCTCATCTGGGCTCAGTAGAAGGATATAGCTGACCTGTTCTGACATCACAATGATGTTTCGCGGCTGTAGCTCAGGAGGTAGAGTGGGTTGGCCAATGCTCCATGGGTCAGCGGTTCAAATCCCAGCTTCTCCTGTCTACATGTCGAAGTGTCCTTGGGCAAGACACTGAACCCCAAGTTGCCTCCGGTGAGCTGGTTGGTGCCTTGCATGGTTTCCACCGCCACCGGTGTATGAATGTGTGTGTGAATGGGTGAATGTAATGCACATTGTAAAGCGCTTTGGATAAAAAGCGCTATATAAATGCACCATTTACCATTTGCAAATGAATTCCCTCATTGTCCCTTTTATGCCCATATACTGTATGGAGATCCCTGATGTCATCAATATCATCCCAGCTCAGTAGACGCATATACAGTAGCTGACCTGTTCTGACATCACAATGATGTTGAAAATTAATTCCGTCCCTTTTATGCCCATGTATGGAGATCCCTGATGTAATCAATATCTCGTCACCTGCACATTTTGTTCAACTTAAATGACCAACCAGGTCTGTACATTTTTATTTTTGTCTAAGTTGATCCCATTATAGTCTTTAAAAGACAAAGAGGCGGCTGCACACACTGTAGCCAAAGTGCCAATATTTATTTTAAGACGCAGAGGGAAAAATGATCTCATGCCAAAGCACCATCGCTCACCCAGCAGTCTGCTGTCACCCAGGCGGGTGTGTGCACGTGCCCATGTGTGCACTTCTCGCCCTTAGGGCGTCTTACTGGGCTTATTACTGGAGATTATGTTAATAATAATAAACTCTTCTGTTCTGGTCAGGTAACCCTGAACTCTCAGACAAACAGCGAAAAGAGCTGGAATCCAAACTGAAGGCTAGAGAGGAGTTCCTGCTGCCCATCTACCACCAGGTGGCGGTGCAATTTGTGGATCTCCATGACACCCCAGGCAGGATGCAAGAAAAGGGGGTCATCACTGTGAGTGTTTAGGGCACAGACAAATACCATGCACGTTTATGATTGCAATCGCATGCATCTCACAACCTTTTTGAGCGGTGCACAACCGCTCCAAGGCTTGACTGAGTGTGTAACTATGTAACTATGTATGTAGCATATTCAACTAACTATGTATGAGTATGAGCAATACGCGCGCACACACACACACACACACACACACACACACACACACACACACACACACACACACACACACACACACACACACACACACACACACACACACACACACACACACACACACACACACACACACACAGGGTATAGCTTAATGAATGCACCGCTCAAACTGGGATTGATTTTGTCTGATTATAGGACATTTTGGATTGGAAGAATGTGCGGTGTTTCTTCTACTGGCGACTGCGGCGCCTCCTGTTGGAGAAGGTGGTGAAGTGTGAGATTCTGCAGGCCAACAAGGACCTCGGTGATGGACAAATACAGTCAATGCTCCGGCGTTGGTTTGTGGAAACAGAGGGAACTGTTAAGGTATGTCACAAGAGAATTGACCTATTGAGACCGCAATAACTTGTGCCGATGATGACATTTTTCACTGCATAGATCTCTGTGTGGAACCTGCATTTCCAAGGGGTGACAAACCCGCCCCACATTTGCATACTGGGCACTGATTGGTGCCCCACAAATGGCAGTGAAATCCAATCTCAACTGAGTGGGGCCAGACCAAATCTGCTGAAGATTTGTCGTGTTTCCAGTCTAGATGACATCATTATTATTATTATATACAGTATTATACACTCTTTTTTTGGGAGTAAAGCCATCAATACTTAGTGAACTTGACCTTTGGCTCTGTACTTGGTTTGCTCCTTTTTCCCTAGTCTACACCAAACCTATTTGCTGAAAATAGCTGATCTACTTGTTGTGAGCTTGTAGATCGCCTATTTTCAGAATAGGTAGGATTCAAGTGGTTAATAAAAAAATAAAATAAAGGGTTCCTATCACACAAAGGTTTGGCAGCCCCCCCCCCCCCCCCCACACTCCGAGGGGTCTTACGACTCCGCCGGGACCCCCTGTTGAAGACCCATGAAATGCAACATTCATCGAATGTTCAAATAGAATGCTAAAATAATTGATAGTTCTTTACTGCAGTGCTTGCTATGTGTCTAACAATCAATGCTGATTTGCATGTTTTGCCCTTCTATTTTTAGCACCTATCCCTTCATTTTGTTATTGTTGTTTTTGTGTCACCCAGGCCTACCTTTGGGACAGTAACCAAGCTGTTGTAGAGTGGCTTGAAAAGCATTTATCAAAGGAGGATGGCACACGATCAGCCATCCGTGAGAACATCAAGTACCTGAAAAGGGACTACACTTTGAAACATATCCGCAGGTACTAGAGACACACACAAGTCGACACAAACACACACACACACACACACACACACACACACACACACACACGGTTGAAATGAAATATCTAATTTTTTCTACTGCCCAGTCCTTTAACCACTATTGCTATATTTTGTTGCAGCTCAAAGGTTATGTTGTGGGAATAAGGAAATTTATATTTTTGCCTCTGGGGGCACCACCTCCTTTTTTGTATAGAAACAGGAACTCTGAATAGCTCCTCCCCTTTCTTTGTCCACTTCCTCCCGGGTGCTTTATTGTGTTTACCCTAACCCTAACCCTAACCCTAACCCACTAACAACAAAACAACATGTTTAGGGCAGTGGTGCTGACAGATTCTGGTGTTGGCAGAATCTGTCTTGAGAGATTATGTCGTTACTAATGTTTCAATTGTTCATTTGTCACAGCCTGGTGGAGGCCAACCCTGAGGTAGCCATGGACTGCATCATCCACATGAGCCAAAACATCTCTCCATCCCAGCGGGCAAAGATCTCCCATCTGCTTGCAACTATGGACAGCACAAGTTAAGCTGGCAGACCAAAATGATAATTCACCATGATGGAGTTTCTTCTCCTATAGTCCATGGGCCATACGAGATGTCGGTATCGGAAAGGTGGCATAGGTTACCATGCATTTTTGAAAAGCTCTATATCTGTAGATTATATTTTGGTACGATAACCCTTTCTGAGACACAGCTAAATTGGTGTTATCAGCCGCTAGAGTTGGTGTCCCATTAACTTTACATTACAGGGGAAAAAAAGCTAAAAATGAATCTGCTTTAAGTAACATATGAGGGGTCAAACTAGAGGGTTTTCATGATTCTAAATCGATTGCAAACATCTGTTTTGCACAAAAAACATTAATTGGGCTAAAACGGCCCCCACAATAGTGTGAAAAGTGATGACTCATCACTTTTCATCACTAAACCATAGCATAGGCTGATAACACCAATTTAGCTGTGTCTCAGAAAGGGTTATTATACCAAATTATAATCTACAGATATAGAGCTTTTCAAAAATGCATGATAACCTTTGCCACCTTTCCGATACCGACATCTCGTATGGCCCATGGACTACTATGTGGAATTCAGTAACAGTTGAAGTGTCACCTGCTTTTCTTTCTCAGATTTTTAACAGAACAAATTACAATCTATGCCAAAAAAAAGCCAAAACTCAGGATTAGTCAGGATAATAACAAGGGCTACAAATTGCACTCAAATGTTTTCACAATTGCCACTGTACGTGACATGAAATGTCACTCGGCTGTCTACAACAGCAAAGTATCATGCTGCCAGCCGTCTACAGTCCAGGAATAAGCTGTACTCTGGGCTACAGTCTATCCTACAGCATTTCATTGGTTGCATGTGTACATAGTGCATGTCATATAATTTCATAATAAAGATACCCAGTGTATGGGGGTAAATGTGCCTTATCAGTATTGTGTGTGTCCAAACTCTTATTGCTAGTTTGCTGGCAACCTTCACTAGTGAAACACACGTTTTCACAGGTGGGTATTGATGATAATTATTTAGCTGTGTGTTGGTTAAAACTGTGTCTTTGAATGTAGCCAACATTTAAACAAATACAAGAAAACTAAACAATGACTGGATCTTTTGTATTACAGAGGATGAATTAAATTAATAAAGTTAAATAGAGTATTTAATTTTGTAATATCCTTACTCTGTTGGTTCTAGTAGTGTGACACGTCAACGTGAAACCGCTAATTGTAAAATAAGTTTCTATGTACTTGTCCATTTGTGCTGTTGTTATAATTTTCGTATTTCATTTCATTTTTGACAATGGACTGCATAGTCCATTTTAGTTTTTTTCAATGCCATTTAATTTCAGTTTGTTTATGTCCGGCAATGGTGAAGTCTCTCTCTGGTAAACCAAATGATATAAAAGCCAGGAGAGGTTTTCCACACCATGTCTTAGAACATTTCTTCTATTTTTGATTTGTACATTTCTTTTAAAGAATAGACATTGACCATGATTATTTAGTGAAGCCAAGAATGTAAAAACAAAATACTAGTATTGTATGCAAAATCTCAGCTCTACTGTATTTCGCCTTGTTTGTTAATAAATGTGATTCTGATCTATTGTTGGCAAAAGAAACTTCTTTTCTTTTTTTTACCCATTTTGTTTTTATTAGGAGCAAGTCATTGAATAATGTACATCCTGACGTTCATAAATGTTAATCACAGAGTGAAATGTGTAGAATCAGGAGATGCTAGTTAACAACTCACACAAAAAGTATTGGCACACGTTTGCAATTTGGAAGAAGTGGGTAAATGTAGTTCAAAGAAAGCTTTTCTGATGAAATAGAGATTAACATTCAAATATATACAGTAAAACATTTGATAGAATCACTCCTCTAGCTGCCTTTTCTTTTATAAATATAAATAAAACATCACAATAATTCTGTCTAGCACAAAACAAGACAATGGACAGGAGCTACAGGAACGACAGGACTTATACACAGAGTGAATGGTACAAAGGTTGGTTGCAACTTAATCGTAATCCTCCTCACAAGCTTTTAGTCTTTGCTTGGCAAAGTTATACATTATTATGTGTATTTTTTCACATAGCCTTTTTATCTCGAATTAAAAATGTCATCTTGAGCTCTACATGTATGATTTAACATAAAACATTTTTAAACCTTTCCCCTGATATTTCCTGGATTTGCTGTTATCCAGGTAACCGTATCCAGTCATTTATATTATTACTGGTACAACAAAATGCCAGGATTGTAATTCAGACTTCCTTTGTGGACATCCATGCATATCCATAGATATCTGAATCATTTTGATTCTTCAAAAACAAAAGGTTCAAAATGTGTGACAGACACATTTTTCATCTGGTTTTAAAGCAGGGCAATGGGCTTGCTGTTGGTTGGTGTGCCCATGTACTGAGACGATAGCGTGTCCAGGGTGTAGGTAGTGTAGAGGCCTGTCACATGTGTATCTGAAAGAGGCAGGCTTCCTCCAACAGAGGCAGGAGGAAGATTAAGTGTTCCCAGGTCACAGTCTGATAGGCGAAGGGGCGAGTTACTGAAGGTGCCCAGTGCATCCAGGTTAAAGCTATCATCCTTCATCTCCTCCCATAGATTACCTGAGGAGACAATAGCACATGTACTATAAGACAAGTGTCTGGACTCCAGCTCAGGAAAATAGTGTGGCTGTATCAGATTTATGAGATGATTTGTGACTTAGCAAACATTTAACCAACAAACTGCAAACAAATTTAAAAGTGAGAAAAGACTGCACCTTGTAGAGCAAAGTCCATGATGCTGGGGTCCAATGCATCCACCTCTGTGTTTGTATCACCATGGAGACTGTAGAAATCGTGTGTCTGCTTGCTAGGCTGCTGGGCAAGTGGGCTATGGGAAAGGTCAGGTACTGTGTGGAGCGGAGGCGTCTGGGCAGGGACTGGAGACATGGGGGCCAAGCGGGCCTGGGCCTGGAGTTGGGCCTGAAGGTGATGGTGTTGGTGCATGGGTAAGCACTGCAGGGACAGGGTCACCATAGGCTGGGGCTGCATCTGGTTTGGGACTGGCAGGGGAAGGCCAGTTGGGCAGTTGGGCACCCGTGTCATACCTGGCTCCATAGCCTTACGTCTGCAGTTCTCTGGACGGTCTGTGATCAGTTTGTCCAACTCATCTGCAAGGAAGCATGTTACAGTAGAACTATCAAAACTGACAGACTTCGTCTTCTAGTCATTTTCATTATGTAAATTGATAATTGAGTTTTGGATGGATCTCTGAACTTCGTCACACATTGTTTGGATACAAGACCTGATTAAATACAAACAAACAAATTCTGACCAGGGTTAGCCATGCTGCGGCGGATTGCTGGGAGGTCCTTGCGTTTCCACTTCTGCATCTCTTCCTCCATCTTGTCAATTTTGGCAGGGTTCAGTGCCCATAGACAACCCTTTCGGGATGAGCCACTCATCTTGTTCTCCACTTTCTCAAAGCATTTGTTAAGCGACAGGTTATGCCTGACTGAATTCTTCCATCCATCTGGTGCAGTCTACAATGAAAAGAAAGACAGGTATTTTAATTAAATAAAATCATCTCACCTATTGTTTTGCGGTTTGAGCTTATAGCAGCAGAGATGTACTTTCTTTTACCTTAAAATAAGGAAAATGCTCCTTCATAAAGCTATAGATCTCACTGACGGGGAGGCTGCCTGTTTTGCTGTTCTTCAGAGCCATCGCAATCAAACAGCTGAAGACAATTCACAGGAAAGAAAATGTATAGTTGTTATGCCATTTCTCCTATGTGGAATGTATTTATTATATATTTTGACAGAGGATTATTGAGTCTCACCTATAGGAGTAGATTGGTTTGGGGAAAGATTTGGGCTGCATATCCTGGTTTTGTGGAGCCAGGCGAGGTTGCGTGAATAGACTTTGGTTGTTGAAAGAGACATTGCTATAAAGTCCAGCAGGTGAACACTTGGAGAAAGGAAATTAAGAAAATGCATGATTTATGGTGATTTGAGATTACAGAGGCAATAAGGCAGCAACCTCAAGTGCTTCAACTTAAAGGTAAGGCATGTGAGGTACCTGTTGTCCAGCTTGAGTTAAAGAGAACACTTGCTGGGGTGTAGGCTGGTAGGCTGAGGTAGAACATTGGTATCCTGGGGAGGGCTGCCCGTTCATGGAAAATGGAGACATCTGTGGAAATGGGCCCATTAACGTGAAATGTTATTGTATAAAATTCAATTCAAATAAATAAATAAAAAGTCCATGCAGGGCTGTTACAACTCACACTTCCACTATGGGCATTGATGACGTTGATTCCCAGGGGGCTGTGCTGCATGTTGCTCTGGAGATGGATCATGGAGCCTTGTCCTCCAGTCATGGTCATATTGTTCAGCTGAGCTGTAAGATTGTTTTTTATTAGATTATAATGTTTTTAGTTTATATTGGTTTTGGCAATTGCAAGAGTCGTTTTTGTTTAGCATTTGTCTATGGGCTAGTCTTACAGTAGTCTATATCTGTTTTGGTTTCGTTATTTGCAATGTTCCGTTTGTTATAATTGTATCCCCAACGTGTCATCCTCACCTGTCTGTTGGTCCAACAGGCTTCCCTGAGAGGGCCCGTTGCTGTGGCCGCGACTATCAACCATCTGCTGCAGCCGGGGGACATCCACGGAGGTGAGCCATGACAGAGACTGCAGGTCCCCTGGGAGGTCCTCGTCTCTCAGCTGGGAGGGGTCTGTGGTCAGAAGCCTGGATGGGGTGGGGTGTGTAGGACGGGTGGGGGGGGGGGGGGGGGGGGGGTTGGGGTGTGGGGGGGCAGCCAACAGCTTAGACACACAGACTACAAGTGGAATTTAAATCTAAACACTTCACAGAACATTTTGTTATTCACAGTCAAAGCCACTGTAATGAGCCCAAAGCTAGCGAAGTAGAGGTGAAAGCGTCTCAATTGAGCCATGTATTATGCCAGGATTTGCCGTAAGAAGATTAACCACAAGTGTTGTTACACAGCAGCAGCATATATATCAACAATACAGGATTTTAGATCAACTTTACAGTCAAAATAATTATTATAAGTCTATAGATTCATGTTTTTAAATTCCTGTTAAATTAAACAGTTTTCAAGTCATTAATGTTGTGTCTCTTAGGGATAATTTCACAAGCAATCAATATTTATATATAATAATAATATATTTTGTAATATATATTACAAAAATAAAAACATTACATTGCTAAGAAGGTGGATAAATGTGTTATCAGCAATCAGGTCTGATCATCTCTCACTCATTACTTTACGCAATGGGGCTCAAAGAAAAAGAAAGAAAAGACAGGAATCCTCTTGAATGCTCTCCAGTCCTCTGCACACACTTTGTACTGTAGAGGGGTTTAGTAATTGGGGTCGCTATGACAACACTCACTATTCAGTTAATTTATGGGTCTCTGGACAGTGCAGTAGAACCCCCCCCCCTCCACACACACACGCGCACATACACAAAATCCCAAATAAAAAAATCTACCCTGTGTCAGGTGACCATGGTCCCGTTGTAACCATTGGCTGAATCATAAGTAAACAGCCTAGAGGGATCGTTTGAAACATGGGACAGCAGCACATGTTGCCTGCAACAGTTGGCCTTGTCTATTGAAAAATGATCACCTATTGTGTCCCAAACGACAAATCTGCCCAGTGGCACGTGTCTCCATTGTCTTCCCCAGACCCTTCCTTGATTGTCTCTACCGTTTTTCTCCTTAACCAGCCCTTGCATTAATCTGTTGGAATGACAGGCCTCACACAAGAGGGACAAATAGGATGCCATCTGCTTCCCTGTCCCTTTCCAGCCTCCATCTACACTGGCCCCAACCCATCCCCCTTCAGTCCCCATCCCCCTAATGGGGAAACCAACAGAGCCTCTAGACCAGAGGGGGTGTCTGACTGGGTTGTTGGGGGTCAGGTCTCAGTGCTTACTCCCTCTACCATCAAAATAAATGACATCATTGCAGCCAGGAATCAGCACATGTCCATAAACAAAATAATTACAAGGGCTTGTTTAATGATTATTGGCAGTTCAGATCCTTGTGAAAGAACTAACATGGTCGGTCTCTCTCTCTCTCTCTTTAATGTCAGGTGAGTTTTATGTAATCTCTGACATGCAGTGTTCAAGAAATAAATAAAATCAAACACATAAAATCATCTAATCTAATAAAAAAAAGTTCAACAATGTACAAGTAAAATTACAAATGTATATATATATATATATATATATATATATATATATATATATATATATATATATATTAATAGAAGTTAAAAAATATATAAAAAAAAGCATATTCTATAAATTAAACCAAATATGTAATATTACATATTTTATATTGATTGAAACCATTATCTTGTTTGATATGACCTCTCATACTTTTGTCCCACACGGCAAAAGACAATATTACGAATGACACAATATGTTTTTGATAGTTACGGGGGTACACTCCTCCTCCCAAGGCAAAATCTACGGTAAAGAAATTGCTCAATGATGCAAAGCATGTCTCTCGCCATCTCTCACCCAGTCAGACGTTTTCCCAGAGTTTCAACAACACTAAATATTGCACCTCCTCCTCCTTCTTCTCCCCCACACACCCTCTTTCTCCCTCTTCTCTGTCCCTCCTTTTCTAATTGGGAACCACTTCTTCATACTGGTGACCCGGAGAGCCCCCTCTCTCCCGAGCCGGCAGCCCAAGAGGCTCAGGCTCTCCGTGTGCCGACAGCGGGAGTGTAAACAGAGCTGATGGTTTCTGACAGATCCATTCAGACTGAAAATCATTTATTCTGCAGTCTTTTTCTTTCTCCTTTTTCATGCAACCCCCCCATGCACAAAAAGAGCTGTCTATCTACCTTTAGATTTAACATTGTGAGGTTAGACAATTTGTTCCATGACACTTTTGCTAACACCTTTTGGGAATTTGATTACCATAAATATGCCCTTTTTCTTTTGTATTCCGGTCAGTTTTAATCCTGAGTGTTTTTGAAGATGTGCAGGGTAATTCAGTCCAGTTTTGGACAACACATATTTTACTAATGTTTAAAGTCCAATAATAGGAGACATCAGGGGTCTTACCTGTAGTCTTGAGGAGATGGGTGATGCCCAGCATTCTCAATTAGTCCTGACATCCTGGTTGAAATCCCAGCTTCTATCATTTCCTATTTATTTATGATACCCCTGAAATCAAAGAAAGATAAATGTAAGTTTAGGTGATGCCTTCAAGGAGAGGTACAACGGAAATGAACAGTCTGCATATGGCAGTGTTAATATTAAATATAAATATAAAATATAATATTAATATTAGATAAATTGAATAACAAATATGGCCATAATAAAATGGCAAATAAACACACAACACAACATAAAAGTATATCACCAGGATTAAATATACATGCTACAATAATGCTATAATTGAGTTATATATGCACGCACGCACGCGCATACACGCACGCACACACACGCACACACGCACGCACGCACGCACGCACGCACGCACGCACACATACATACATACATTATACATACATACATACATACATACATACATACATACTATACGTACAGTACATACGTAGGTCTACGTACGTGCGTGCGTGCGTGTGTGTGTGTGTGTGTGTATATATATATATATATATATATATATATATATATATATATATATATATATATATATATACTGTACATACAACAATATAATTGTATGTTGAATACAATTTAAGATGAATAAGCACATTTTAGTAGGGTATATTTCTAATTATAGGCCCTATAGTAAGGTTATGGTTATTTCAGCATTGTTATAGGATGTAGTATGAATGCTTATTGCTCCCTTAGACTTCTGTAAGTTTAAGTTCCTTAATGCCCATTATAGGATTAAATGTCTACTGTAA
Source organism: Nannobrachium achirus (assembly GCF_963921795.1). Taxonomy (NCBI): domain Eukaryota; kingdom Metazoa; phylum Chordata; class Actinopteri; order Myctophiformes; family Myctophidae; genus Nannobrachium; species Nannobrachium achirus. Next base: position 35,096,728 of record NC_137832.1, on the reverse strand, counting down.
ATTGGCTTTATCAAATGTGCATGTAGATAAATAATATGATTGTATTCAGTTCACCCAGGTTAGAATGACAATGGCTGAAGAGAGAAAGTAGGCTATTCATAAATTCATCCCGGCCCAAATCATTCTAAAATTACAATAGCCCCGTGTTAATTAACATAACAATGACATAACCAAAATATTATGCTGAATGAAAGAGACAAAAACAACATATCACCTGCCGTAGATGATATTGAAGAAAGAGTGCGCCGTTCGCGTGCCTCTGTACTGTATTTTGACTGTGCTGCACTTGATTCACCAAAACCCTTTTTAAATTTCCCTCTCTGGAGCTGTCCAGCACTCTGTCATGCGCAGTACCCACTTCAGCCGAGGTTCCAGTCGCTCAAGGGACAGGGAGGGTCCCAACAGTCTGACAGCTGCTGGAAACGCAATGCTGCTGCCTGCTGCAGGTGCACTGCTCGAGGAAATCGACACTTTTTCCCCTCATCTATACTTTCCACATCTAGGAGGCCTAACGCAAAAAGCGTGCTGAGTCAGTTCGCAGTGCTCTTTTGCATTCTGGTTCTTGTTGGGTTGTTATTGTCACTCGTGAAGATGACTTTCTCCAATGTGTATCCAGCCCGTCCACAGCTTACAGAGAAAGCTCAGTCAAAGCAAGGTTATTTTGTGCTTCATCCATCCGTTTAGTCATCAGAATCATATGCTCGCCAGGTCACATAGCCTACTAGGTTAACTGATCATGAGTTGAGTTGTCCTGCTACAGGTGCGCAACGTGCGTGCCTAATAAAAAATAAGGCCAACCTTACCCAGCATTTGAGCCAGGTAACAATTATAGCCTATATAGGCGGCCTAAGCTATTAAAAATATTGGCTTAAAAGGCTTTCATCTACTGAAAGAATAAAGGAAAATAATTAAAAACTAAACAAAAAATAGCCTACAACACAGGGGTTATCCATTTTCTTCCACAGTGTTCCTGACTGCGTAGCTTAATTCCAAGTGGGCTCCCTCTGTCAGATGTGAGTCGCTAGACTAGACTAGCTACTTGTGGCGTCTGTGTGTGAATGTGAACTTTTTTTTAGGGAAGTGCTTGTAGATCATTTGCTTCCCGCCGCTGCACCCGCGTCTTGCTTCGCTCAACAGTGGGAAAAAGAACCGGGGTGGCGCGTAGGGAGGGCAGAGCACGGGGGGGACGGGCGGGGGCTGCTAGAGCCAAAGACAGGGCAAGGCGACAAAGCTAACACTTGTCAAGAAGGGCGCTGTATAGGCTACGGTATCCCTGCTGTGGTTCCCAAACTTTTCAGCTCGAGACCCAAAAGAGAAATTAGACTTTGCTCCGGACCCAAACTAGTGAAAACAGCAGATCTACAAGCTCACAACTTGCGCAGTTATATGAGCTTGTAGATCGGCTATTTTCACTTCTTAATTTGTGTTCTAATTTATGGAATTTCTTAGATTTTTCTTTGATTTCTTCATGAAATTACCGAAAAAAAATCATTGAATTTAGTTTTTAATTCATGAAAAAGCTTTTTGGAAATATTTGGAATAATAATAATAATTGTTAAACATGTAGGAAACAAAGGGACATTATGTCCCGACCCACTGGTTGGGAAACAGTGCTGTGCCTATGCAGGTTCTTCTTTTTTTAGGATGCAATAGGCTAAGTTAAATAACCTCCACTTTTAGGTAGCCTAATGGTGTAACACTTGCTTGATAAGTTGACAAGATAATCGGTCGAAGTTTGTAACCTGCTATATTCATGCTTTCTTATGGGTTTAATCATAGGTAATACGAAGTCATTTTTTTTAAATAAGTTTGCAACCGGAAATTAAAGAGAAATTCCTTGAAGTCTGTGGGGAAAGAGCCAATGACAGCAGTGTCAACCTCATGGGACACTACAGATGGTATACCGCCCTGTCACAATAGGCACAATCAATGATTACATGCATGAATGTAACGGACAAAAATAAGACCATCCCCAAGAACCAGATGCTAGGTCCTAGAGCCCGTTTTTTTTTCTAATTCAGATTGAGGCTAATTGTCTACACCAGGCCGAAAGAAGGCATGGTCGAGAGACAACCCTGTCTGTCTGTCTGTCTGTCTGTCTGTCTGTCTGTCTGTCTGTCCGTCCGTCCGTCCGTCCGTCCGTCCGTCCGTCCGTCCGTCCGTCCGTCCGTCCGTCCGCGTGTCCATCTGTCCTTCCGTCTGTGAACAGCTAATCTCCAGCACCATTGCCACGATGGCAGCAAAACTGTGCACGCACATTCCCTGGGTGCTTGAGCAGAACCTCTGCCCCAATATTTTTACATTGGCTTGTTATTATAGCGCCACCAGGAGGCGAATTTGTGAAAAACACATTTTTGACCAGTGCTCCCACAGATTTTGTCCAAAAACCATGCAAATCGGTACACAGTATCTCTATAGTTAAACTAAATGGGTCTTTCAGAATTTTCAGATTCCATCCTGATTGGCTAAGATTGGCTTCCAAAGTTTGCAAGAGTGCTCCCTTTTGAACAAATCATGAACACAGAGTGCCGAGGAAGAGATGCCTCTTGATTTTTTTCCCATCAAATCAGCCTCATGGTGGCGCTATAACAGGCCGATATGTGTTTTTACCTATAACTCCACCAATCAGTGTAAAACGTTGTATGCACACCCACTCACTCACTCCCTAGGCCCAGAGGCCAAGGAAAAAAACCTTTGCCCTGCATTTTTCACATCTGCTCTTTATAGTGCCACCAGGAGGCCAACTTAAAATCGTTATACAGTATCTCTATAGTCATGTGATCAAGACGGACCTGTCAGATATTTCATAACAAAATGCCTCAAATCATAAACGCAGGGTGCAATTTCCGTGACATTTTGCACACACATTCCCACTAGGTCGAGGAACAAATGCCATCCTTTTCACATATGCCTGTTACAGCGCCACCAGGAGATCGACTTTTGCAACACAAGTTTTTGGAACAAAATGCCTCAAATCATGAATGCAGCGTCATATTAGCCTGCTTCCAGACCATAGACCCCACACACTCTCAGAGTGGACTCTTTCTGAGTCTGAAATCAGGCTAGCATCAGGGAAAGGAAGACATGGCACCCTTTTCACACTGGACTATTATAGCGCCACCAGGAGGCCACAATAACATACCTGACTTGGCAGAGACCTGTGCTCGGAAGAGCACTGCTTCTAATTTTCTTCTTCTTTATAACTGCTCCTTTTTTTCCTTTTTGTTATTGATGATATACTATGCATAGTACTGTGTTCTATCCGTCTATCTTTCAATGTTATATGAGATACATAAAGGGTTCCTGTGTAAATAAGCCATAAAGCTTACTAGGATCTCTTTTTAGTTGACCTTGTACCAGTGAACTGTACTGTCATGCAACTGTACCTTTTCCCATGCAACCTTCTAATTTTGTTCAAAACGGACCAAATATCAAAAAACAAAGTCTTAACTATAGACTTGACTAGACTATCGCATGACTATTAGAGATCATGTGTACCGAGTTGTGTGAAATTTGGATAAAATCTGAAGGAGCAATATAACAAAAATGTTTTACATAAGTCGGCCTCCTGGTGGCGCTATAAAAGGCATAGGCCTATGTGAAAAATGTAGGGCAAAGGTTTTTCCTTGGCCTCTAGGGAGTGTGCATAAAACATTTTACACTGATCTGTAGAGTTATAGGTAAAAACAAATAAGCCTGTTATAGTGCAACCATGGCTGATTTGAAAATGTTCAAGTGGCATTTCTTCCTCGGCCTAGTGGGTATGTGCATGCAAAATGTCACGGCAAGATGTAGTACTCTGTGTTCATGATTTGAGGCATTTTGTTCAAAACAGAGAATTCCTGCAAACTTTGGAAGGCAATCTTGGCCAATTTCAATTCAATTCAATTCAATTCAATTCAATTTTATTAAAGTGTCAAATCATAACAAGTTATCTCAAGACACTTTACAAAGGCTAAAGAGCCATGAGAGAGAGAGAGGAGAGAGGGAGAAACAAGGGAGAGACAAGGGAAAGACAACAAGGGGCACACGCACACACATACACAGGTCCCGCATGCGTATGTACAAGAACGAACGAACGAACGCACACACACACACACAGGCGCTGCATGCGCACGCGTGTGTAGGGGGAGGGGAAGGGGAGGGGAGGGGGAGGTAAGGGTAGGGGGGGTGGGGGGAGGAGAGAGAGAACCCGAGCAGAACCTGTACCTGTGAGGTACCCCCCCGAGAGAACTCGAGTGGATACCTCACAGGCCCGGGGCCCCCACCCTGAGCAAGCAATTTGCTACAATGGTAACGAAAAACCCCCTCTTAAGGAGGAGGAAACGTCAGGCAGATCCTGACTCTGGGGTGAACAGCCGTGCTGCCTCGACCGAGTCGGGGGGACAGTAAGGAACAAAGAGAGAACAAGAGATAGACACAGAGAGATCCAGGCAGGTCCACAGGTGTGCTTCATGGAGGCCTGGTCCGGGGTCACACTCTTGGTCTGCAGCTGAGTAGTCGGGTTTTAGTAGCAATCCCAGCAGCTGAGTTGTCGAGTTTTAGGTATTTAGGTTGTCGAGTTTCCAGGAACTGGAACTGTGGAGTGGGAGACAGAAAAGAAACTCCGGGGATGATCCCCGGAGTTCGAATTAGTGGCAGGCCTTATAATGGCAGGCACAGTGCTAGTTACAATTGCAATGATGTGACACAAACCCACACAACCAAAAGGGGGAAGAGAGGGAGGAGGGTTCCCCCTCCCCTCTGACCCATTATTCAGCCCAACCCAGTGACTTTGTAGGTTGGGATTAGGAGTGACTGTACGCTGTCTCACAGAGCCACGGCCTTTTGTCAGCCCGGCCACTGGTCCCAACATGCACCCGGACAGCCTGAGGGAGGTAATTTAGTCAGCGACGAACGAACGAACAAACGAAGCAACGAGCGAAGCAACGAACGAACAAGCGAACGAAGCAACGAGCGAAGCAACGAATGAACGAACGAACGAAGCAACGAACGAACGAACGAAGCAACGAACGAACGAACGAACGAAGCAGCGAACGAACGAAGCAACGAACAAGCGAAGCAACGAACGAACGAACGAACGAACGAAGCAACGAACGAACGAACGAAGCAACGGTCTGTACTTAAGGGGACGAAGGCTCCGGAGAGCCTGCGACGCCCCAGCCGCGGAGGAGCGAGTCCTCCGAATTGATCGACACAAAGCAACGAACGAACGAACGAAGCAGCGAACGAACAAGCGACGAACGAACGCACGAACGAACGAACGAACGAACGAACCTAATTATAGGCTTTATCATAGAGAAACGTTTTTAATCTAGTCTTAAAAACACAAAGTGTGTCTGCCACACGGACAGAAACTGGGAGGAGGTTCCACAACTGAGGTGCCTGATACTTAAAAGCTCTGGCTCCTGTTCTGGCCTTAGGTATTTTTTTGGGAATGACAAGCATGTTTTCATATTGTGGACGCACCGGTCTAGCAGTACTGCGAGGCTCAATGAGCTCTTCGAGGTACTGCGGTGCCAGACCGTGATATGCTTTGTATGTGAGGAGGAGAATTTTAAATTCAATTCTGTATTTAACCGGGAGCCAGTGTAGAGATGCCAGGGAAGGAGTGATATGATCACTTCTTCTGGCTCCTGTCAATACACGAGCGGCAGCATTCTGGACTAGCTGTAGGCTGTTCAGAGACTTACTTGGGCAGCCTGATAGTACTGAGTTGCAGTAGTCCAGCCTAGAGGTAACAAATGCATGGACTAGTTTTTCTGCATCACTTTGAGACAGGATGCGCCTCACTTTAGCAATGTTACGCAGATGGAAGAAGGCAATCTTTGAGGTTTGCTTGATGTGAGAATGAAAAGACATATCTTGATCAAACATAACCCCCAGATTCTTCACAGCGGCCTTAGAGGCCACGGTAATGCCATCCAGAGCAAAGTTCCTATCTGCCAGTTTGTCCCTTAGGTGCTTAGGGCCCAGGACGATAACTTCTGTTTTGTCAGAGTTGAGGAGTAGGTAGTTACTGGTCATCCAACTCTTTATGTCTTTGAGACATGCTTGCAGATTAGCCAGTTGATCCGTTTCATCTGGCTTCATTGACAGATATAATTGAGTGTCATCTGCATAGCAATGGAAGTGTATAGAATGTTTTCTAATGATTTCACCCAGAGGAAGCATATATAGGGTGAATAGTATTGGTCCAAGCACAGAGCCTTGTGGGACTCCGTATCTGACCTTTTCACGTAATGAGGATGTATCATTAACGTTTACAAACTGAGATCTGTCCGACAGATAGGACTCGAACCATCCCAGTGCGGTACCCCTAATACCAACCAGGTGCTCTAGTCGTTGTAACAGAATATGGTGGTCGATAGTGTCAAAAGCGGCACTAAGATCCAGCAAAACTAACACGGAGAGGAGTCCGTTATCCAGCGCGATCAGGATATCATTTGTTACTTTCACAAGTGCTGTCTCAGTGCTATGGTGTGCTCTGAAACCTGACTGGAAAGTCTCAAATAAATTGTTGTGTTGTAAAAAGTCACACAACTGCTTGGCAACTGCCTTCTCAAGGACCTTAGAGAGGAACGGGAGATTCGATATAGGTCTATAGTTAGCTAAAAGACATGGATCGAGAGTAGGCTTTTTGAGAAGAGGTTTGATTACTGCTACCTTAAAGGACTGTGGCACATAGCCTGTCACAAGAGAGATATTTATCATATTGAGTAAGGAAGGACCGATCTGGGTCAGGACCTCCTTAAGTAATCTAGTGGGGACTGGATCGAGGAGACAGGTCGTTGACTTGGAAGAAGTGATAATCGAGGTGAATTCAGAGAGCTCGATTTGGGAGAGACTGTCCAAGTACACACTAGGCTGCAAAGCCACTCCCGAGGCCACATGTGGACCAGTAGGAGACAAAAGCAGCAGATCATCGATTTGATCTCTGATTTTCTTGATTTTATCATTAAAAAATCCCATGAAGTCATTACTACTGAGAGTTAGCGGAATACGCTGTTTCACAGAGTCACGGCCTTTTGTCAGCCCGGCTATGGTGTCAAAAAGGAACTTGGGATTGTTTTTATTTTCCTCTATTAGGGATGAATAGTAGGCAGTTCGGGCATTGCAAAGGGCCCTTCTATATAGCTTAAGGCTATTCTGCCATGCTATACAGGATTCGTCCCGTTTGGCTGAACGCCATATTTTTTCCAGTTTGCGTGAGGCTCGCTTAAGGCTTCTGGTTTCATTGTTATACCAAGGGGCTAACCTCTGTTGCTTTATTACCTTCTTTTTAAGAGGGGCAACAGAATCAAGTGTCGTAAGAAGCGAGCTTGTGACACTGTCAACAAGGTGATCAGTCTGAGAGGGACTATAAGTATACATATCTTCAACTTGGTTGGAGCATATTGGACTAATGGCTAATGGCAATTTTTCCTTGAATTTATTTATAGCTTTATCGGATAGACTTCTACCAAGGACATGTGTGTCCACTGGTGGGTAGTCCAATAGTGTGAACTCAAAAGTGATCAAATAGTGATCGGAGAGTTCCTTATCATGTGGGAAGACCATGAGATGTTCGATTTCAATGCCATACACCAAAACAAGGTCAAGGGTATGGTTGGCAATGTGTGTAGGTTTATCTACACACTGGGAGAAACCGATAGAGTCAATTAATGAACTGAATGCCTTACCAAGGCTATCAGTTTCTACATCAATGTGTACGTTCAGATCCCCATTTACAATAATCTTATTAGAGGCGAGGACCAGACTTGACAAGAATTCTGAGAATTCAGATAGAAATAGAGTGTAGGCGCCAGGTGGGCGGTACACTGTGACAAATAATAGTGGCTGTGATGATTTCCAGCTTGGATGTGAAAGATTAAGAACTAGGCTTTCAAATGACTTGTAAGTAGGTTTGGCTCCTGGACTAATAGCCAAACTGGAGCTGAAGATGGCTGCAACTCCACCTCCTGTCCGTCCTGTGTCACGAGGAATATGTGTATTAGTGTGACTTGGCGGGGTGGCTGTATTGAGACTGACATAGTCGAGCTCATTCAGCCATGTCTCTGTAAGACAGCAAACATCAAGGTGATTGTCCGATATTATTTCATTTACTGTTACACCTTTTTTGCTTAAAGATCTAATGTTCAGGAGCCCACACTTAATATTTATATTTACTGGCATTACATCATTGGTTTTGATCTGTACTAAGTTTGTATGCACAGATCCTTGTCCAGCTGGTATATTACGCCTAACTGGTCGAACAGTTATAATTGTTTTAATTTGGGTAGGTGGCTGCTCTGGTGGAAGCACAGAGAAGTGTGTAAGACTGCAACTCTGCTTTCTGGTCTCAACTCTGGTTGGTCATAGATTCTTGATAAAGTCATCCAATCAGGATGGAATATGACAAATCTGAAAGCTGTTTTGTTTAATGACTATAGAGATACTGCGTACCGATTTGCGTGATTTTTGGACAAAATCTGTAAGAGTACTGGCCAAAAATGTGTTTTGCACAAATCCGCCTCCTGGTGGCGCTATAACAGGCCCATGTGAAACATTTGGGGCAGAGGTTCTGCTCTGGCACCCAGGGAGTGTGCATGCACAGTTTTGCTGCCATCATGGCAACGGTGCCGCTGTGCCGTAGATTAGCTGTTCACAGACGGAAGGACGGACATAATATCCTTAATAATGTCCTTATGACAATATAGGAATCTCCATATATGGGCATAAAACGTACGTAAGTAATGCCAAGCAGGGCCTTGGTGAGTTAGGGCCTTGGTTTGATGCCTGTGGATCTCCATATATGGACATAAGGGGCTACCCTAACATTCTCATCTTCGGCCTGCGATTAATTACATCAGAAATCTCCATGTATGGGCATAAAGGTTTTTTTTTTTTTTTCTGGGAATGACATATATGGACTTTTATACCCTGAGAAATCTCGAAACTTGTCTGACTGTCAGTACAGGAAGTGATGTCACGTGACATCCTTTTTATGCCCATATATGAGTCATTCTGTAGAATCTGTACCACATCACTGTGACTCACTGACATCACAATGACATCACTTCCTGTACAGACAGACAGTCAGACAGACAGACAAGCTACGAGGTTTTTCAGGGTATTATGCGACCTTCGGTCGCAACAATCAACCTATTAATGCTGGAGAGAAGAGGAGGGCTGCCCACAGCTCAGCACCACATAGTACTGGCATTCCTCTGTCATGTCTGTTCAGGAGTAATAGCAAACAATGGAATCGCGGTCTGAAGGAGGATCAATGTTTGTGTCTCATACAAAGTGTTTACTAAAACACACCAGGCCCCTCTGAGAATGAGGTCACTTCACCCCCTAATCTACTCTCCAGGCAAAGAGACAGTGTCCCCCCAGAACGACATGTCACCCAGGGCGACCTCCTGGCCACAGATAGGAAGCTGCTGTCAGCCATGCTTAGCCAAGGTGCAGCATCAGTGTTCTGCCAGAGCCTTTGTTTCTCTGATGAAGTTTCTTATCCTGATAGGATAGGAAGTGGTCCAAAGCCTCTGGGCTGCCCTGTCAGAGGTTAATTAGGCAGAAGACTTTACAAACTAATTTCATTGTACTCACAAGGAATGATAAGGAATGCAACATTGACAATATAGCCTACAAAATGTTGACAAACAATAATGACCAATAATCATGGTCAATAGTTAGGTTAATCATGAATAGGCTATATTAAGTTGTTTTCGTTGCACTGACTGGACCTTAAAAATCATCAATAACATATTCAATCTGTCCGTCTGTCCGTGCGTGTGTGCATTCGTTCGTCCGTCCGTCCGTCCTTCCGTCCATCCAGTTTGTTAACAGCTAATCTCCAGTGCCGTTGGCCCGGTCGCTGCCAAACTGTGCACACACACTCCCTGGATGGTGGATACCAATTCAGAACCTCTGCCCCAAATTTTTCACACCAGGAGGCCGACTTATGTAAAACGTATTCTTTCCTATTATTCCTTTAGATTTCATCCAAAAATCATGCGAATCAGTACACAGTCTCTCTATAGTCATGTGATCAAAACGGATGTGTCCTGGGGGCACGGTGGCGCAGTGGTTAGCGCTTCGCCTCACAGCTAGAAGGTCCTGGGTTCGATTCCCTTCGGGGGACGCTGTGGGTGCTGGGGGCGTGTTCCTCCCTCCGCGTCATCAGCGCCCACACCCTAGGTGGGGTCGGCGATAGGGCCTTTCTGTGTGGAGTTTGCATGTTCTCCCTGTGTCTCCTAGGGTTGATACCCTCACAAAAACATGCAGTAATCCTGGTCTCAACAATGCCTCCCCTCCCCCTGGCCAGCCGGGGCGCTTGATGGAGGGGAAAGGAACTGGTTGGAATAACGTGTTCCTTCCACGCGCTACGTCCATCCCGGGGAAATCCCCCCTGAAATCCCCCCCTGAAAAGGTGAAAAGGTGAAAAGGAACAACTTGGACTACTCATGCATTGAAGGAAGCATGAGGTCAGTCCGTTGTCTCCCCAGGCGCGGCAGAGGGAGAGCAGAGCCCAGGATTACATAGGCAATTGGCACTGGGTGAAAAATGGGTTGCAAAAATCGTGGGATAAAAAGTATATAAAAAAAAAAAAGAAAGACAGATGTGTCCGATATTTCATATTCCATCATTATTGGCTTCCAAATTTTACAGGATTGGTCCATTTTGAACAAAATGACTTAAATCATGAACACAGCTTGCGATTACAGAGAAATTCTGCACGCACATTCCCACTAGATCAAGGAACAAAAGCCACTCTTTTCACATTGGCCTGTTATAGCGCCACCAGCAGGTCGACTTTTGCCAAATTAATATTTGGATCAAAATGCCTCAAATCATGCATGCAGCCGCAGCGTCACCGTTAAAGACCAAAGAAGACATGGCAACCTTTTCACATTTAACGCCACCAGGAGGAGGCCACAATAACATACCTGACCTGGTGGAGAACTGTGCTTGGAAGAGCACTGCTTCTACATATGTGCATGCTTTTACTCCTTTTCTATAAGTGGGTAGGATGTGTCTGCCAATAGTATTACTATTAGGCTATGTTATAATCACCCAACAACAATTGTCAAGTGTAAAACAAAGAAAAACGTAGGCTCTGTAAAGAGCAAAAATACACCTTTAACCAATACAGACTTTGACTCAAAGCGTTGAATAATAAAAAGCTGTCCATTTATATCAGACAGACAGACAGACAGACAGACAGACAGTGGCTGAGCTCCAGGGAATTTCTTTTGACTGACTGACTGACTGACTGACTGACTGACTATTAATATTATGCTATATGTGAAATGCTCTATAACAGTCATCAAAAAGTGTGACTCCCTACCGTCCTTCAAAGCTGCCATAAAAGGGCAGCTGTATGCAATTTGAAACTGGACCTAGACAAGACTTTAGCTTTACCCCCCACAGTCTTTCTGTAAATATACTTTTTATGATCACAGAAAACCTGAATTTGAAGAGGTCAGTGTGGTGTTGAACTTTGAGTGACCTAGGTCAAGACCATTTAGCCTCTGTTCTTTGTGAAGGACAGCCCTTTTAGCTGACCACTGATTCAGTGCAAGCAGCCACCATCCAAGAGACAACCATCCTCCACTGAACCTTTTTATGTGGCACAGTAGGCAATGACTGAGTTCCTCAGAAGGACACCACTCACTCAGACATCCCTAATCAATTTGTTTCAATATCTGTGCACGTATAATTTCACTATTGTTTCACTGATTTCGTTTCGTTACCCACATGCCATGTGTACATGGATATTGGCATTTGGCACTCACAAGATTGAAAAGAAAATAGGCTTTGTGCTGTATTCCCAGTTTTCAGAAGGTGGCAATTACAGTACCTGTTTACTATTCCAGTTTATTTTCCCATAGCTTCGTTTGATAGGCTCTGCAGCAGATTTAAACTGGAAGTTCAAACCTGCTGCTGAGCTAATCAAACAAAGCTATAGGTAGATGAACTGGAACCACCAGAAAACTTGGACTACAGTTACCGGTATATGCACAGAGCCGATTGTCGAATAATTGAAATGTGAAAATCTGACATGTGTGAATATATTTCTTAAAACAATTATTTTCGTAATCACAAGGAGAGCCTTTTTACGTCCAATATGTTAATAAGAAATCACAATTAATCTTCTTTGTTTGTTGAGAAAGAGACGTGGAAGTAAAAAAGGCATCCAATGTGCAGTGTGAAGTATCCTACTACTGACCCACTTTAATAGATGTAACTGGTGTGATGGAGGCCCAGCCTTTGTTACGGTGCACTGAAAAATTAGAATAATGGACAATGAAAGGAGGAGAAGGCCGAAGAAATGAACAGAGGGGGAAAATAAAGAATCATTGGGGGAAAATGGGAATCGATATGAATTGAAGAGAGAAGCAAGAGAGAGAGGGAGAGAGAGAGAGCGAATGAGAAATAGACAGAAGACGATAAAACGAGAAGGAAAATACAAGAGAAACTGGGCAGTAATGGTGTGATGTGAGTGTTATCACATCAGCTCTCATTCTCAGCATGGAATCTATAATGGGAAAATCAACCTCTCTGACTCCTGTGTAATTGGATTTGCCGGGTCTCGTGCTGAATCAGAGCCCAGTGGGTAGCACAAAGCTTGTTAAGATTGGACAAGCATTGCTGGGCTACTGGGTAAAGGAAGAGGCGGGGTCAGGGCAGAGGTAACCTTGACAACTTTTCTGGAGAGTAGAGAGTGAATAATTCAAATGGTACTTTGAACACTAAACTGAGCATCCTTTATGTCCATCTTACTGAAAACACTCCTTACTACCCTAAATTGAGAGAAACATGATCTTTCTCTCATTAAGGTCATCAGGCCACAGAAAATAGACACCGGTGTGTGTTTGCTGCTGCAGGTTACCAGGTTACAGACGTAAACCATTTACTGCTCCCACACCGCAAGATCCAACAATGAGCTGGAGCCACAATTTCCTTACGATTATCATACAAGATAATATGGCTGTTTGAATAATACATTAAAAAAAATCTTCTAACACAATTTCTTTTTATTCAAACAGCCAGAAAATACAACCCTGACCAGTTTCCCAAAGAGTTTGTGACTGATTGTTTATTTATGCAAGTAAATGATGATTTGTTTTAAGCTGAAAACAACAGATCCAAATGTGAAGTACCACTCTATACCTGTATGATAGATTTCTACTTAATTTAAACCAAAATCCAATTGTGCAGTACTGAGTTCTTAATCACTGCTCTGATCAACCTTTCCTTCTTAGTCATATTATTTGCTTGGCATTGGTCCAACTGCCTTTTACAGCATTGGCAGATTACAGTACCTTATGAAATAATGGTGTTGACTTGACACCGTTTTGCCGAGTAACAGAGTTGGTGAACCAAACCCTGCCTCTAATGAACCAATCTAATCAAAGATCAGTAACCAGACCTAGACTAATTCAAAAGGGAGAGTTGGGAACTTGTGACGTAATGTTAGCCAGAACCAGAGAGAGAAGGAGAAGAGGGCAATAGAAGACAAGATGCATGGTTGAGCTGCTCTCCATTGGATCTTGTTTCTGCATCTTTATGTTACACTCAAGAGAGCAGTAGATATCCAGGTAAGCACTGAATAAGATCCCCCTGTCCCTCCATCCCCCACAGCATGAATGATTAAGCACCTGGCCCACAGTGCCCTGAGTCTGGGTCAGGATGGAGTGGAAGAGAGACTACAGGCCTCCACACGGCAGCATCAGCCCTTGTAGTGCCATGCAATGTGAATGAATGAGCAACCAGGACTATGCCGACACAGGGAAGAAGGCAATAATTGTGTTTTTCTTTTTGTATGCAAAGTGGAATTTTGCCAACTAGCTATCATATATTCCACCATTTACAGGTACAGAGATTGTCTCTGTGGATGCTGACATGGGAGGACGGCGTAGTCTATAACTTTTCAAGTTGCTTTTTGCCAGTTTGAATTCTACAAGTCTATATCCTAAGGACCTACCGACACAGCTTTCAACATGCAGGTATGATTCTGATTTGAATTCATTTCAAGTTGGACACTATATGTGCTCTATTGGTGAACATGTTCATAATTTTGTTTAGCTATCTTGGGATATCACAATGCTGTAAAACAGAGTTGTGACAAGAATATGAAGTTATACCTTGCTGGAGGGATGCATGAGTGTGGATTTCTGTGGGTGGCATTGAAGCCCAGTCAGTAGAACCTAGAGTACTTATGATTGAGTTGGAAGCCAGGATGTAACATTATGTTAGGGGCCAAGTGATATTGCCAACATGGGGTCAAATTGTAAGACATAACCCTAGAGATAAACTTTCCTCTTACGGGCTTAGGCTGCTGCTGTGGAGTTGAGTGTCAGCTCACTTCCATGTGTCTCCTGCAGCTTCCCCTCCCTTCCTCTTACCCTGCTGTCTTCCTCGCTCACAGAGATGAGGTCACCCAGCCTCAAGCAACACTGACACTCTAGACCAAGACGAGGGACCATCTCTTAATTAAAATACAATCGGATGTGCTCAGAGCTAACAAAGGCAATTCACCTGATCTGACAATGGCTTTTTTGGGTACATTGCGTAATCATGTCCGCCGTCCTTGTGATTTGACTTTTTAAAGTGTTCAATTAACACTACAACCTACTTGGATTTCTTTTTAAAATAAAGCCTAGTTTGAGACATATAATGTCATATAATTGGAAAGTTATTTTTAGAGTCAGCCTATGTTGTCATTGCTTGCTTGAAGGAGCTCCCAGTATGGCATGCAGTGTAGTTTCTCTGCCAGACCAACACAGTGACATTACCAATGCACACTTCACATAGATTTACCAAAAATAGCTGCTGTAAACTCATGTGAAGGGAAATAAAACAGCAATATGTCAAAACCAAAAACATTAGTATTACATTAGTAATACTGTATGGCAGATCCTTAAGTCACACTGTCCCTGCATATTGTGTTGCTTGCACTGCCTTGAGAGAAGTTTGTTCCCATGAAGAAAGGGGGTGTCACAGATACCCCAAACCATCACCACTACCATCACATTGCCAGATTGATTCTGACGTCTCAAATAGGGTCCCTTCAATGATATTGTTCACCTGTCTCATTGGCTTAAAGCGGGGTGGGAGGGTGGGGCTATGGGAAGGGGGTCGGGTGAGGGTTATTGGTGGGGACACAGGGTGAGGGGCATTGTTAGGGAGAGGGGTGAGAGCATTGGGGGTAGGAGGCTGACAGGTGGGAAAAAAAACTCTCATCCGACTAACCTCCCCTGTCCTTCCATGGGGCCCTGTGTGAGCAAAGTAATGAAGTCCAAATTACAGCACAGGATTGCTTAGAACAAGCCCCTATTGTTCACCCTCAGGGCACTCTAAATGAGTGTCACAGCAAGCAGCGGGGCACAGACCGTTACTGCACTATTTAGTCTGTCCCGTTGTCTCAAGACGGCCCTGTTTCAGAGGTTCTCAGATCAGACAAATACTGCCCCCCTCTTCCTCCCCTCCTTTGCCCTCACCCTTCCTCTGTACAACCAACCACCGCCTCCTCCTCACCCCCAAAATAGGCCAAATCTCCTCTATTGTATTTCGACTGCCCAGTGTGAAATTCACTGTGACGTTAAATGTTTTCTAATGAATAATTACTGAATGGATATGCAGGGGGAATATGTGTAATGGATTGTAGACTGCATTTTAAAAACGTCTTTTTTGTCTCTGCTCCGTGGTATTTACAGGACAAAAACACTCTCAGAAGAAATGAGGGCTATGGGGAGGTAGGGAGGGGGCTAAGGAGGGGTGGGGTGCTAAGGGCTTTGTGTCAATTAGATCCAATGGATTATCTTTTTTAATGTTTTTACAGAGAGAGTTGAGAATCAAAGGACTTCTGCTTCCAAAAGGGGGGAGGAGAGAGAGAGAGAGAGAGAGAAAGAGAGAGAGAGAGAGAGAGGACACAAAACCAACAAAAGCAGTGAAAACCTTTGGTCCAAGTGTTGATGTTGAGAATGCAAAAGAGACTGGTGGAATTTTCCCACTATATATGCCTCTTAAATGTGCCGCTGTTTTCTCTCACTATTCCGACTCGCACAGTGTGTCGTGTTGGTCAGTGTGTCAGCTCTGAACTGTGGGCTGCTCGCCAACATCCCCATGTGCTCTGTAGCGATCATTAGCTTCTGTCTGCTCGTCTGCACAATCACAGGCTTTGCCTCAAAGCCACATAAGACCTCTAGACCCCTTA
Organism: Nannobrachium achirus; assembly: GCF_963921795.1. Lineage (NCBI taxonomy): Eukaryota > Metazoa > Chordata > Actinopteri > Myctophiformes > Myctophidae > Nannobrachium > Nannobrachium achirus. The sequence continues at coordinate 35,080,521 of NC_137832.1, read as the reverse complement.
TTCAATAGAAAAAACAGGGACCATGTTTGCGCTTTTGCTGCTGCTTTCTCAACCGAGTTCTCCCCTATGGTGCCATCTATTCACTCATCCAGACACATTTATCAAAAATACATGTCTGAGAATTTTGAATATCAGAAGCAGGAAGGAATGAGGAATTCAATTATGTTCAGCAACCTAAACTGTTTATTATCTGTAATAATAATTATAGGAATACATATACTAAATGATTCTGTAATTCAGACATTCAGAATAAACCTTTATGTGTGTGTGTGTGTGTGTGTGTGTGTGTGTGTGTGTGTGTGTGTGTGTGTGGGGGCTTTATATGCCTTTATTGATAGGACAGTAGACTGACAGGAAATGGGGAGAGACACGTAAAGTTGGTTGGGATCAGGAATCGAACCAGAGACACACTGTCAGGCTACACCGAGTCTATGTGGTATGCGCCTGAACCGGTAGGCCAGCGGGTGCCCCCAGAGTAGAGCCTTTTTAACCACTTGAACCCCAGCATTCCTATCCTGGCAGAACATTCCAAAAATAGCTGATCTACAAGCTCACAGGATCTGCATTGTGAGCTTGTTAGATCAGCTATTTTTGGTGAAGAGATTTGGTGTAGAAGGAAAAAGGTATACAGTCTACAGTAAGAATAGGGGGTTAAAGTGGTTGATTTACTCTGGTGGCTTAGGCCTTGTAATTACCTTTTTAACATGTTTGTTGCCCAGGGTCAGCTGGATATGGAAGGGGCCCTTATTGCCAGGGACCGAGTGGGCCTCCAAGACTTTGTCCTCCTAGATGAGACTACAGAGACGTCCTTCTTCAACAACCTGAAGAAACGCTTCAATGGAGACCTCATCTATGTGCGTCAGGGAAATTACTATTTTCCAATTTACACATTGGTGTAGAACCTGCTTGCTGAAAATGGTTATCAACTGAAAATCATTATTTTTGGCAAGTGTACATTGAAGTACATTGTTGTTGCGACCGTAGGTCGCACTTACTACAGAAAGCTGCTCGAGGTGTCCGTCCGTCCGTCCGTCCGTCCGTCACACACGTCACACGTCACACTTTTGCCCTGCTCATATCTCCGCAACCGTTGCCCCGATCCATGCCAGATTTTGCACACACACTCCTTACCTGCCAAACTACAACCTCCAAGGACCCCCGGAGCTCCAGGGACCCCCAGCTCCCTCGGGGACCCCCAAGTGTAAAAAATGAGCACATGTGCAAAAATTACCAAATGACCACCCCAACGGGGCTGCTCACGGGGCATTCCCGGGGACCACCCACTCCTGGTGCTCCAGAACGGATGCAAAAGTGGTGGCGCCCCCAGTGGAGGACCCCCTGCCACTGCAGCTCACATAAAATGCCTTAACTCGGGCTAGGAGCGACCGGGAGAGCCGGGGCCGGTACCTATTCGTCCACCTTGGCGGCGCGGAGACCCCACCCCTCATTTCTCACATGGCCCTCTAGCGCCACCATGAGGCCGATTCAGATTTTGCCCTAAAATCACGAAAATCACTACACAGTATGTCTACACTCATGTCATCAACATGCTCAGGAATATTTTGGAAAAACAAATTTTTGCTCTATTTGTGGAGATAAGTGACCTACGGTCGCTTATCTCCCGATTAGGGAGTCTTACTGGTCCTACACTGCATGTACATCATATGTTAAACCACTTTTAAAAACTCTATTTTACTGTATTGATAGACCTATATTGGAACTCTGGTGGTGTCTGTCAACCCCTACAAAGAGCTGGATATCTACAATAAGAAACAGATGGCTCTCTACATGGGTATCAACTTTTTTGAGCTTCCACCACATATGTAAGTGTAGTGCATGTTAGATGCAGTATGTATATTTCTGTGCGTGTCATCGTAATAACTCATGTTCTCTAGCAGTGGTTCCCAAACAGTGGTTCGGGACCCATTTGTGGGTCATGGACCAATTTTTATGGGTCAAGACTCAAGTAAAAATCCCTTGTAAGAAAATATATATATACTGTACGTTTCTTTTTTTTGTTTTATAATTCTTTTTAAAATCTTTTCATACATTTTAAAACAAACAAACAAACAAGAAATTCCATGAATAATATATAATTATAATCAAGAAGTAGTGAAAAGAAAAGAAAGGCGATATCCAAAAAGACGATATCCAAGCTCGCAAACTTGTTGTGCGCTTGTAGATCTGCTATTTTCGCTAGTTTGGGTCCAGGGCAAATGTCTAATCTCGCTTTTGGGTCTCGACCAGAGAAGTTTTGGGAACAACTCAACTGCTCTCTAGGCTTTCCTGTGAATCATTGAGTTTGATTTGATTTGTTTTGCTACAGCTACGCCCTCGCAGACAATGCCTACCACACTATGCGCACAGATTTCAACAATCACTTCATCCTCATCTCGGGTGAGAGTGGGGCAGGGAAAACAGAGGCCTCCAAGAAGATTCTACAATACTATGCCATCAGCTGTCCCAGTACCACTCTGCTTGATACAGTCAGGGACAGAATGCTAATGTCCAACCCTGTCTTAGAGGTCTGATTGTTGCCTTTATTTCGCATTCATTTAAGGACTAGCGTAGACAGCATGCCATACTCTGTATACTTATACCACCACTCTACTCATACATACTTGTGTCTCCCTTCAGGCTTTTGGCAATGCAAAAACACTGAAGAATGACAACTCAAGTCGGTTTGGGAAGTATATGGACATTCAGTTTGACAGCCAGGTAAGGGCCAAGAGTAGTTTGTAGTCCTATTGCTTAGTTGTAGTTTTTCACATTAAGGCTAATTTATACTTTATTACCAGAAAGAGTGACACAGACATACAACAAATATAGTTGGTCAAATGAAGCTTTTGAGTGATGCTGCTTGCAGGGGGATGCGGTAGGAGGTCATATCCTGAACTACCTGCTGGAGAAGTCCAGGGTGGTGCATCAGAATCATGGAGAAAGGAACTTCCACATATTCTACCAGCTGGTGGAAGGAGGAACGGATGACTTGCTTCGCCAGCTGGGCCTAGAGAGAGACTGCCAGCATTACTACTACCTAACACAAGTGTGTGCAACAACTAAACTCTTGATTAAAGGGGTAGTTCACCCCCCAAAAAAATATATATTTTCCTATCAATTACTCACTTCGTGAAGTCTAGAAATTAATGGAGATTGTTTATTTATTGTCGCATTCCTGATCTATTATTAGTTATTACAATATATTTAATCAATTGAAGTAATCATTTAAAATGATCCCTTACAGTAAGCAGAACAGTACAGTTAGGGCAGTCCTCCCTGGATTACGCTGTGAGAGTTGTTTTGGAGTTCTATACATTATTTCTATAGAGGTTTTGATTGATTGATTGAGTGATTGAATACTTTATTTGAAATGTAAACAGCATAACGTACAGTCAGACATTAAGGTTAAAAGGATAACAGAAAAAAGTCCTGGGACTTGTTTGCATTGTGGTCCTATGTATTCAATTTGTCAACATAGCATACAAAAAGTACACGATAATGCATGTCATAAACTAATATAAAACATTACATACAAAGTAGAAAAAGGGAAAATGGCGACAGTGAATGACACCTCCTTTTCTTAGGAATATGCATTTACATCCCCCTGTGGTCTCATGATAGTTTTTTCAAGCAAATTTGGAAAGAAACCAGTGATTTACTGTATATCTTTTAATGGACGTCAGGGAATTCCACATTTTGGTGGAAGAGTAATAGAATTACTACCATGTCCCAAACCCATATTTGTTCTAAAATTGGGTAGTATCAGATCGTGGCTGCTCCCTCTAGTTGTGGCTGTGGGTGACAATGTATGAAGAAGCCTTTTGATACAAGTATGTGTTAAGAAGTGACTTTAAAGAAGATTTAGCTCCTCAAGCAGATAATTCCTGCACACAGGCTCAAAAGCCATGGGGTTAATAACTCACAAATGTAATTAGGAGCGAGGGCTCCTATTTGCAAGTGCGAAGTGCCTTAAATATAATGAGTAGAAGAGTAAAGTAGTCATGCAACCAGTGAAGAGAAGTTAAATAGGAATATGCTTTTTTGTGTTACAGTATGTTCTCTCTCTTCTTAACACTGCTATGGACCCAGTTTCATCTGTTACTATGCATGCTTTTGTTCCTGGCAGGGGCAGTGTGCCACTGTGGCTTCCATCAACGACAAAAATGACTGGAAGACGGTCAAAAATGCACTGCAGGTCATTGACTTTGATGAGAGTAACATAAATGTAAGTTGAATACTAGCAGATGCTGTTGTTGTGTGTTTTCAATTGATCACTTTTCCCACTATTTATGAAGCGGTTTACTAATATTTATTTCTGTGCAGCACCTCTTTGGCATCGCTGCAAGTGTTCTCCACTTAGGGAATGTTGAATTTGAGTCTAATAGCAAAGGCTATGCCACCTTGGACAACAATGCAGAGCTGGGTTGGGTCTCAACAGTAAGCCTACAGTATAAAGTCATTTCTCAGATATTAGGCATCATAACAAAATATTGTTTTGTGTTTATTTAAGAACATCTTGTGTCATTTTGCTCTATAGCTACTAGGAGTTAATCCACAAATGCTCCAAGAGGGACTAACTTACAGGAAGATTGAAGCCAAGATAGACCAGGTGACAGTCTCGGCAAGTTGACAAAGATTGGTTGTGTCTGTCGTAGCTCCACTAAAAACTAACATGGACTAACTTCGTTTAACATTCAGTGTCATTCCTCATTTAAAACACATTGTCTCCTTGAACTGTAAAGGTCCTCAGCCCCTTCACAATAGACCATGCCATCTATGCCAGGGATGCCCTGGCCAAAGCAATTTATGGACGGACCTTCACCTGGCTGGTCAATAGGATCAATGAATCACTGGAGAATAAGGTGAGGAGAATTAAAGGCTAATATATACTTGACACTCTCCAACTGATTCCCTCAACCAAACATGTAATTTCAACAGGGAAAAGTGTTGCCACAATCACACGTTTTGTTTGTTTGTTTGTGTGTGTGTGTGTGTGTGTGTGTGTGTGTGTGTGTGTGTGTGTGTGTGTGTGTGTGTGTGTGTGTGTGTGTGTGTGTGTGTGTGTGTGTGTGTGTGTGTGTGTGTGTGTGTGTGTGTGTGTGTGTGTCTTGCTTGCGTGCGTACGTACGAAGTTAATAACTGTAACTTAACTATAATTGTAAATAGAATGTAATCAATGAATATAAAGGCCTATGTATTGCCTGCCTTCTTATGACCATTGATTGAGTCTTTTGGTGTCATTTTCTGTTAGGACCCCTCAAAGAAAACTGTTATAGGGCTTCTTGACATATATGGCTTTGAGGTTTTCTACGTAAACAGGTAGGTTATGTCCACCCATTATTTACCTCACATTCTGACCTGCACAGCCTTTATCAAGGTTCTTCATTTGCCTGTTGGCCATAATGTGCTAGTTCTATTGCATTCTTCCTGACTTACTGTGGTGATATGCTTGACACTGCAGTGCTTAACACTGGGTGACGTCCGTCTTGTGCACATGAGATGTACCGTATATGTATATTACCCAGTGTTAAAGGACGATTTCACCACTTTTCAACCTATCTTCATATAATTGGTCCTCACTAATGTTCGTGATAAAATAGCATTCTTTTTTTCTACTTGGTCTGTGTCTCAGAGGAAGGCTGTGGGCAGCTCAGAATTTCAGAAACCCATCATCTTGTGACATCATCGATGGGGAATCAATGCTAATAGAAAATGTAGGTTTTCTATTCCTGAAAAGTTGCAATGTTAAAGTGGAAGCCATTGTATCTCCCTAATCGGGAGATAAGCGACCGTCAGGTCGCAGCGTGATTTTAGGCCAAAATGTGTAGGAGCAGTGTCCAAAAATGTGTTTGAAAAAATCGGCCTGATGGTGGCGCTATATGGGACAGATCCATGTTGATGAGATGAGTGTAGACATACTGTGTACCGATTTGCGTGATTTTAGGGCAAAATCTGTGGGAGCAGTGTCCAAAAATGTGTTTGAACACATTTTTGGACACTGCTACACAGTATGTGTAGACATACTGTGTAGCGATTTGCGCGATTTGAGGGCAAAATTTGTAGGAGCAGTGTCCAAAAATGTGTTTGAAAAAATGGGCCTGATGGTGGCGCTATATGGGACAGATCCATGTTGATGAGATGAGTGTAGACATACTGTGTACCGATTTGCGTGATTTTAGGGCAAAATCTGTAGGAGTAGTGTCCAAAAATGTGTTTTAAAAAATCAGCCTGAAGGTGGCGCTAAATGGGACAGATCCATGTTGAAGAGATGAGTGTAGACATACTGTGTACCGATTTGTGTGATTTTAGGGCAAAAGTTGTAGGAGCAGTGTCCAAAAATGTGTTTTGCAAGAATCGGCCTCATGGTGGCGCTAGAAGAGGGGCATGTGATGTGGAGGTTGTGGTTTGGCAGGCAAGGAGTGTGTGTGCAAAATTTGGCATGGATCGGGGCAACGGTTGCGGAGATATGAGCAGGGCAAAAGTGTGACGCGTGACAGACTGACAGACGGACAGCTGGTCGAGGTTTTGATAGTAACTGCGACCTGACGGTCGCAACAAGATGATGGGTTTCTACTGGGAACAACTGCTAAAGAGTAACACATTATTATGAACATAATTAGTGAGGACTTATATGAAGATAGGTTGAAAAGTGGCAAAGTCGTCCTTTATGCACTGCATCTGGCTGTCAGGAAGAATTCATAGAACTTGTTTAATCTTTAAACTCTTTTAATTTAATGCTCACTATTTTGTTCTACTTATGAATAACCGCACTGAAACTGAGATTTGCCTATTTGTCTTTACTTGTTTCCATTCAGCTTTGAGCAGTTCTGTATAAACTACTGTAATGAGAAGCTGCAGCAGCTCTTCATCCAGCTGACACTCAAGGCTGAGCAAGAGGAGTATGAGGCTGAGGGTATTGAGGTAAAATCAGAGGCGTCACAAGGGGGGTGGGTAAGTGGGACTGAGTTACTAGGGCCAAAGGTGGAGGGAGGGGCCTTAATTATATTATACTTTAGCTATTGAAAAATAGCAGATATACAAGCTCGGAGCTGTGCTGCAAGCTTGTATATCTGCTATTTTTGAAAAGTCGTGAAAATGTGTGCAAAATCTTTGAATATATGTATTTTTTAAGCAAACATTTGTAACTCAAATTTTGCTTCTGGGGGGTCCCAGGCAGGAACTAAATATTTTGAGATGGGTTTTCATGGCCAAATACATATCATGTTGGGGGTCCTTAACATGAAAAGGTTTGAGCACCACTGACATAGAAACATAGCTTTTTAAAAAAAACGTATTCAAAGACTTGCACACATTTTCAAGATTTTTCAAAACTAGCAAATCTACAAACTTGCAGCGCGGCACTCTGTGCCGTGCAGTGAGCTTGTATATCTGCTATTTTTCAATAGTTAAAGCACAAAATAATGTGTTCCCAGTCTAAATGGGTTAAACCCCCCCCCCCCTATGAAGAACATTCATGGGGGGCCTGCAGTGAATCCTTGCACCCAGAATTTGGTGCAACACCCCTGGGTAAAATTAACGAGTACTGATAATTAGCCATTGGTTGTGTGCATCATTCCTTAAAACTGCTTCATTGTGATTTTATTTGCCATCCTCCAGTGGGAGCCAGTGCAGTACTTCAACAACAAGATCATCTGTGACCTTGTAGAAGAGAAGCACAGAGGCATCATTTCGATACTGGTGTGTACTGAGGAAATGAAACTATGACTTTCATCCGGTACAATAGTTCAGGTGCTGAATACATCATTTGTATGAAAACAATGATACAAAATAAATAAAATAAACTTGGGTGTGATCTATGACCTGATCATTTTGCCACAAAATGTAATCATTTCTTCAGGCAGATCCTACCGATCCAGTCTCGTTTTGACCGTGACCTAAATTCTAATCATCACCTTTGTCATTTTCAACCAACATACTCTGTCTCTTCAGGAAAGTCAAATGATACTTTGCAACAAGGTTCCATCCATCTGTTTTACCTGTGCTGTAGGATGAGGAGTGTCTCAGGCCAGGAAATGCATCCGACCTCACCTTTCTGGAGAGACTGGAGGAGAAGATGGGCAGTCATCCTCACTTTGTCACGTGAGTAGAATATTCTCTATAAACTGTACAAAAGACTTGCTCTATATCAGACATCCATCAGGAGGGTGTATTAGCTGAGAAGCCAAAACGACATGGACATACAGTACTTGTACATTCATATTACAGTATATACCATATCATTTTGAAAATGTTTGTTACCCCCGTGTTGTACATTTGGCCATCTACCAATTACATTAGTTAAATACAATGCCCATCTCAGTACTACCACGTAATTCAAAACTTGAGATCCTCTTAGCTCTCAGGTCCAAATCTGTAATCATTCTGCTGACTGATGGCTTGTCTCACCCACAGTGAGCTGACACAGTAGGACTCTGTCCTTGATGCTTCTCACTCTGCATCCCTCCATTCTCTCTCTGCCCCATTGACTGCAGGCACAAGCTGGCTGACAAGATGACACGTAAGACTCTGGAGAGGGGAGACTTCCGTCTCCTGCATTACGCTGGGGAGGTGACCTACTGCGTTGTGGGTAAAAGAAACCTCAATCTCAGGCCCTGTTGCTTGGTCCTTAACCTCTTAAGCCCTATTTCTAATAGCGTATATAGCCGGTCTACAAGCTCACAACGTTTCACTGTGAGACTGTAGATCTGCACTTTTCGCTATTTCTGAAAATCAATGGAATTTCTTGGAATGTTAAGACATTTTATGGAAATGCTTTGACATTTTTTGCTTATAATGACATGCCCAAAATAGGGTTTCACTGACAAATAGCTGCTCACGTCCTAAATCTATTTTGTTTTTGTTCAAACTGTCCGTCTAGGTTTCCTGGACAAAAACAATGATCTGTTGTATAGAAACATAAAAGAAGTAAGTTCTCACGATTCTATCTGTCTATTACTGTGAGGAATGGGAGTTGAGAGCGTATTCCTTTCAATTGGTTCCTTAATTATTAACCATCTTGTAGACTTACTGTAAATAATACAGGAGGGGAATGCAGTAAATGTGGTAAATGACCCTTGAGTATCAACTTAATATAATTTGTTTGTATGCCTGTGTGTGTGTGTGTGCGTGCATGCGTGTGTGTGCGTGCGTGCGTGCGTGCGTGCGTGTGCGTGTGTGAGTGTGTGCGTGTGTGTGTGTGCGTGTGTGCCTGCGTGAGTTAATTTGTGGCTTGCCAGTATTGTTCGAATGCCGGAAGAGATATCTGATAACCTCTGTGTGTGTTCCTGTTAACCCTGCTTTCTGTAGCTAATGTGTCAATCTAAGAATGGCATAGTGAGAGAATGCTTCTCTACCTCGGATGCAGAGAGCAGGAGGAGACCAGAAACAGTGAGCATCCATGCAGCAACAAACATCCTCATAAACACTGATAGTGTTATTAGACTGCGACAATGCCACACAGAATTCTAAACCATGCATACACTGTAAAAGCAGAGTGTACAAATGTAACTAAATGGGTCAATTTGGTTACGTTTGTATTGTATATTCTCAGAGTTACACATGGATAAATTAACACTAAGGATTTTACTGTGAATATAATGGGCTCTATTTTGATTGTCTAAGTACCAGCTCTTATGCCTTAACTTAAAGGCCTGTCCATACTGTCTCCGACCACCAAACCTTTCGTCAGAAAGGTCCAGTTCAACTACAAAATGACGTCACTCGCAAGTCGCGACTTCTGAAAAGCATTACCCCGAATTAGAGTTCGGAAAGCTGCACGTCAGAAAGTTGTACACACACACATATACGAACACGTCGTCTCCGGCGAAAGGTTAGGGGTCGGAGACAGTATGGACAGGCCTTCAAGTTAAGGCATAAGAGCTGGTACTTAAGACAATCAAAATACAGCCCTATAACTCTGACAGCCATCACATTTTTCTTTGTCATTATTTACACTAAACATGGAAAAAAAAGAGGACGTAGCTTACAGTTTCTCCCTGTCACAATCAGTTTTGTGTAAATTGTGTGTATTTGACAGATCATTTTAGGGATTTTAACCCCCAGTTTGTGTTTGCAGGTGTCAACCCAGTTCAAGAGCAGTCTGCTGAAGCTGACAGAGATCCTGATGGCTAAGGAGGCCTGGTACGTCCGCTGTCTAAAGTCCAACGAGACCAAGCAGCCAGGTACTGCAACATGGGGGCTGGAATGTTAAACCATATAGCTACCGTTTGGAGCCACTTTAAACTGATATGTATTTCTACCACTTTCTGCTGTTTGTTTCGGCTTCTTTCTTTCTTTCTCTCTTTCTCTCTCTCTCTCTTTCTCTCTCACACACACGCACACACACACACACACACACACACACACACACACACACACACACACACACACACACACACACACACACACACACACACACACACACACACACACACACACACACACACACACACACACACACACACACACACACACACACACACACCTCAGGACGGTTAGATGAAGCACTAATTAGGCACCAAGTGAAATATCTGGGACTGATGGAGCATCTCAGGGTCCGGCGTGCTGGTTTCGCTTATCGACGCAAATACGAGGTCTTCTTACAGAGGTAGAGTGAAGGTTTTGTGCGAATGTGGTGTGGATGTGATGTTCTTGTCCGGCTTGATTTAGTCAGGCATTGATTTGTGGGTGTTTGGTGGGGTCTCACAGGTACAAACCGCTCTGTCCCGCCACCTGGCCACATTGGAGAGGGTTACCGGCTGACGGAGTGGAGGTCCTGGTGCAGCATCTGGGCTTCTTGGACAATGAGTACAAAATGGGACGGTGAGAGAAGCTACTCTCTAAATCAGTGGTTCTCAACCTTTTCAGGCCACAACCCCCAAAATAATCCCATTTTATATGACACGGTTCTATTGTGAAAATAGCAGATCTACATGCTCAAAACGCCTCGCAACGTGAGGCGTTGTGAGCATGTAGATCGGCTATTTTCACAATTTCTGCCTGACAATTTGGCCCTTGTTTAATTTGTCATTTTAGATGTATTAAAATGTCCTTAAAATTGTCACTTTAGCAATGTGCAGATACCCTCTATAGTCTATACACTTAAACTTTATGTTGGTTTGATTACTGTTGAGGGAGAAAACAATGTTGCACATTAAGTCAATCATCTGGGTCCCGACCCACAGGTTGAGAACCACTGGTCTAAATTGCAGTATGAATGTCTTGCGAATGCATGCTGATAGTAACCATCCTCTTTTTGCTTTTGATATAGAACCAAAATATTTATTCGTCATGCCAGGACACTTTTTGCCACAGAAGATGCCTTTGAAAGATGTAAACATGAGCTGGGTGAGTGCAAATCAACTGCAAATATTTTTTTCTTTCAGTTTATTATATTCACTGTAATTGTAATACCAGATACTGAAATTGCAGCGACACGGCTCCAAGCCAAGTATAAAGGATACAGGGGAAAAGCAGAATTCCGAAAACAGAAAGAAGCTGGTAAATGACTAAATCCTACTGTATGTGGCAAATTCTTTATAATAAGAGCAAATCTCTTCTAGGCATTTTTAGTACAGAAAAATGACATGTATTCTATAATATTCACAATTCCTTAGCCACAAAGATTGAGAATTGTTGGAGAGGAGTACAAGCTAGGAAGGAGAAAGAGAGGAGAGCCTGGGCTGTCAAAGTCATCAGGCAGTAAGTGCACCGAAAAGATTGTCAATTTAACTAAAACCCATAAGGTTCCATTTTATTTTATTAAACATTTATTTTACTGGGTAGTGATTTGACACCAGAGATCTCTTTTTTAAAAGTTGTGTGAGGCTTTTCACGAATACACTATTTAACTATCACTTCAGATTTATCAAAGGATACATGACGAGAGGACAAGCAAAACCCACAGACAATTCTGAATATCTGGCCTTTGTGAGACAGAATTACCTGAACAGACTGAAAGACAGTCTGCCAAAAACGGTTCTTGATAAAACCACCTGGCAAACCCCCCCGCCTGTTTTAACAGAGGTATGGATATTGATATAGTTTTTTTTAAATAATTTCAGTTCACTTGAAATTAAAAATGTCCACTTTTCATTTATTTTCAGTGTATTGTTGACTTTTCATTATTTCTTATTTGCTCACCTAGACTTCAGAATTGCTGCGTGCTCTCCACACTCGCACCATGGTGAGGAAGTATGTGAGAGGGATTACACCTCAGAGAAAAGCACAGGTAATACTGTACTGTGTAAAAACACTTAGTTAGTGATTTACTATAGAAACCAGTGGTAGAAAGTAAATATATTTACTCAAGTACTGTACTTAAGTAAACATTTGAGATAAATGTAACAATGTTTTTACAGTATTGTGATATTGCTAATTTTACTTAAGTAAAAATCAGTACATCTATCCTTTCAGATTCAACTGAAGACCATTACAAGTGCCATCTTCAAGGGTAAAAAGGAGAGCTATCCACCAAGTGTTGCTCAGCCATTTGTGGACACTAGAATCAGTAAGTGTTGGCAGATATTTATGCGCAGCTACATTTTTATTGAATCTTTCTGCGTGCACAGTCACCCACCCACCAACACAATTATATATTATTATTATTATTATTTTATTTTTTAATTTTATTGCATTTTTAGGTGAACAAGACATAGACCCAAGAGTCCTGCCGATGATTCGGAATGAACGTATCAAGGTAGATGAGAGATTCACATTTTACCTTTGAGTGTTTTGATTAATCCAGTGGTTCTCAAAGTGGGGTAAAAATGGAAACAAATGGACCCTCATTCATGGGGGTCCTTGATTTGAAAAGGTTTGAGAACCACTGCTACATTATCGATGAGTTACAACAACCTAAAACGACACTGCATCAAATACAACATTGTGCCTTGGACTGTGTGTTTCTGCAGTACAGTGTCCCAGTGATAAAGTATGACAGGAATGGTTTCAAACCACGCCCGCGACAGCTCATCCTCACTCAGACTGCTGCTTACGTGATAGACGATGCCAAGGTCAAACAGAGAATCCTGTACACCTCTCTCAAAGGTCAATCAAATATCAAGGTCGTTCATCACACAGTAAAATCCATGTGTTCATTTAATTCAGAATCAGAAGATTGTACACATGGAATCAAATGGACCCGTAATAGTTTGATTCCATTTGCACACTCCTCTGAGTTGAACTAACTCTAAAGATCTTACTGTGCCGTTGTATCAAGCATTCTTTTCTTTTTTTTTATGTTGTGCTGAAAAGTATTTGTTTTTCACTCATTTCAGGTGTTTCAGTGAGCAACTTGAGTGATGGCATCATTGTATTCCACATAACGTGTGAAGACCCTAAACAGAAGGTATCTAATATAACATATAGTTTCAGGGTGGCATTGATACTTTTATGAGAGAAAAGAAAGTCTAGTTTAGATCTAGTCTAGAATATTTTGGTAAAGAGAAATATAACATCCCAACCTTTACATTATGATGACATGATACTTTACAGTAATGCCTTAATTAGGTAAAGAACTAAACAAAACAAAAGTACACTGTGTTTTCATTTGGAAAAAGACCAGAGCCTAACATATGTGATTTGTCATTGATAAGAACAGTGCCATTCTAAGATGTTGGACAAATGCCAAATTCCTTCATACAAATCAAAGCCAGCAGGAGATTGCAAATGTTTTCCTTCAGTTGAAATAAACATTTGAAGCCAGATGTGTTTTCTGCATCAAAACATTTTCTATTACGAAAATGTAATAATAGCTATGGAATATTTCAAACTATTGTATTTTTGTTTGTTTCAGGGGGACCTTGTAATGCAGTGTGACCACCTGTTTGAGTTTCTGACCAAACTCAGTGTAATTGCTAACAAACAGAATGCCATCAAAGTGGTTCAGGGCAGGTTAGTCTGTAAATTGGGTGCCAGATGTGTGTGTGTGTGTGTGTGTGTGTGTGCGCGCGTGTGTGTGTGTGTGTGTGTGTGTGTGTGTGTGTGTGTAATATATATGCTGATCAGCTATTTGTCATACAGCCAAGTATATAATATGGCTTAAAAGTGTTCAAGTACTTTGATTTGAAATGTGTTTTTTGCATTAATTCTCAGCATCAAGATTGAAATTCAGGCAGGGAAAGAGAGTGCTGTGGACTTCAGCACTGGCCAGGAACCCATGGCATACAAGGCCAAGAACGGACACTTGATGGTGGTGAGTAATATTCTGCTAAGATGCTGGCTTTGTGAACTGCATGATGTATGATTTATGGAGTTGCATGCATTGTTCTCAATTAAACATTTTTTATTTTTTTTGTGATGAAATGTTATGAAAAGAATAATATATCTATACATTTGTCTATGCTGCTACAGGTGTCCACTCGGACCAGGGTGCGGTGACCCATGCAGGGTTGAAACGGACACATAAGAAGCCCTGCATATTTCATCAGGGCCGGGGAGACCCCTACGGGGCATATAGACATGCTCACAGGATGCACAACTGACCAGAAACATCAGCACCACTCAACTCCTGAATGAGCCTTTTTTTATTCCTCAGTAATACCAGAATACCTCACAATTAATCTATAAATGTTCGGGCCAAAAGTCCCAATCATCTATCATACTTTTCTATAAGAAGGCAGTGATGGAATGAGTGCTTTTTTCAGAAGTAAAAGTAGAAATACCACAATGTAGAAATACTGTTACAAGTAAAAGGCCTGTATTTAAAATGTTACTTGAGTAAAAGTATTGACATTAAGTACAGTACAAAAATAAAAGTACTCACATTTTTCATAATGTTCACGTTTTCAAAAAGAGCAGATCTACAAGCCCACAATGAGTAGCTATTTTCGATTAGCCAAAATATAAAATAGGGCTTAACTGTAGGTTTTGTAATAAATCTGTAAAGTAACGAATAAGTTGCCTGCCTCCGAGATATCGGAGTGAAGGTAGAAATAAAGTGAAAGTGCCTCAAAATGATGTACTTTCCACCACTGTTGGAGGTGTTCCACCACGTAAAGGTTCAGATAGTTAAGGGATGAACACCATGCCAGGTGTGGATACATTAACAGTGAGGATTTGACTGTGCACGTTAAGAATCAGAAAGCATTTCAAGAATTTGAAATTGCAAGATTTACTGCAGAACAATGAAGCCATATGTATCATAATGTTGTATGTTTACGTATGAATGGGGGAATTTGCAAATTAAAAACAAGCAAAAGTACGTTTGTAGAAATTTATTTGTGATAATGTATAAATATATTGTAAAACATACATATGTTCACATCTGTACAGTAGACCTACAAGTACTGTGACTGTTAAAAGAGACACAATTCAAACCTATTGTGTACAAACAGTTCATTCTTTGATGAATGCTATGTTGAAAGACCGGTCTAATTTCTCTCCCCGTTAAAAGCTTGTACAAGACAGGGATCCCCTTCCTGCCAGCGTAGGAGGTCTCTGGTTTCAGCCATTCATTTCAACCTCAGCATCCATCACTCAATCAACCTGATACACTTAACACCTCAGGTCACAGCTCAAGTTCTGTCCTTTTAAAATGATCACTTTAGTGGAATGAAAGGACACTGGATTAACGGGAAATCTGATCAAAGGGAAAAAAGGAATGGTATGATGCAATTAGTTTTCTGAAATGTTGCATCCACCCATGATATCTTCTAACTGTATCAAAAGTATCGCATAGATGTAGCTGTGTGATGAAGTGTAAACTAAATCTTAGACTTCTGCATTCCAACAGTGAGCAGAGTACAGTGATAGAAAGTTGTGACTAACAAACATATAATAAAACAAAGTCTATCAGACAACATAACAGACACACATCAGCTGACAAGCAGCAACACCCTCAAAAAAGGAAGACAAATCACTTCACCACTTCAAACTACAGTACTGTATGACCCATCTCCCCTCAGCATTAGACCCCATAAAATGCTGATCAAGATGAGAGTGGTTGTGAAAGAGAGGTGCTGGGTTTTGTAAGGCACAAGCATGCTCCAAAGCAGTGGTTCCCAAACTCTTTAGCTCGCGACCCAAAAGCAAAATTGCCCGGGACCCAAACTAGTGAAAATGGCAGATCTACTGTTGTGAGCTTGTAGATCGTCTATTTTCACATAATACTTAAACATTTGTTTTCTAATTCATAGAATTTCTTTGATCTTTATTTTTATTTATTCATGAAATTACTCCGATTTTACTTAAAATGTTGCTTTTTTAGGGAATGCTTTTTGAAAATATTGATAAATAATAATTAAAAACAAAATGTAGGAAACAAAAAGAATTTAAGGGAACCATAAAAATGTGTCCACAACCCACAAATGGGTCCCGTCCCAATGCTTGGGAACCAGAGCTCCAAAGAGTGTCCAGGGTCAGAGACACAGGGCTGACGGGTCGGGCAACTCATGGTGGGAGAAGGAAGGTCACTGGTGGTGGTGTGTGCGGTCGTCAGGTCGTTTTATATGAATCCTACGGACTCTCTCGATGCGCTCTCGCTCCTCGTCCTCATCCAGGTGGTGGGAGCGTCCAGCAGCGCCCCCTGTGGCCTCAAGCAGGGCATTGTCTGGGCCCCTCCCATCCTGAGACTCGTAGAGGAGGATGTTGAGAGTCTCCTCATAGATTCGTGCCTCAGGGAACTCCACCTAGAGCAAGGTAGTGAGAGGAATGAAGAATGTAATTGTTACCTTTTAAAAAGGACATGGACCATTTGTTGGCATAACAAGAATATGGATTGTGAATTGATTATACATATATATACTTTTTTTTTTTTTTTACCTTTGTCTGCTTTTTCTCTGTGGCGTAAACAATGGAGGTGCAACATACTTCAGCGATCTTGCGTCCCTGTCCATAAAATGACCAGCAGCAGATCTCATCTCCAATCACGTCTTTGATAAAGAGTACACGGCCGTTAAACCGCAGCGACAGCTTGTCAAACAGCTCAATGTTCTTAAGCATGTTGTCATCGGAATTGCTGCACAAGAGAGGGAAATATTTACAAGACAGTAAAGATAAAGTGCAGTGTTATACTCTTATATTCCTCCTTTAGAGTTACAAGATAAGAAACAACTCTAAACAAAAGTCTCACCTCGTGTATGAATATTTGTTGTTGCTTCTGTTATACAGGAGTTTGACAGTAGGCTGTGGAAAAGAAAAGCGTTTTGAAATCTGAAGTGGAGACTGCCAAGGTAATTATACTACACTAATATTTGTCATGAAAAACATGTGAGATCTATAAAGAGGAATACACAAATCCCTCTTGGTCTGGTTTGATGTTTGCAAGCAAGTAATCTCACAGTAATATTGGTTAATAATTAACTATTAGATGGGGTAGACTCTTTCCTCACAAACACCAGATTTTGCCAGCCTTCCTAATACAACATGAGTCTTATTGTTATCATCTTGACCTTGCGGCAGAGTAGCCTCTATAGAACAGAAAGCTCTTCTATATGTACACAAGATAAAAGACAGGATATTGCACAAAGGCAACATACAACAAAAAACAAATGTATATAGTAATTCTCACAGTTTTTTCCCTTCATGAATGACAAAGATAAAACTACCTCTGTATATACTTATCGCTTACATTTATCACATTCCTGTGTGTTTTGAGTTTGCTTGTGTCCTACGAGTTCACTGTCATAGCTAGTGATACTCTGTTAAGCATGTGTTTGCATGGTGTTTGGGTGTAGCAAGTAAAAAGCCTTTACCTTATTAGAAGTTGCAATTAACCTCTGTTCTTCTTTAGATGATGTCACCAGAGGCACTTTGCAAAACGGCTCATAAGTGTCTTTGTTCTAAGAGGAGAAATCATAAGAATAATTCTATTATTTTCCTAAATGTGTCGCTGTAAATCACACATTCAGAAAACAATGAATGCATTTGTATTGTTTGTTCCAGTGCAATGTAGAGGCAGACTAATGTTGCCACCTGGTGGAAGATAATGGAACAGATGCTTAACCACTTCAAACCAAACAAGACTGTTACTGTTACACTGTTACTTGTAGATCCTCTATTTTTGGTAAATGTTCCCCTTAGAATATGGATGGGGAAGTGGTTAAAGTCATACAGAAGGCCTCTTAAACAAGGGGTTGTACCTGTAAGGCAGCTGTGCATTCATCAGCCAGGCCTTGGACCAAATAATACTTGGCTTCAGCGAGCAGCTCCTCCGTTTCCCTTCTGCTGTCTGGAAGTGGCACAGCCCCATCTCTAAGGTAGTTCAGGATCGTCCCAAAGTGTTTCCCACAACGATCAATCAAGATCCATCCTGCGTATGTGAACAAGTGACAGACGGCTCAATGATTGCTTTGAGTTAGCACATGCCCACCCTGGGCACGATATGACTTCCGGTTGGTTCTAGCTGAAGTGGCAGAAGTGCTGCGTTTAACGGACGTTACGTCATGCGTTGCAGTCTTGTTTACATCCCCCAGCGAAACAAACAAATAGATTGTAGCTCTTAACTCGCTCTTAATAGGTGTAACGTTGCCCGAGTCAATGCTTTTGTTTGTATATTGTATATTGCGTGCGCAACCGATGGATCACGAGAAGTAGAACAGATTTTTTTCAGCGGGGAATACGTTTGCACGGACGCCGAACTGTGAAAAAAAGACAACATACGGAAAAATTCAGCCCCACCTCCTAGAACTCTTTCTGCTTCATATCTCTCCCAGGCTTTTCTCTTCGCATATGAGTAAGCCTGGTTAGTGGCTACGCGAGGCTAGCACATGCCTAATATCCACCCTATACTTTCTAGTTTGAACATAAACAAAGAAAGCCACCAGGACCTACCTTCGCTGTCTGTCAGTACCTCCATCCTTCCACTGAACATGGCCTTGAGCATGGTGTCCTGTTTGGTCAGCGTCTGCATTGTGGTGTAGTAGAGCGCCCCACCCACATTCAACTTCACATACTTGGAACTGGGACTGGAACCCTTGAAGGAAGTGGTCCGGGTTGTAGCTGCCGGCACCGCCGAGCTCACAACACTCTCTCCTGACATCTCTTCCTGCGATGGATTGATTGAATATTTAATTAGACAGAAATGTATAAATGCATAAAGGCAACCGGAAGAGTGGGCACCTGAGTCTGGTCAACTCAATGTCTGCCTGCACCCCCATAAGTGCATTATGTGCACTGCATTATTTTTAAACTGGGACTGTTGAGTGTACCAAGACATCAGAGACTTCCCACAGATCACAATCACCCAAGGAGAGTTTAAAGCCATACTGTGTAAGTTGCCCAACTAGTGGTCATTAGCCCTATAGCAAACCGCGGTCGCGTCCGCGTCTTTCGTCCGTTTTTCGTACCTTCAGACCCCCGCGTCTGCCTCCACCTCGCTGAGATCTATCTTTTAAGGGGTCCCTTGTTCCTGTGCGTTCAGTAATTCCAGAGATACGGACTCCTTCACCCTGCCTGGTAGGCGAAATTACCTAGAGAAGGGATGGTACAAACGGGCGACAACAAATATGGCTGCCATAGCGACCCCACTTCAAGATGCGCTGTGATTGGCCGGCAGTTGTATAACCCTCGCTGTGATTGGCCGGTAGTGTGATGACGCAATTTTGGCGCGAGATCCGGTCCACGGCAAGGATCTCAGTTTACATATAGAGAAGGCTTTACAGGCTGAAATTCACGGCGCGGATCTTCTAAAACTTTTGTGATTTAATAGTTAGGAGAATTTTAAGATTTGTTTTATAAAAAAAGTTACATAGTACAACTTTAAATACACAGCAGCAAGATTTGTGAGCTGTTATGACAGGATAAGGTTATCAAACAGAACACAGAGTGACCTCTGTACATAGAAACAAAGAAAATCTTGGATATTCTACTGTTTAGACTGATGATGGTTCTTGGCAACCATTTCTATGCATTTGATGCTATTACCTTGTTTTCCTTGCTTACAGTAAATCGCCCTGGATTAAGAGAATCTGCTAAATGTTTAAATTGTAAAAAAACACAACTTTGCAAAAACTTACAACAAGCTAACTTTTCCTATGTGGATGGAGATATATGCTAACTATTTCTGACAGCAAATTCATATGGCTTTGCAAGTTAGATTCCCCTCATTTGCAATGTAACAGTTCTGTGTCAGTACAAATCATTTCTATCCCTTTACATACTTTATTTTGACTTACATTTATTTCCACTTTTAGTTTGGCAGTACAAACTTATGTTTTCTCATGCCTAATGCCTATAAAGCCTTTTTGAATTGAATTGATTTCCAACAAGCACAAAATCTCGGCAGATACAAGGAGGATAATTCAAAAGAGACACCACACCAGTGTAAAGGCCTGTCCATACTTTGACAGATACAAGGAGGAATCAAGCTTTCCGAAATGTTGCAAGGTTGGTGAGTTTAAAGGCCTACCCCCTGGGGGTCCGGGAACCCCTAGGGGTCCTTGAAGGAGTTCCAGGAGGTCACCAGCTAAATGAGTGATAGGAGGAACCAAATGGACACTAGTGGGCCTGTAACTCAAGAGTGAACTAATGGAACCAATGGACCCATTTTTACCCTCTCAGATTTTAGATTTTACAATACAATTTTACAAATGCCATTGGGGTTCGTAGCCTAATTGAATGTCAAATTGGGGGGTCCTTAAAATGAAAATGCTTGAGAATCACTGCTAGAGCTGTAAACAATATTCCCTTATATGGGAGTCCCTGGTTTCAAATGGGGGTCCGCGGGTTAAGTGTCAATTCGGGGTCCTTGACATGACAAAGTTTGAGAAGCACTGGTCTATGCCCTGTGTAATATTTGACCATAATAATGATGGTAATAACTAATGTCAATGACATCACTAAGTGATATGATGATTTTTCCATAGCTAACGTAGCTAGCTAAACTTCTTTACTTACGTTAAAATGCATTTGCCTAGCTCACAGGAACAAGGCCAAACAAAAGGAATAGACAAACAACTAACTAATGACCGTTTGGCCAATGTAACGTTAGCAATGTATTCGTATTTGGCTAATCATTATGAAAGAAAGTGTATTTATTTACCATAGAACCCGTAACAGACTCCGAAATGTGAGCGTGCTAACATTAGCCAGCTAACACCCACTTCCTTCCTGTCCAGCACTGCGTACTTCTAAACATGACGTCACTTTTCCTGTGCGTGCGTGCGTGCGTGCGTGCGTGTGTGTGTGTGTGTGTGTGTGTGTGTGTGTGTTGCACTGATATGTATGTGGTCAATGTGGTAGAAGTATTCATGTTTGTTAAAAGTATTAATACATCAATGCAGAAATACCCAGAAATACAAGTAGAAGTCTGTAATTCAGAATTTACCTGAGTAAAAGTAGCCTACAAAATGTGCCAAAAGTTGAAATTAGGTACCCATTATGCAGAATGTCCCATTTCAAGTTTTCATCTTAGAAAATAGCAGATCTACAAGCTCACAATGCGTCGCCGAGCTTGTAGATCAAATGGCAAAATGTATATAGGGAATAGGGCTGCAAGTTTCAATAATCTAAAGTTTGTAATAATCTAATAATAATGGTCAAAATCTACAAAGTAACTAGTAACTAAAAATGTCAAATAAATAGTGGAGTAATATAAGTACAATGTTTGGATCCGAGATGGTGGAGTAGAAGTAAAATACATTGGAAATACTACTTGATTAAAGTACAAATACCTCAAAATTTAGTACAGTACTTCAGTAAATGTACTTAGTTACTTTACACCACAGTATGTGGTCATTAAATAAAACTATCTCAGGCTACAACAGCTCATGTTCCTAAATCTATAATGAGTAAATGTGTAATGACACACATATTACATGAGCAGTGAAGAAAGCGTAACAGAGATAATGGTCCCCTCCCCTCGTCAGAAGCGTTCCCCTCCCCTACACGCTTGTTAAAAACATAATTATCTCATTTAATTATACAATCCCAATTGTAATATGACCATACATACTTCTCGATTTAACAGCCGATCTGTCAAAATAATAAAATAGGTGTATGTCACAATTTATCTCACAAACACATTATTACCCGGAATCATTCGATGCGACACCAGGGATTAATGGCTGCAGTCAATGTACGGATCTCTTGTTATTGTTTACATTTTGGAAACGATATGTTTTCTCTGTTTTTAGGCTGTAATTGACTGAGGACCCACTTTTATCCCATGATGATGTGAGTTATCGTTGAACCATTCCCCTCACATTCTTTCTAAAACAGTATCAAGCTAACTTGCGACGAACTAGCCCTCTGCTAGCTAACACAGCTCCATCTTTCCTGTCGCCCTTTTCTTCAGAGATGACAAGTTGATGATCAGCTTTGGTTTGGCTTTCCTGATATTGAATGTCGAGCGCGTCAAAATGATTGAAGGGGTATAGCGTCCACTGAGCCCCAAGGCCCAGCACAGACAAAGTCAAAGTTGGGAAATATCGAAGGTAAAGTCACTGTACACTTGACATATTCTATCAGATCCCTACTGTACTAAAATGTGATTATCGTGCTGGTACAATTAATGCAGTGAATGACAGTGATCTTTGCAAATAGGCCCTGCACTGAGTATTTTATATAGTTCTTTCTTATAGCATGGCAGCCTGTAACCATTGGTAACCACCTTTAAAAGAAAATACCCTATTTGTGTGCAGACAGTGGTAGAGTAGGTAAAATCTCGGAAAAGCCTGAAATTACTGTTCCACTGTTATCAGATGCAAAATTATTACTTGTCTTTTCGCATTGATGTACAGTTTATCTCAACCACACATATTTTGCACATAGTAACTGTTGTTTCAGTGAGTGAACACATGTATTTCAGTGCATGTGCATCTCTACAGCAGGGGTCTTCAACAGGGGGTCCGGGACACCTAGGGGGACCTCAGAGTTACTACAGGGGGTCCTCCAAATCTTTGTGTTTTTTCCTCCTTTTTAACCACTTGAACCCTAGTGTCCATATTGGGAGAACTTTAGCCGAAAATAGCAAATCTACAAGCTCACAACGCCTCGCAGTTGCTATTTTCAGCAAAGCACTTAGGTGGAGAGGGTGAAAAGAGCAGACTAAGTACAGAGTGAAAGGTCAAGATTTATAAGATATCTTATAAAATATCTGAAAACACACATTGACATGAATCCAAAATACACTGACGATTCTCTCTGTCAAACGTCGACACTATATGGAATCTATGAAAAAAAGGTTGTGGGGGTCCCTGCTTCATCTCTCTCTCAGCTAAGGGGTCCTTGGCCTGAAAAGGTTGAAGACCCCTGCTCTACAGTATATTCTCTTGAATTTCTTGATTTGTTCATTGTTAGGGTGCACCATGTTTAGTGCAACTCAAAGTTCCAAGTCAGAGTTCCTGGACAAGGCCAGGCAGGCAAGAGAGGAGAGGAAAGGACACAAGGAGAAGGAGAGAGCAGCAACCCAAATCCAAGCTCTTACTAGGAGGTTTCTTTGTCGCTGCAGACTCCAGAAGCAAATAAGGTAGGCTCAATGACGGCATGAAATTGAAGTGACAAATCCACACTTACGGTATAAGCAAACATCACACGCAAATAAATTACAGAATTATTAGAATTTAGAGAGGCTGTTAAGTGAGTTTTATGTCAGTTCAGTTTTAAGGACACTGATACAGTAACATTTTTCTCTCAATGTCTCACCAGGAAAGAGGTTGATGATTATTTTCAAGTTCCTGAAGTTGGGACATCAAAGAGAAATGCACTATCAATCTTCAAAATTGCTCGGAAATTATTATTCATCTATTGCCAAGAAGATAAGTTGGTGAGTTATCTTTTGTTACACTGTGTTGACTAACACATTGCACTACACAGACAACATAGTTGGTGTTTATTTAGTGATGTTGTTGCCTTATTATTTGGAATACTTTCATATTTGATCAAAGACCGGTAACTGTAAGTATATCAATGTTGATTATTTGGCTGAATGATTTTAAACCAGTCACTTTAATTCTACTACTATACAGAGGTTTGAGAAGCTTTGTCGATCCATACTTGCCAGTATGGAGGTTGAAAATGAACCTAAAGTGAGTACGCTCTAACTTTTTTCTTTTCAATCAAGCAGCTTTTAGATAAAGTACCACCATCTATACTATAATTTTGCAAATGTCTGAGTGAGTGAGTGAGTGAGTGAGTGAGTGAGTGAGTGTCTGTCTGTCTGTCTGTCTCAGCGTTTCTCCTCAGTGGCTGGAGCAATTGCAAGCACCAGTTAAAGTTACTTTCCATCCCTCATATACTGTGTGCACAGTGCACATCCCATAACCCACACACTGCACATCATTTTGGAGCTCATATCTTTGAACGGGTAAGGGCTAGTATTAATAAATGACTGTTCTGTCATTTGGATGCCAGGTGTGGTATGTGTCCTTGGCTCTTTCCAAAGACCTCACCATTCCTTGGCTCAAACAGATTAAAGATGTTCTTTGGGTCTCCTGTCAGCTACTGAAAAACCTAAAGGCAAGTTTTGCATTAAAGCAGAGTTACTTTTGAAAAGTTATTTTAATCCAGTGATTTTTATTAACATCAGTATTGTGACTTCTTTTCACTGCAGCCTGACATACTTCAGGAAAATAAATTGGTAACACTGTACCTCACCATGCTGGTGACCTTCACAGATGTTTCCACTTGGAAGATAGCACGAGGGAAAGGTCAGTCTCTGATCGGTTACAGTTGTCACCGAACACATTTAATTATTGGGTGTGGTTTGTTGAAAATGGAAAACAAAACATGCTCCCTTCTTTATGTCAAGGAGAGGCTCTGAAACCCGCATTGACCAGGATTTGTGAGAATATTATGGGGCATCTCAATCAAAAGGGATTCTATTCTGTAATACAGGTACTGTAACAGTTCATGCATTTATTAAAATGTTTAATTTGCTGCCTTGTTTTTTTAACTTCATCTTTGTTTTTCTTGTATACTTTAGATCCTGCTTACTAATGGCTTAGCTCGTTCCAGACCTTCTCTCTCAAAGGGCACTCTAACAGCAATATACACATTGTCATTAAGGTGAGCTGTCATGAGAGGAATCTCAGTCTCTGATATTTAAAATGGACACACTCACTTGCCTTCTTCCATCTTTATCTCTCTCTGTGTTTGCACTGGTCAAATGCGAGAGAGAGAGAGAGCCCCCGCCCCCCTCTCCCATCAGCATCATACACTCCAGCAAGCAACATTCCAATGGTGCGACACACTTCAAATCTGTATCTGTATCTACATCTACAATATCTGACAACACCTCTCATAAACATACCCACCAGGACAGACTAACCTGGACGCTTTGCGCTGTCAACATTTCATGTTTTCAAAATGCATATTTACCGTACAGTTTGTGTTTGTATGGTTATTTCGCAATACCTATTGCGCAATCCTCTGTAGGGCAATGTGTCATTATCATCACCAGAGTCTCAGGTTACAAGAGGGAAGGGGGGGGTCAGCTGAACAGGGGGAGAGAGAGAGAGAGAGAGAGAGAGAGAGAGAGAGGTATAGTACGGTACAATACGATAAGATACAGTCGGGTACAGTACAGTCAGGTACAGTCGGGTACAGTACAGTACGGTACAGTACAGTACGGTACAGTCGCGTACAGTACAGTCAGGTACGGTACAATACGGTACAGTCGGTACAGTAGAGTACAGCACAATACGGTACAGTCGGGTACAGTAGAGTACAGCAAAGTACAGTACAATACGGTACAGTCGGGTACAGTAGAGTACAGCAAAGTACAGTACAATACGGTACAGTCGGGTACAGTAGAGTACAGCAAAGTACAGTACAATACGGTACAGTCGGGTACAGTAGAGTAATGCAAAGTACAGTACAACACGGTACAGTCGGGTACAGTAGAGTACAGCAAAGTACAGTACAACACGGTACAGTCGGGTACAGTAGAGTACAGCAAAGTACAGTACAACACGGTACAGTCGGGTACAGTAGAGTACAGCAAAGTACAATACGGTACAGTCGGGTACAGTAGAGTAATGCAAAGTACAGTACAACACGGTACAGTCGGGTACAGTAGAGTACAGCAAAGTACAGTACAACACGGTACAGTCGGGTACAGTAGAGTACAGCAAAGTACAGTACAACACGGTACAGTCGGGTACAGTAGAGTACAGCAAAGTACAGTACAGTAGAGTACAGCAAAGTACAGTACAACACGGTACAGTCGGGTACAGTAGAGTACAGCAAAGTACAGTACAATACGGTACAGTCGGGTACAGTAGAGTACAGAAAAGTACAGTACAATACGGTTACAACACGGTACAGTCGGGTACAGTAGAGTACAGCAAAGTACAGTACAACACGGTACAGTCGGGTACAGTAGAGTACAGCAAAGTACAGTACAGTAGAGTACAGCAAAGTACAGTACAACACGGTACAGTCGGGTACAGTAGAGTACAGCAAAGTACAGTACAATACGGTACAGTCGGGTACAGTAGAGTACAGAAAAGTACAGTACAATACGGTACAGTCGGGTACAGTAGAGTACAGTAAAGTACAGTACAGTACAGTAAGTGATGGATGTGGATGGATGGATGGATGGATGAATGGATGGATGGATGTGAATGGATGGATGTGGATGGATGGATGGATGTGGATGGATGCATGGATGGATGCATGGATGTGGATGGATGGATGGATGGATGGATGGATGTGGATGGATGGATGGATGGATGTGGATGGATGGATGGATGGATGGATGGATGGATGGATGGATGTGGATGGATGGATGGATGTGGATGGACGGTTGGATGGAGATGGATGGATGGATGTGGATGGACGGATGGATGGATGTGGATGGATGGATGGATGTGGATGGATGGATGTGGATGGACGGATGGATGGATGTGGATGGATGGATGTGGATGGATGGATGGATGGATGGACGGACGGACGGACGGACGGACGGACGGACGGACGGATGGATGGATGGATGTGGATGGATGGATGGATGGATGGATGTGGATGGATGGATGGATGTGGATGAATGGATGGATGAATGGATGAATGGATGAATGGATGTGGATGGATGGATGGATGTGGATGGATGGAAGTGGATGGATGCATGTATGTGGATGGATGGATGGATGTGGATGGATGGTTGGATGGATGTGGATGTGGATGGATGGATGGATGGATGGATGTGGATGGATGGATGGATGGATGGATGTGGATGGATGGATGGATGCGTGGATGGATGGATGTGGATGGATGGATGGATGTGGATGGATGGATGGATGTGGGTGGATCACTGCTGCAACGTAGCTGTGAGCGCCTGCGAAGCAGGCGCGATCTCTAGATGTGAGCGGCCCGAAGGGCCGCGAACCTCTAGTATTCAACATTTGAATCGTTGAATCAGACATCTCACTCACACCACTGCAAATTCTACAACCAATTTTCAGCTACAGACCATAGTTGATGGCCAGACAACCCAATGTCGCTTGGTGTGTGTACCTACCTTTAAAGCTGTATGCTTTTTTTCCTCAGACCGGTCATTGCTGCTCATTTTTCTGATAACCTGCTGAGATCGTTTCTGATTCACATCATGTCGGTTCCAGCAGTTGTATCCCATCTCAGTGTAATCACCCCAGAGGTAAACACTTTAACAGAAAAGTATGTGATCAATTTAACTCATTTGGTCAGTGTGTCTACAGGTGGACTGTTAGATAGGCTTTGATTGACTCTTCTTTATTTGGCAGTGCATGGCCTCCATACAGACTCATGACCTGCTGCGGAAGTTCATTCTATTTCTCAGTCGTGAAGAACAGTGCTTAGACATATGTGTCTGTCTGGAAGGCAGCCACTCGCTCTGCTTACTGGGTAGGCTATCTTTTAAATTAGACAATGAGAGTGGCTTTTATAAATGTATATGGACAATTAAGCCTATATCTTTGTCATAGCTACATTTTGGGGAATACTGCTTTTCAACTATATGGCTTGTTGTTGGTAGTATTTAATATTTTCCTTTGTATGGTAGGTAACTTGATACACCTGGGCTACCTCAATGAGAAAGTCCTGGAGGAAGAGGCCAACCATTTTGTGAAGGACCTGACTGACATGCTGTCCTACTGCCAGAGATATGTGTCCCAAAAGAAATCCAACCTCACGCACTGGCACCCAGTACTGGGTTGGTTCTCCCAGACTGTAGACTACGGGTCAGTGAGACATCCTCTTTTATTAAGATGGATTACACATTTAGTGTGACACACATTTAAATTAATGTCTTCTCTGGTTGTCCCCTCTCCTATTCTCTGCAGGTTGAACGAGTCAATGCCGCTGGTCACCAAACAGCTGCAGTACCTGTGGGGTGTTACAGTTATCCGGACACTTTTCAGTGATGTCCTCTCTAAAAAGTTGGAGAGTCAGGAGCCGACTCCTCCTCCCCCACAGCCCAGCACATCGCAAAACAATCTACCAGTTAAGAGTGAGTTATATTAAAAGTGCTTTTTAGTATAGACCACATTCAGCAACTAGATGTGGAAATAAATAATATAAAAATAAAATATCAATATTCATTAGAAAATCTAATTATACAGATGTATTTTATCAGTGAAATTCATGAATAATATCAATAAAAGCAAAAGAATTGTTTCTGTACACACATTTGTAATATGAATATATATATCTTTGCGAGGGGCTGTCCAGTGAAATTGTCTTTCAATAGCTCGTCAATATGAAAGATCAATGAGCTCCTCCTGCTCAGACAGTGGGAGGCTTGTTGGGGTGCTCTGTCTTTCGCAGAAATAGTAAAAAGAAAAAGAAAAACGTTTTTGCAACGTTCCGTTCCTCCAAAAAGTAATCTAGCAGTGTAAATGCCCCAAAATCTCTCAGCTGATTATCCTGGAGTGCCACAAAAGGAGTTTCTTTTTTTTTGTGGGGGGTTGGGGGCTTTTATGCCTTCATTGATAGAGATGGACGGTAGGCTGAAATGGGGGAAAGAGATGAGGAGTGACATGAGGCAAAGGCCGCCGGGACTCGAACCCGTGACACGCTGTCAGGCTACACTGAGCCTAGGTGGGCCACAACCGGAGTTTCTTAATCCAGCTTTCAATTTTATCTGGGTGTCAGTCCAAACCGGTTGTGTCCTGCCATTGTAGTCCCAGAAATACTTTAAAAAGCTCAACATATTAAAAAAAAAAATATATATATATACCACCTTTAACGTCTGCTTCAGTGGATAACTGAAATGGATGATTAATAAGTGCATGTAACCCTCTTAACAAACTGATATAAGTTGTTGCTTAATTTGTATTCTTGGTCCCATTCTTTTTTTACTGTTTTGTGGCTGTGTTGTGACAGATCTCTTCAAGAGGGCATTTCAGAAGTCAGCTTCAGTACGAAACATCCTGAAGCCAGTGGGAGGGAAGCGCGTGGACTCGGCTGAAGTTCAGAAGGTGTGCAGCATCTGTGTTCTCTACCAGACTGCCCTCTCCACGCTGACGCAGATAAGACTCCAGATTCTCACCGGTCAGTGCCTCCGAGGTTACATAAACACAGTAAAACCGTCAGTGTTCATTTAAAAGAGTGTTTTTGTACCGTCTCTTGGGAGTACAAAATTGATAACGATAATGCACACAAAATGGATAATTTAGGGAAGGCTTTCTGACTCTGTTCTGTGCAGGTCTGACACACCTTGATGAGCTGTTGCCTAAACTTTGGGCTTTCATCTGTGAGCTGGGTCCCCAAGGAGGCCTGAAGCTGTTCATGGAGTGCCTAAACAATGACACAGAAGAATCCAAGCAGCTATTGGCCATGCTCATGCTCTTCTGTGACTGCTCACGGCACCTCATCACGTAATAAGAATAGAAATTACAGTACATGCTGTGCAAGAGAGCAACAACTTTTTGCTAACTCTATGGCTCCTTTTGAAGACATATTGTATGTGTTCTAGAATTCTAGATGACATTGAGGTCTATGAGGAACAGACATCTTTCAAGATAGAAGAACTTCTCACCATCTCCTCATTTCTGAACACATTTGTGTTCAAGATGATATGGGATGGTATCTTAGGTGAGTAAGCCTCGACGCATATTATTCAAGGTGATCAGTGATCACAGTTAGGCAAAATATATATATTTTTAATCTTCATGATACTGATTACACATATGACAGTTTTAGCAATTATCTGTACTCAAGAAGTCGTCATATACTGTAGCCGTTACATAACATCTGTGTCGGACAGATTGTGAGGATGTGAGTGTTTTATCTCAGTCTGTATATTTTTGTTGGACAACAGAAAATGCCAAAGGAGAAAAACTGGAGCTGTTCCACAGTGTTCATGGGTGGCTGATGGTGCTCTATGAGCGAGACTGCAGAAGGAGGTTTACCCCCGATGACCATTGGCTGCGCAAGTGAGACATTTACCTCATTCAAAAAGAACTATGAATCACTAACATTAACATCTCTTCCTGAGTCTATAGTCTTACTACAATGTAGTCTATTAACATTGTACAGAGGAACAATATAGCTTTTCTATTGAGTGTAATCACTACACAGTGCTTCAATAGAAATGCTCATCTGTTCCTGTTGGTGTGGTTGCTCTCAGGGACCTGAAGCCCAGCCTGTTGTTCCAAGAGCTGGAGAAGGGCAAGAAAAGAGCCCAACTTTTACTGCAGTACATCCCCCATGTCATTCCGCATAAAAATGTGAGTATGTAATTGTGAATTATTTCCTTTTAATTGCAGGCATAGTGCTGCTTTCATATTAATTTCTCTTTGTAGAGGGTGCTGTTGTTTCGGAACATTGTGACTAAAGAAAAAGAGAGTTTGGGATTGGTGGAGACGACCCATGCCTCGCCACACGTCACCCATATTACCATTCGCCGCTCTCGGATGTTGGAGGTATGGATGGGGCTAGCCCAGGACATATTTGGCATGGGATAAAATGGCATTACTTTTATATATTATTACCACGATCTCAGAATAATGTCTGTAATGTCCTCTCCTTAAGGATGGATACGACCAGCTCCGTCGGCTGCCTGTGAATTCCATGAAAGGTGTAATTCGTGTGAAGTTTGTCAATGACCTGGGAGTAGACGAGGCTGGTATTGACCAGGATGGTGTCTTCAAAGAGTTTCTAGAGGAGATCATCAAGAAAGTCTTTAATCCTGCACTCAACCTCTTTAAGGTAATTTTCTTCTACTTCTCTACTATTGAGACATTTAAACCCTGGTGTCAGGTGGGATACCAACTGGTAAACAATGACAATAAAGCTATTTGAAGCAGATCCGGCACACCAGATTGGTTACTAGATGTGTAGTTTGGACAAAGTTGCAATTACCTCTCTCAGTCAGGCAAGACTAAGAGAAGCAAGCGTTCAGATTGTAGCTGAAAAATATAGAAAATAGCTCTCTATTTCTTTTAAATTGGAGTAAAGTTCTGCTGCTATCATTGATTCTTAACATTAAGATGATGTTTGTTTCACCATAGACTACCAGTGGAAATGAAAGGTTATATCCTTCACCTACATCCTACATCCACGAGAACCATCTGCAGCTCTTTGAATTTGTCGGGAAAATGCTTGGCAAAGCAATGTATGAGGTATGTTTGAGGAAGTTCTTTATTGTTTCAGTGCAACTCATAATGTAATAACGGCTCAAAGTGCTGAATGCAGCAGCATCTTCAAAGGCACAGAGAGCAATTGTCTTACTTTTGTGTTTTCAGGGCATTGTTGTGGATGTCCCCTTCGCATCCTTCTTCCTAAGTCAGGTCTTAGGACACCACCACAGCACATTTTACAGCTCCATTGATGAGCTGCCTTCACTGGACTCTGAGTTCTACAAGAATCTCACATCCATCAAGGTCAGTAATAGTTAACGCTTTAACAAAATTTAATAAAATGGCTGATTATTATTCCCCCCCACACTAAAATGTCATGGGCTTTTATTCATAGTTACATTGCTCCAGTTGATTCATTTATATTTGAGGGAGACGTCATGTTTGGTTTTTCAGCGCTATGATGGTGATGTAGGGGATCTAGGACTGACGTTGTCTTATGACGAGGATGTCATGGGGCAGGTAAGTCCTTAAGCCATGTGTAAAATCGGAAAGAAAATTATACAAAACAAGACATTTCCTCTGTAATTCTGAAATCCCATCCCTTCCAGCTGGTCTGTCATGAGTTGATACCGGGAGGGAAGACTATGCCAGTCTCCAATGAAAACAAGTGTGTACATTTTTATCAGATTCTAGGAAAATATGCTGTAACACGGGTGGTTAAGTTGATTCATATATGCAGTACAATGTTCTATAGTGTATGGTTGTACTTTTAACTGCATACAGTTGTACTTTATATGATATGTTGTTTCACTGATTGATCACCCGCTGAGTATGACCTCATCTCCATCTCCACCAAATGGATTCTCTCATAGGATCAGCTATATACACCTCATGGCACATTTCCGGATGCACACGCAGATCAAGGAGCAGACCACAGCATTTATCCGTGGATTCCGCAGCATTATCAACCCAGAGTGGTTGCACATGTTTTCCACCCCTGAAGTTCAGCGCCTTGTCTCGGGGGACAATGCCGAGATCGATCTGGACGACCTCAAGTATGGAACCTCTCTCAGACTTCCATTCCCTTCCTTAAATATCTTTATAATGCTGTCTTTTGCCATTTTATGCACTCCTTTCCTGTTTTATGAAGAAAGGAGGGAGGAATAATATCTATGCTACGCAAAACAAGAAAATCTATGCTACACATGAGAAAAGGAAAATAGTTTACACAGCTAATTATTAAAGGTGCTTTAATTGTTCAAATAAGTTAAATAGGTCTATCAGAGTGTTTGTTCAATAACTATTGCTCTCTCTCTACTATACAAAAAACTATTTTTCACGTTGGGATACCAATTTCATCCAATCAGGAGAGACAACTTATATATTGTAGGATAAACAAGTGAAATTGGAAATATAACACAAGCTAATAAATGATCTTTGCAGGGTTCTCTTTCCTGATTGGATTACATTTGTAATCCACCTGAATATGAGACGGGATACCCCTGTTATTGAACAAACAATTCAATTCAGACCCAGGGGAGATCCATTCACAATAAAAATAGCACAATAAAGAAAAATATCATAAAAAGAAGTAAACATACAAACCTATCATAGAGATCAGTTTCTATACAGACATGTGTGCCAATGGTTCCACAATCTAGAGGAAAACCTGACAGCTGCGTATAGGGTTATGACAGAAATTATATAATTTGCTGACTCCTACACATGCCTCTAAACATATGGTTACGTAGCATAGCATAGCATGTAGGTACAGTGGTGTGTTCTAGACTGTTTTTGAGCGCATACTATAATCTATGATCCGCAGCTATTCGTGTGGCCAGGGCAGACGCTATTCATATTTTTATTTCAGACAGCAGACGCCGTATACGTGCGTTACTTACAGGTAGAACACAGCACTGTGTAGGTACCCTGACACTAGTCTCTCAAGAACAGACTCTTATGCTACAACAGAGAGGGCGCTGTTTTTCCCTTTTATTTGACGATGGCTAGCCAGATTGCCCTGACACTAATGAACATATGGCTTGCTCTGGAGCTTCTTGGAACTCTTAAGCAGCAGAATATAGATAGAGCTTTAACCTTCTAACACTAAACCTTTAAACCAAAAGAGATCACTTTCAGCCCATTTTAATATATAAAAAGAAAAGGAAAAGGGTTTCTGATAGAAGAACATTTCGTATAGCTTTTTCCACTTGCCCTATGCAACCACATGCAATAACCTTCATGTTTAGAATATGATACCACCTTTGGGAACTTCTAAAGGGGATACAATTATTTTGTATTTCTCTCTTTCCCAGGAAGCACACTGTTTATTATGGAGGATTTCACAGCAGTCATCGGGTCATCATTTGGCTGTGGGACATCCTGTCTAGTGATTTCAACGCTGAAGAGAGGGCAATGTTCCTCAAAGTAAGCTCCCTTATTTCCATAACTATCACAGACCTTTAGTAACGACACCTGAAGTTGGCCAAGTACATACTGTATATTTATTTTTTACATAATCTGTATTATATGCTATTGTGTTCTTATAGTTTGTGACTAGCTGCTCAAGGCCGCCTCTTCTAGGTTTCGCCTACCTCAAACCACCTTTCTCTATCCGTTGCGTGGAGGTTTCAGATGACCAGGTAAGAAAGACAGAAGAGAAAGGGCACAATATCCTTAGAAATAAATAACATTCATCATCAGGCTGTGGCTCATGACATCCCTGCTTTGTGTAGAATTATATTGCTTTTGATCATTTCCACGTGTTGTTTGTGCTCAACAAATGTGCTAAAGTTTACATTCTTGTGTCTAGGACACTGGAGACACCCTCGGCAGTGTCCTCAGGGGCTTCTTCACCATCCGGAAGAAGGAACCAGGTGGACGGCTGCCCACCTCATCCACCTGCTTCAACCTGCTCAAGCTGCCCAACTACAGCAAGAAAAGCATTCTGCGTGACAAACTGCGCTACGCCATCAGTATGAACACAGGCTTTGAACTATCTTAACTGAGCTGCACCAGGAGAGTCTGCACAGCAGGGCTTTTCCAAGCAGCCTGACCCCAGCAAGAGGGTCAAGGCTCGCCTGAACTGGTGCCTGTCACTTCAGTGGAGCATCAGAAGTAAAAGAGGAATCATAAAGGAGCCGTGTACTTTCCGTTTGCCTCTGCTAATTGAAACCAGACTAGCTTCACTCTCCTTCGGCACAGTCCCTCTTGGACGTCCAGCCAGCCGCTCTCTGGCTGCTTCTACCCATTGCTGCCTATAGAATCTTTTTTGCAATCATTGGCCATCATATATACTGTTCTGGGGGGAAAAACAAAGAGAATGCTGTTTTTTCTTTTCGTTTTTGCAGCATGATTAGATTTTTCAGCATTTTTCAACCACTCCTGAAATTCAATACATCATATACTATACTGTAATTTGAAGAAATGCAGAAATATCCTGGCTAGATCTCTACTTCTCAGGCTTAACAGAATGATTCGTGGATCGAACACAACCATGTCAAGCAAAGTGGAAAGCAATACAGATACAATGCAAGCCATTAGACACATGAGAGACTCACTTGAGCATAACCAGTCCAAGGGATGCATTGTTAATATACCTACCCGTTTGGATTCTATTATCCAAGTAACCTTAGGCTGTTAGATGTGTTTTAAGAAGTATTGTGGAACATGATGCACCTTTTTATAAAGAGAAGACAAATCATTGCTTCATGTTCAACTTTTATAAAGGGGAAATGGCCCATGATAAGTGGCCCTATGTTGATTACATTATATCCCATGTGGATTATGAAAGTAAATCCTGGTGACCTCATTCCATTTCTCCCTACTTAAGACCCTAAAGTCATCTGACTGAGGCTTTGACCCTGTGTTTTTCTACACAGAATTGTATCAGACACCCCAAGTCCCTGAGTCTTTCATCATGCTGTTTGTTTGCTCAAGACAAAGATGTCCATCCCTGCTGTATCAGGGGATGTTTTTATTATTTGTGAGTGTCTGCCTGTTGCAGCAGGCAAAGCTGATCCATGTCATTCAGCCCAAGACGTGAACCACAAAGTCAATCTGTGATGTTACTGTTTGTATAGATTACCAATATAATGAGATTTTTCACTACATCTTTGAATAATGCAGAGTGCCTCATGTACTGTTTGCGTGTGTGTCCCCTGCTATTATATGTCTGATTGTCTCGAGTCTCTCGGAATCAAGCCATACATAGGGGCAAGGTACTTGAATGTTCCCTGCACCTACTAAGAACAAACAGCTGAACCCCAACCACTGTTCTACCACTACAAACAAACAAGGAGAGTCCCAGAAGGTTGCACTCTCATCTCTGGACTTTTTTAAGCCATGTGAAAAAAAAGAAAAGACATTGAGGCAAAACCTCAACATGATGTCATGGACTGGTTCATGAACTGAATTTGACAGCTTGTTCTGATGTCTCCTGTAGAGATGTTCTCTTGCACACTAAATTCTGCTCTGCTTGTGGCATTTGATATAGGGAAAGAAGGCTTACTAATAATACTAATACTTGATTGTGCACTAATTGCGCACCAGAAATATCAGACTTACGCACTCACGTGTTGCAGTGCGACACATGAGCTTGTAGATCGCCTATTTTCGGTGCGTA
Source organism: Nannobrachium achirus (assembly GCF_963921795.1). Classification (NCBI taxonomy): domain Eukaryota; kingdom Metazoa; phylum Chordata; class Actinopteri; order Myctophiformes; family Myctophidae; genus Nannobrachium; species Nannobrachium achirus. Next base: position 35,044,461 of record NC_137832.1, on the reverse strand, counting down.
CCTTTGGTGTGCAACCAAGTATAAATCAGGCTTAAGGGTGAATGGTATACATATTACATTTAACAGGGTTTCATTACTTAGTGTAGTAATTTAAGCGACTGTTTATTACCAGTGAGGGCACTACAATTTTAAAAGAAAAGAAAATGGTTTCAACCATCAAAAAAATTGCAAATTTAAGTTCTCTATTATGCAACGCTTTTTTTGGTGAATGACTTTTGTGAGAACAAAGAATATATTCCAACGTATGACTATTTGTCTAACCAGTATTATGGCCACTAACTTTACTTAAAAAATAATTAATTGCAAAAATATTGTAATATATCCCTAGTTATATTCAATTTAGTATGAAGTGAGCCTGTTCTTATGATCTTTGATAAAAACAAACAAAAAACCTTCTTGAGGATATCACTGCTAATGAGCTTCATTTTCCCATTCATGTTATATTCCAGTCTTTGCTGAAACAATTTTTTTGTAACTACAGAAATGAGTTGTGTAGCGTGCAAGAGAGATGAAAGATACCTCATGAGCTTTGTCTGTTGTTTGATGAGGTCACTCATCAGTTTTAAATGATGTCATGAAAGCTATACAGTAACAACAGTAGATTGCAAATCGTCACTGTCGGACACAAACCTTGTATATCCAAGTTTCAAATGTGTACGTTCTTTCGTAACGTAAAACCCTGCTTCATCATACCAGACTGTCGCACAAAACTAGTGAAATTAGCAGATCTACAAGCACACATCGCATCGCTATTTTCACTAGTTTTGAGTCATTTTTAAAATGATAAATACTAAACAGACTGTTTTGGACATACAAGATTTCCACCCGACAACAACGAAATGCTCCAGTGGACTGCTGAAGCTGACTTTGAATCCATCTCAAGTGCAACACTCCTATTGAAGTACTGACCCCTTTATTGAAGTGATGGATGCCTTGTTCGGACTGGCAGGCCAAATCTGATTTTCCTTTCCAAATGTTGGTTTTATGCAGTCTGAACAAGGCTCAATCTCTTTGCAAAAATCAGTATACATCAGTTTTTTTCTTTTGGTGTTCAGACTTGATAAAAACCAATCTGATTCCAATCTGTATTGGCCAAAAATCTGATTTGGGGTGCCAGTGTGAACATAGCCTTTGAAACTGGCTGCACTATGTCAAATTTTTGAAAAGGCAATTCCCATGTAAAACCTGTCCATTTGTAAGATACTCATTCTTCTCCGAGGCATTAACACAATTGTTAAAAGTCATGTAAACTATTATTATATAAAACATTACTTAACAGCATAATGTGTGTTTTTCCCCTCATTATCAGCAATAGCTTAAAAGAGCATAGGCTGCCTTTTGCCTTGATTATCATAATTAATTAACTATATACACCTGCCTTGTTTGTCTTGCTCCAAGTTGAAACCTACCAGTTTTAAATTATTCTGCTGTCAGGTAGGCTACAGTATATTTAAAGGTGCTGTAAAAGTGATACATTGTGTTTAGTTGAAGTAAATTATATTTTGATGGTAACCATTGATAAAGAGTATTCAGGGGTCTTCCAGCTCTTTAAAACACCTATTTCATCCAGTCATGTGAAATTGAAAGTGATAACAAAATATGAGCAAACAAATTTGGAATTGGTAAAAATGTATATAGAGAAATTAGTTCTGTCTCTTATTGGATGTTACAGAACAAACACTATAACAATGATTACTATCATGCAGTTTAAATCTTTTAACTTTTTATACCATAAAAATCACTCATAGCATCTTTTAGTATTCTGCAAGCATGTTTTTTATTCCCTAGAACAGGGGCAGAAACCTTTTTGACATGATGTGCCCCTATGGAAGTGCCATGTTTTTATTTTCTTCATAGTCTGTGTGCCATATCAACATTAGGTTTAATTATGGCACCACATCAAAATGTAATATTTCCAACAGATGTTGATTAGGCCTATACATAAATAAAACAATACAATATTTTTATTTTTTTAACCAAAAACCTCTGAGTCTCACATTTACTGTATGCCAGTGTTGACCTTCCCCTGTGCCATGTTGGCACCTGTGCTAAGGTTGCCTACCCCTGTCCTAGAATAAGCTTTTTTCTATTTCTATTCACCTTTGCTCACTCCTTGTACTTCATGACAGGCTAACCTTGTAGGATCTGCATGGGTTCTGGATACCCCCCATATCATAATAACTGGAATCATTATGACTAGTCCACAGAGCCCTTCTCCTACAAACTGGTTTAAAACATTACCAAGGTAAATACACACATGCAGGTCAAGTAGGCACACATTTTTGGGATAATCTTTTGTGTAATTTATTTTGTGCCAACTAGATGACTATATTAATGAACATTTGTATTTGTTTCTGAACACAAGGATAAACATAAGGTTGCTAATTTGGCAGGTAAAGTGAATGTTTTCTTTGGTTTAGACAACACAATCCCTTAAGTTGCCACGGTTGTTTTAAAGTTTCTGGAAAATCACAAGAGACATTGTTGGCTTGCTTAGTGGATTTGTGTCTGTTCCTAAAACTCTGTTAATTTAATTGTAGCACTAACTTGTGCTACAGTACAGTTCCTGAGGGAACATAGGCCTGTGGGTGTTCACCAACTGATTGGCTGAAAATACAGGAATTTCATAGCTGGTCTGTCTGAATAGGCTTAAGCCTCAACTGCAAATAAAATCTACTTAGAAAAGACCCACAAGATGTTTTGTTAGAATGAGCGGAAAAGCAAGGGCATGTTACACATGTCAAAGGAATGGCCGTTTAACATGCAGAAGGTATTCTTGTGGACGCGGCCGTCAACGGCTGTCTCTCGGTATACTATAGAACCCCTACTGTATATGGTGTTGAACGTATTTGGTCAGATATTTAGATCCGACCACACATGATTTATGATACATTTCTATTAACCATCTTTTGTGTTCCAGGACCAGGCAAGGAGAACCTTGTTTGAAGCCCCATCATGTGGCGGGTGTGGAGCTGCTTCAGCGGGCTCGACATGCCTTCAAAGCCGGGCGCACAGTTAAGGAATTCTTCAGACTGGCTCAGCTTGAGGCCCTAGTGCATCTGCTGGAGGAACATGAGTGTGAATTTGTGGATGCTCTTGGAAGGGACCTCCATAAGGTGTGGACTAAAGTACCTGCAAAATTGAATTTTCTGTTTGCAGTGTTCACGTTGAAATAATGCAGTAGGTTTCTACACAGTCAGTCAAATATAATTGTTAAATAGGTGATTTGTTTCAGATATTTTAATAGCCTACTTGTGTGCCTGTTTTTTTCCCAGTCACGGTTTGAGACAGTTGTGTCAGAGCTCATTCTTGTGAAGAATGAGGCTCGTTATGCTATCAACAACCTGAAGAAATGGATGCAACCACAACGCATGGAAAGGAATCTGGTGAGATCCATGTGAATATTTTTCTAAGCATTGTCAACAGCTATTTACCCTTGCAATCTTAGGTGGGATACAAAGCAATGCATTGTGCTGAGCCCACCAGATCAGATTAGAACCTGAGAACTGAAGTGATCTTTACATAATTTAAAGATTAAATAGGGCTTATACATCTTTTAGACTTCCAGCTGCCTGCTTGCTGGTGACCGTGGCTCAGCTTGACTTGTAAACTAATTTTGAGCTGTTTTGTTATTATCTTATTGGTGTAGTCCACCTCCCTAGATGAGTGTCTGGTGGTGAATGAGGCGCTGGGTGTGGTGATGATCATAGGATCTTGGTGTAGTCCTGTCCAACTGTGTCTGGTGCCATTGGTCGGGGCTATCGCAGCAGGTGCCCGTTAAAACATATTTAATTTACAGGCCTATATTTTTAGATCATCCCTTTCCTTACCAGTAGTTTGACAATTGATATATTGTGTTAATCCTTATAGGAAACTGTGCAATAATTAACCCCTCTCAGAGCACCCCTCACACAGCAGAGCTTCTACATCGTCTCATATCCTCATATCTGGATAACGTGAGTAGTTATGAGTTCCATAAGAATAACAGATACAGCTTGGAGTTTGTTTATTGTAAATCCCAACAATATTGAGTGTCAAAGATTTCTATTTGGGTAAGAATTGTATTAGGGCTGTTGATGATGAAATTATTCTTATGAACAAAGACTTAAATCTATTCAATAGTTGGTTTTAGTGCATAAAAATTGATACCTGTTTTTCATCATTTTCTGACAAATGCAACCATTAACCAAAAGTCCTAGATCTAACGCAAATCTGTTCATATTTCAAGAAATAACATTTGTACAACATGAAACAAATTCACTGTGGCACAAGCTTATTATAGTATGTTTCTGAATAAACATCTTAAATAAATGCCATCCTTGTCAACAAATCACAAACAAGCTTATACAACTGTGCCGTAATGTATTTTAAATATTGTGCTGAGGTGTTATGATGGCTTATCTCTTAAGTGTACAGTACCAGTCACCTTTGTCAACTAAAACTGTAATCACTGCATAATGAACTTGGCTGAAATGGTACACTACAGTATGTTTTGCTTACTGTAAATCACTTTGGAATAAATGCATCTGCTAAATGCCTAAATTGTAAATTCTTAAAAGTACGAGATAAAGACACCTATTCTATCCCTGAAGCAAACATAATTTAAACAAATTACTTTTCTTTTTCAAGGAGTGCTTCCATGTGATTCTTGCAGGCCCAAATTACTTGGCTGACATTGCGTTACTCGATTTTGATCACATCTTCTTTACAGGTAAAGATGAGAATGATTCAGCTGTCAAAATATGTCGTTTCTGTGGTTACGCATTCTCAATTAGATTAATAAAGATTAAACTGTCATTTCAACTGTCACGATAGGAAACAAGGAGGATGGAATCAGAGTGGCTCAGGCTGCAGCTCGCACACTGACACCTGTTACACTCGTTCTGGGTGGCAAGAACCCATGTTATGTGGACCAGCAATGTGACATCCTTATCACAGCACAACGCATTGCCTGGGCACGTTTCCATAACGCTGGCCAGAGTGTGGTAGCTCCCGACTACATCCTGTGCCATGTTGATGTCAAAGCAAAGCTGGTCCGGGCATTGAAATGCTGCCTGATGCAGTTCTATGGCTCGGATCCCCGTGAGTCCCATAGCTTTGGGCGCATGGTGAATATGGAGACCTTGAACCGAACCAAAGACCTGCTGTTGAGGTCTGGGAAGGTGGCCATGGGAGGGAAGGTGATTGAAGCAGAAAAATACATTGGTAATGGTAATCTATTTGGAATTTCTTCTTTATGTACCAGAGTTTGCACTATAATGTGCAAATACTGTATGTGGTATGTACTGTCCATATGTATAACGGATGGTTTGTTTTTATCGTGTCTGAAGCCCCAACAATTCTGACAGAGGTGGTAGACTCGGACCCCATCATGCAACATGACGTTTTTGGCCCGGTTCTTCCAGTTCTGACCATTAACAATGTAGACGAGGCAATTGCCTTCATTAATCGGCAAGAGAAGCCTCTCTGTGTGTATGCTTACTCTACCAACAGCAAGGTAACAAGCACACATATTTATATTCATTATTCTATGTACACTACTAGTGCTGCCAGTGCATATTCTACTCATGCACACATCCTTTCTTTGCAGGTCATTTCAAGGCTAATGACTGAGACATCTAGTGGGAGCTTTTGTTCCAATGATAGCGTCCTGCAGAGTGTAATGGTGACTTTGCCTTTTGGCGGAGTTGGTAAGTGCAGCCGTACAAATAACACATTGGACTACAAATTATGTCAAGTTTAATGTGTGTATGGGGGTCCAACCCTCTCAGGATGATGTAACTCAGGGTGTGTGTGAATGGGATAAATAATATATAAAATGTTTTTTCTTTAAACTTGACAGGGGCAAGTGGAATGGGCTCCTACCATGGGCGCAACAGCTTTGACACATTTTCTCACAGGAAATCGTGCCTGCTAAGAGGCACACGGTTTGAATGTGTCACCTACTTGCGTTATCCACCCTATGACGACCGCAATCTGTCTCTAATGACATGGGCCAGCACACTCTCTCAGAAGAGCGAGGGCTGGTGCCAGATCCTATGAGAAGTCTGGTGATGACAGATACAATTGGAAAGAAAGCTGAACACTCCAGACCCTGACATTCAAATACTAGAGTAACTAGACATGGTGCAATAAAAACAAATGAGGAAAATAATTGCATTAATTTGTGATGCAGCCAATTAATTTCTTTATCCAACACAGTGGCATATTTTCACAGTACATTATGATATATCACGCACACAGGTATATACAGTAATTAGTATCTGCTGTTATATGGTTTTGGATGAAAACAGGCCACTACATCAAGTGGCCTCAATTGTAAAACAGAATACGATTAATATTCTGGATGTACATGCAGCCTCTAAATAGTAATTCAAATTGAACGCCAGCGAGTATGTAGCCAGTTCTACTGTTATGGCCCAATGAGGAGGACATTCTTTCAGAAATCTTTCTTATAAAGAGAAGATAGTCACCACTTTGGAATCACTTAAAGGGATATTCACCCCCAAAATGACTTTATTCTATCGATTACTCACCCCACGGAGACTTGAATTCATGTTATTTGTCACAATCCTAAGCCAATAATTTGATGACCAGCAATGATTTCCTAAGGGGACACAAAGAGTCTCCTTTGTGTCTCCATAGGAAACCACTGCTGGTCATCATATTATCCTTGATATGGGGTTATTTTTTGGGTGAACTGTCCCTTTAAGGGGAGAGCAACTGGTTGGCAGGGTGTTTTTATATTGATTGGCTTATGTCAGGATGCCACATTGGCCCTTTCACAGTGACCATGGGTATAGTTTGCAGCACAAGTAGTCTTACTTCTACTTGAGTAATATTTATGTCAAGTAACAGTACTTCCATCCTAATTTACTGAAATACATAATTGCACCAGCAGAGTGCGCAAGTACTGCATTCGGTGGCTATCTGTTTGCCCAGTGTTACTTATATCAGGTCTTGCTGATGGTGACATCACCAAGAATGCAGTAAAAAAAATGTTTAGCACTTTACTTGTGCCTCACTCATCCTTGCTCCTGATGTAGTTATTCAGGCCTTTTGTAGATTGTTTCTTGATTGCCTTCTTTCATAGCTGCATATCTGGCCACGGTGAACAGGTAGTCGCTTAATCTGAATGAATAGAGGGATAATTCATTAAATCAGGCAAATTGTGTTCCTGTGATTGTACAATTCCACAGAAGCCATGTATACTGACCTGTTTAAAAACTTTGCAACATCTTGATCTGCTTCACCCGAGCGCACAATAGGAGCAACACTGAAATAAGAGCAGAGAGCTGTCAGCCAACTGTGTCAGTATATCACGAGTCACGACTGACTAGGCCAATTTGAGGAATATTTGACGATTTTATAACTGGAATACTCTTGAACTGACCTGCGCTCTGCTCGGCGACAGATTGTCCGAGCTACATGCAAAGCAGCACTGCTCTTGCCTCCAGACTGTAGAATGTAATATGTATACAAGTGTTAACGTGATATGTGCTGTATATCAAGAAAGAATGCACTTGAGTTTAACCACAGTCGAGTCACGTGTCTCGTTTCAGTGTGAGTGGATTTACTTACAGGTAAAATGAAGTTGGTGAGTGGTGGGAGTACGTCTGTGAATTTATCGATCCAGCTTTCCAAGTCCATCACTGGTTGAGAGGAAAACCTGGTTTTCTCTAATCAAAAAGAAATAAAAATTGGCAGGTAGATCCTGGATCACTTCATCAAGGCACAAGTCAAGTGCTATTATACGCTCTGTACTAAATAAAACGTAACTTACTTATGTGACTTTCTCTTGCAGATGACAGAGGAGTGGCAATATTTGACCCCACATCTTGTAATACACACTGTATCTATGGGATGAGAAATAGGCATTTGATGTGCAAGTATATTATTTAATTTGTCAGCACTACTGGAGGCTGGTAGATGTTGGAATTCTAACCTTGTCCAGCTGATAAGTGAACTCATGGCCCTTGTCAATGCAGAACTCCCTGGCCAACCTGTACAATTCAGATGACTTTTAGTCAGTCAAAGATTCATTCAAAGCTGATAGTGACAAATACAATTAATAATACAAAATAATAGTACAATGCATACCCTATGGCTGATGACAATTCATCTGTAGCTCCCAATGCTTCAAAAACATGATCTTCTTTTGGCCTCCTTTCTCCTGTGAAGGTGCTAGAAAAACCTATGAGAAAACGTAAAATCTAATTTATTTCCATCTGACTTGAATTTACAATAGAAATGTGTAACCACCACTGTTCACTGGTGCCTCTTAACCAACCTTTGTCTCCAGTTTTGGTGTAAATTTTAGGGATCTTACAGTCTCCTTCGGTGACAAAACTGTTAAAGGATAAAAGCAAAACGTTTGCAAAAAGATGCTTGAGTGAAATAACAGGTAGCGCTAACTAAACATCATTACATTATATCCTACCTACTTTCCTGAGATAACAGCCACCAGTGTGGTGGCCTGACTGACCTGACAAACATAATGAAACGGCTTAAATCTAACAGTGCCATACAATTCAAATTATGTTTATATTGCCAAAGCAAGTGTCAAAATACAATAAAACTGTTGAAAATGGGGAACATTATAAAACAGTTGGGGGGGGTACATCATTGTGTACTGTGAACAGATATGTCACATTGTGTCCGATTATAAAGCTTTTTGGAATAATAATTACAAAAATAACTACCTTCTCTCAAACCCAAGGGAAGCCCTTGTCCAATTCAGGTGTAGACGTTTCCCTGCTCTTATAAAGCAACGTAGATGAGTCGGTTTGATAATAACTGAAGCCATGTTGTTTTCAGTAGACTCTATTTTGTCCCTCATGTATTCCGTAGCTGCATGGTCCGTGTGTAGCCATAAATTATAACTTCCAGTAGAGGGTGCTAATATGCGGAGGTTACGTCTCAGCCATAAATTATAACTTCCAGTAGAGGGTGCTAATATGCGGAGGTTACGTCTCTCCTGGAGTTATAACGCAGAGTAAAATAGCTCTCGCTGGTTGAGCCTCCATGTCCCTAATCGCCTCAAAACATGTTTAAATCATGAAGTTGCTCACCTCATCGTCGAAACAGCTTTATATCTACCGATGAGCCCACTCGTTGGCATGTGTTAGTCCATATGTTTCTAATAAATTAATGTTTACTAAAACTTCTTTGAGTCTCACGCTTTCCTTGTTTTTGAACTGCTTGGGTAAAATGGCCGAACATATCACGCGAGATGAGTAAAAGCCTGGCTACGCGAGGCTACATATCACGTGACGTTGATCGCCGTTGCGATTTGCTCATACTAGGACATGACGTTTTTGTATGCGGAAGTATTCCAACGTTCTGTAGTTCTGAAGCGCTCTGTATGCGGAAACATTCCGACGAGGAAACGCGAGTCTCAGAGAAGTTTTAGTAAACATTAATTTATTAGAAACATATGGACTAACACATGCCAACGAGTGGGCTCATCGGTAGATATAAAGCTGTTTCGACGATGAGGTGAGCAACTTCATGATTTAAACATGTTTTTAGGCGATTAGGGACATGGAGGCTCAACCAGCGAGAGCTATTTTACTCTGCGTTATAACTCCAGGAGAGACGTAACCTCCGCATATTAGCACCCTCTACTGGAAGTTATAATTTATGGCTAGTCCGTGTGGGTAGCGGTCATTTCATCGAACGACCAATGGCACCAGCATATCCACCTATACGTCATGGCACTGTGAGTGGATGAGCGTAAAATGTGTGTCATTAGTTCGAGCGCTCATTGGACGTTGCAAGCCAAACACCACATTTTTGCTCCTCCCCATCCTCATCATCTTCTGTAGCCTGTTGTTGTCGTGACAGTTCACACATTCATTGATTGCACTGGATGGAGAGGTTTTTGTAGTTGTAATTTTGAGGTCAACTTTAAAACTTTCTTGGAAGTGCTGTGATTAACTGGCTACAGCTTATCGATGTGAGCCGTTCTGAACTTACGGCACCAAACTACGAGAAGAAGACATATCTTGGGCACGTGCTAATGGTAGCTTGCTGTCTATAAGGATTAACATTAGTATAGAAATGCAGGTCAAAGAATGCATCGTGTCTGCTCCAGGAAAAGCTATCCTTCATGGAGAACATGCAGTTGTTCATGGAAAGGTTAGTAGTTTCCAGTATTTAGTATTTACTGTAGGTCAGATCCATAATTATCAAAGACACCAGATCGATGAGATGTATCGATAAGTGAATGCTTAACAAAGATATTGCAGAACAGACTTGATTGATAAATAATATTGTGTGTGTCTGTCTGTCTGTCTGTCTGTCTGTCTGTCTGTCTGTCTGTCTGTCTGGTGAAAGACAACAAATATCAACCATGCTTTGTGAGAGTATTTGTACTGTATGTTTTCCAAATGTATTTCATGATCTGGTATAGTTAACTGCATTGCTGTCTTTTTTTTAATCAATAATACTCCATACTAGGTGGCTCTTGCAGTGAGTTTGAACCTGAGAACATATTTACGGTTGAAGCCGAGCTCTACAGGGAAAGTTGTTATCAATCTTCCAAATATCGACACATTCCTCTCCTGGGATCTGTCTAAACTGAAGGAACTTCTTCCCGACTCTTGTGGTAAGGAATGGTGAATTGTAATATTAATAAAAAACTATTAATTTACGGAATGTCTGTCCGCCGTCTCTCTGTACTCTGACATCATAGTACTGACGTCACATACTGGTGTGGACACAGAACACCATTATGGGCATAAACGGGTGAAACGGTGCCCAAATTTGGAGATGACTGAGATCACTGATACGTCTTTAGCATGCGTCGCCACTATGGTAACAGCCGCATGCTGAAACAATGCCCAAATTTGGAGATGACTGACATCACTGATACCGCCGCCATGGTAACAGCCACATGCTGAAACAGTGCCCAAATTTGGAGATGACTGACATCACTGATACGTCTGGGTTCTCCAACATTACTTCTGAGACTCCTACATTCAATCCCTCATATTCAAATGAGCAAGGACTAATAACTAGAAAGATGCAATTTGAAATTGCGAGTGTGGTTGCTGATGCTGACGGTTACTGACTATATTCTACAGTAAGCTAACTGTCATGTGAAGCTCGTCCAATTGATTCTCCCATTGATTCCCTACTGATTCCCTCTCCCATTGATTCCCTACTGATTCCCACTCCCCACTCGCCATTTCCAATGGCAGCGGAAAAGTTACCCTACAGGTCTAAAACAGTTACCCTAGATTGGCCTAGAACTCTATAAAGTTTCCCTAGAACTATAATGTGTTGCCCTGTCAGGCAACCACACTAACTAGAAAGATGCAGTTTGAAATTGCAAGTTTGGTTGCCTATTTATTGTCTGGATAGCTAGATTGTCATGTGAAGCTCGAACAATCCTCGAGCTAGCACCACTCCCCCATTGAACTCAAGGGACTTAATATTTATATTCTGTATTATTTATCTAGAATAATAGGGTTTAACCCTAGAAAGTATCAGTGATGTCAGCATGCGGACAGACAGCGGACGGACGGACGGACGGACGGACGGACGGACAGACAGACAGACAGACAGACAGACAGACATACAATAGTTAGATATGTATGTATGTTTGTACTGTAGGCATGTATGTATGTATGTATGTATATATATATACAGTATAATAAGTGACAGGGAATTTGTTGACAATATTACTAAATCTTTTTATCTGATTGTTTATCACTTTTTTTCATTGATATTCAGAATTTCAGACTCATACATGTGATAATTCACCATGATCCATTTAATTGCTGTTGGTAATTTTTTTGTGTTGACATTCTTCTTATAGCTAAAAGGGAGGATATGAAACTGCTGGATGCTGAACTTATCAAGAGACTTCGTGAATTTATTGGTGTAACTAACGGGAACCTGGACACTCGCAGCATGGCCACCTTATCATTCCTCTACATTTACCTCTCTCTGTTTGGATCAGGGTGAGCAGCTATTACTAAAACATAGTTGCATTACTTAGAGGTTGTCCAGAATTGATTCTTCAAAGCCGATACCAATTCTGGTATTTTGGAGAACAGCAAAGCAGACTTCTTTTTATATCACTCTCTCAAAGATTCTGATATCCATAATGAATGTATTTAACTCATCTGGTTCCACTGGCCATCTGTCTGTCTGTGCACATGCCTTTCATGTTTACCATACTTTATATTTCACTTAGAGAACCCTTAATATTGAGTAGTGCTTGACATTTACCTTTTTTTCTGACTTTTTGTTTTGTATTACAACGGATAATCAACTATTTGAATTACATTTCCATAGTATGTCTGCTTGAATTTAAACTTCAGCCATGTAACATTTTTGTGGCCAAAGGCTAGTTGTCTGCACAGTGTAGTACCAAACAGACAGACAGCAGATACGGTCAAGATGTGACGGTTCATACTAAACTGCGACCTACGGTCGCAATAATATATGTATATCTCTGCATGTTTGTCCCCTCAAAAGTAGACCAATAGCATCTCAGGCTGCTAGGTGCATGACACAGACCTCTGGCCATAAACAAGTCTGCAGGGTGTGCAACCAAGAAATGACTGGTGAAGTGAAAAGCATGTAAAAAAAAACTTTTGTAAAGATTGCTGGTTGATATTTTAGCTAAAGGAGGTGTAGATCTTTTCAGCAGGGGGAAGACGCTGTCCTATTTATTTTTATTTGTATTATTATTATTTGCTTCACCTCTGAACATTGCATTGGGATTTTTTGCAGCGTTCACATACTTTACAAATAGTACCTTATATCAATAGCTTAAAAAAGTACTTGGAGACCACAATCTTTCAGTCTTAAATACCGGAAGAATTGGGACACCGAATAGGTATGGGCAGCTTAATCTAGTCCAAAAACCCTTGTGCCGAAGACACATGCTAAAAGTGGCATAGTGGGGAGTATGTGCATCAGGATTTGAGTTTTATCACTGAATCAGAAGTATCTCTTGTTCTGGTAAAAGACAATGACACCATGTTAGTGTCGGAGGCTTTAGCATCTGGAAACAGGGAAGATGCTCAGGCATATTATAGCTGAAGGTTGTTGGTAGGCTTAATCAGTCCTGACACAGTGCTGGCGTGTCTGAGAGAGGTGATGGGTTCTGACAGGATGGCCACTAATGAGAGTCTGGCACTAGGCCACACTGCAGCCTTTAACAAGTCTGGATGTGTTTGTCCCCTGGGAGAGGAGCCGGACAATTAGTTTAGAGTATCCCCCTGTCTGCCCAAAACAGCTTCCCTGACAGACAACATTGACAGCTAAGCTGAGCAAGTTTATATTGCATATACATTACACATGCTTTGCTCCTACCTGATGTTGATGCTGACCAGAGTGAAGGAAATAAGGTTTTGAGTTACATTTCCCAAATAAGCCATTGTGATAAAGGTCAGATTATTATTACCATGTTGGTACTTGGTATTTTGTCATTACATTTTCTTTAAAGGAAGACTTCACCCATTTTCATTATTGGTCCTCACTAATGCTTATGATAATATGGTAAACATCTTTATACTATGTCTGTGTCTCTATTCCTTGAAAGTTAGCATGCTATAATGGAAACCATTGTTCTTGCATTAATAAAAATCGAAATCAAAAACACTAAATTAAGCTGCCTAACGATGATGTCATCAGTAGGAAGGTTTCTGAACTGTAGACAGCCCTTCCCTGGGACAGTTCTAGATAAAGATGGTACCATTTTATCACGTGCATTAGTCAGGACCAATTATATGAAGATGGGCTGAGTCTAACATTATTATAAAATACATGCATTAACTAAATAAATGTATTTGTTTTTGTTTTTCATTAGTGGAAGAGATTTGCCCAGTTTGACAGTGACTGTGTGGTCAGAGTTGCCAACTGGAGCAGGACTCGGGTCAAGTGCTGCCTTCTCTGTGTGCCTCGCAGCTGCTCTGCTCTCTGCCAGTGGAGCCATTCCCACTCCTCTCAAAGACTGGGACACCACCGCCAGGTAATATCAATGTTGGACCATTTTCACACACCGTCAATTTTGCTCTTACCAAGGCGAGCATGATACCCGACTATGACGTAAAAGCAAAATGGCAGCTGTGTGATATGGTCAATTGAGACCCATTCGCTATGTATGAATCAATTTATATAGACCACTTTTTTCATGTACAGAATAAGTATATGCTCTTAATTGGGCATCTCAATTTAAAACACACATTTTCACACTCATATTCACACTTAATTTTGCACATCATTTGGTTTGAGACTGAGTTATATTAAGACACAATGAGTATGAGGTATTCACTGTAGTATGTGTTACATGTTTTTTTGTGCTTTGTTTTTGCACTTTGTGTAAATCTAGATGGAGTCAGGAGCATATGGAGCTAATTAACAGTTGGGCATTTCAGGGAGAGATGATCATTCATGGTAATCCTTCAGGGGTGGACAATGCTGTAAGCACTTGGGGTGAGTACTGAATCTTATTGGCTTTGTAAATATGTTATTATTACTAGATTTGCTATATTGCACTGATCAGAGCAATTGTCACTGAGTTATGGCCATTTATGCTCTAAAGCCCCATATGCAATTTAGCTTTTTTTGAGTGACTATTTTCATGGCAGACCCCTGAACAGTGTTTGTCCCAAGTTTGATGTGGATGGGAGCAACAGTGTGCCTCTGGCCCCCAGGGGCCCCTAGCGTAGAAGATTTTCTTGGGATGTACAGTGTTCTCAGTGTTCTGTGATAAGCTTTGTTTTGCAAATGTGTGCTTTGGAGACATAAAACCACTAATACATTACAGTAAGTTTCACATGTTGTGGCTGAACAGTCAGTTACTTTACGTTATTATACAGTTTTTATACCAATTTGCTTCCCTTCATGTAATTCCCTTCCCTTCATGTAGGTGGCATGCTAAGATTCTTGTCTGGGAAGATTATACCACTGAGCAGGTACTATTATTCTGTAGCAATTAAAATAATGAGCACAATTAAGAAGTAGTGGAGATCACGTTTATTTATTGCATTAACAAAGCAGCATCTTGGTAAATATTGCTCAGCTGTGAGCTCAATAATCTGTCTGTACTCCTTTTCTCTAGAGTGCCATTGTTGAGAATCCTTCTCACAAACACAAAAGTGCCACGTAGCACCAAGGTACTTGTTGCTGGGGTGAAGGACAAAATGAACAAGGTACTAAATGGTTACTTCATCCCCTGTGTATTACTCCCCAACACTGTAATTAATATAATCTCCAGTGCGTTAGCATTACAGTCACCCTAGTGCCTGATGTAGAATGCCTTCATAAAACATTGAAATTAAACTCTAGGACAGCACCCCTGTGTACTGTTGCCGTGGTGACACCAGCAGGTGTGTGTATTTCCGCTTGAGATGGAGATAAGCCTTAATGGCGTGGCACCGTAGCGGCAGTGCTGTGATCACCATATTTGAAAGTTACATGGCACTTGTGTAGTCATTTTGTATCTTTACACGCATGCCATGGTTTGCTCGGTGCATACAGTTCACTTGCACACAATACATTGTAGATCTGCCATCAAAGGTCTTTTCACCTATGAGTTGACATGCCCAAAATGGGTATACGAGAGTGAAGGTTGTTAATAAACTATATTTACCCCTCTTTTTCTTCTGTCATTTGTAGTTTCCTTCTATCATGTACCCTGTGCTTGAGTCAGTGGACGCTATTTCCTGCACTTGTGAGAAAACCCTCTCAGACATGACCAGTGAACCCATCACAGGAGAGCACTACAATGTTCTAGAGGTACAGAGCATGTTGATAGTGTTGCCAAGATCATTTGGTGGTGTACCAATATTTTATATTAAATAACTAATTAAAAATAATACTCCATAGTTGGTCATATTTTTATATCCAAGCAATTTATTTCAAGGTACACTACTAACTACAGCTTGTGTAATGTCAAATAATGTATTTAGGAGCTTATTGACATTAACCAGCACCACCTGAATGTGATGGGCGTTGGACACACTGCCCTGGACACACTATGCAGTGTCACTCTGGCCAGAGGACTTCACAGTAAGCTGACTGGCGCCGGAGGAGGGGGGTGTGGCATAACCCTCCTAAGACCTGGTAATGTACCTTACTTGTAACTTAATGTATTCATAATATACTTTTCTTACTTTTAACTTCTATGTCAGGCAGAAACCCTTTATTTCCAAATGAAGTGTCTTCATAAATTATGTCCGTATTTTATTCATGGGTTGCATTTGTAGTCCTACACCAGCCATGTTGAGGACCAACACAGGTGTTCTGATTGGCGTAGAACATTAGTTCTGTGCCAATCAGACAAATAGAAACACCTGTGTTGGTCCTCAACATGGCCGTTTAGGACTACAAATGCAACCCCTGAATAGTTCGTTGTATGACAGTGTTGCGCAAAAGTAGCAAAATCAACAAGTTCGCATGTGGGCATGTTGTCTATAACACTGTTTCCCAAACACTGGGTTGGGACCATGTGTGTGAGCGTGTTGTGAGCTTGTAGATCTGCTATTTTCACTAGTTTGGGTCCCGGGCAAACGTCTAATTTCTCTTTTGGGTCACGGCCTAAAAGGTTTGGTCTATAACCACTGGTGTATAACATGCCCATATTAGGGACGCAGGTTGAATTTGATTAAGTCTGTCTGTGGGTTTTATTAGCAAAATAAGCCACAAGAGGCTGTGTTTTACATTGAATTTTACAATGGCGTACAAGAGGCGTAGTAAGCCCGGGAGCGTGTCGCTGTTACTACATGTCATCTTTTCGACACTCGACTCTAACCCTCACCCTAACCCTAACCTCCGTGTAGTGAGTCGCTAACCCTCCGGTCGAAATGATGGTCGTTCGAAAGAGCGCGATTTTGCCGTAAGCCCGACGCGGAGCGGTGGGCTTCTGACCCGTAACATGAACATTACACGGTTTAGTGCTAAAAATGTATCACGTTATGACATGACCACTCATCTTGTAAAAACATTAAATGTTTTACGTTATGTGATAACGTGTCATGTTAAACAGTGATAACTTATTATGTTATAACAAGATAAAAGTGTATCACGTAACACGTTATAGAATTTCACATTTTAAGAAGATGATATCTTGTTATGATGACACATTTCTTCTACAAGAAACCTTTCATGTGAATTAAATAAAATGTCCTGACATGGCAACGAAGAGCTTGTGACAAAATAATATCTACATTGGCTCCACTGGAACACAGGATTTCCTGAAACGTAACGGTTTTGGACATAAACGTTTTCCACCCAATAGTGAAGATATGCCTTGCTGTGTGTGTATATTGTGACTGGTGAAGAAGATACTGTCTATCATTTGGACTTCGACCACACAGACAGATAAACTGAATTGTTTGTGTTTGTTTATGCCCGGAATGCCTGCATCCTTTAACACGCATAATTTGAATATCTATTAAGGCCATAAATCATGTTCTTTGTTAGCACATGTTGCTTGTATCTCTGTCTATTTGCAACTATTGTCAACAAACTAGTCTCCTAAAATGCTCTCCCAAGTCTTTGAGCTGAAGTGCTTTGATTTAAGGAAGTAGGCACAAAGTGACATATGCTGATTTGACTGCCAGTGTGTTAAATGTTGCGCTTGTATTTGAGGTCTTACATTTTCAACGTGATTTATGGTTAGTACATAGTAAAATCCTCAAGGCTAATTTATCCATTTGTAACTCAGATAGTAATATACACATGTAACCAAATGGACAATGAGGGTGTTGCCATGTACTGGCACAGCTCTGCAGCTGTGTCTACCCTGTCCATGTTAAGTGCTAAAACCTCTCTTGCTACCTTATTATGTCTCAGCAGGGGACCACCAGACCTCTGGTAGGAAAGAATTCATAGCACACCCTCTATTTTGTCTTACACATCTTAAGGATTACTGAGTTTAGAGATCAGGATATTTGTTTGGCTCCAGTTGTGGCACCTCCTGCCGTGTGCCCTTCTGCTGTTAGCCAGAGGGACTTTGCAGGTTCACTTCTCACAGCAGAGCTCACATTGTCACACCTGGCTGTGAAACCACCTCTGCAAAGCTTCCAGTCACTTGCTCTGAATTGCAGTCTTTAATTCCAAAGCAGTTGTAGCAAGTCCTATTAGCTTCTAGCTAGACATGCGTGTATGTGATCCCCTTTTCACTTGCATGTACATTTATACCTTGACTTGACATGACTTTTTTTTAATTTGTAGAGACGGATTGCTTAGTTATCCAGAACACTATACAGGACCTGCAAGGCTTTGGCTTTGACTGCTGGGAAACAAGTATTGGTGGCCCTGGTGTTCAGCAGCATTCTCCTCATTCTGTGAAGGAGGAGATTCTGGAAGTTTTAAACCTTTACTGAGGGCCCACAACTGGCTACAGATGAACAAGCAAACATAATGGACTATGGACCTTTTATTAGTAATGCATCAAGACCTACAGTATGTGAGATCCACACAGCTTCCACGGGTAGATAGAATGAATCATCTAACTTGTAATATCAATGCTTTGTCTGCCAGGTGATTATTGCTGCAGTATTAGAATGTTGTTGTTTGAAGCATATCTGATGGTGCAACTCATAATGGAATGGATACAACCTGATGTTTTCATTTTATGGACTGGCTGTCCTTCATAAGGCCCACTGTGTATGTGGAATGAAAACAATGTTATTTTATTTGCTGAAGTGAATGCTTGAGCTCTCTGTCCAGTAGATGGCGTCAACGTTGCAAAAATGACTTTTTGTCCTTTTAGCAGAGGCTAGAATGAGAGCTGATGATTGTGTTAATTAAGTCATAAAATATTTTAGTTTATGGATTCATTGTAATCTTTTTACACTATAGAAATACCTTTCTTAACTGATAAGTTGACCAATCAGTCAGTTGTGGTTGTATAATATGCACTGCCTTTTAATTCAAATGGGTAAAAAGAAGATATAAGAATTAAAAGGGAAAGTGGTTATTTACAATTCCTACATCATGCCTAATGTTTTTGAGATTGTATCCTTGAATGACCTGGTATCGGGAGATGATAACTTAACAAATACAATGTATTATCTGGTGTGAAAGTGGCTGAAGAAAAAGCTAAAATATAGCTATAACTGTAACATTCATTAATTACATTTTCTCATAAAAGTCTTAAATCAAAATACACAACAGTCGGGTGTAGTAATATTGAATGTTTAGTGTGTTCTTTGCTAAAGAAGTGTGCGTGCGTGGGCGGGAATCTGTGGATTCTCTGGATCCTCGGGATTACCTCCACTTTATTGTGGATCAACAGCAACCAGCGTCCTTCTGTGAGTCACTCTTACATTTGTGCTGACTGACACACACACACACACACACACACACACACACACACACACACACACACACACACACACACACACACACACACACACACAGGTTACCAAATTATTTTTGTCTCAATAGCTCATCCCTTTAATCATGACAAAATATTCTGCTACTGCTGCGGAAGCAGAATATGAAGCTACTGTATTTAGAATAGCCCTGGTTTAGGAAAAAGGTCATCTTGGGATTTATGAGTTTCGAATTTCCATTTCATTCTCAGTATATATCATATTTTAAATATCATGAAGATTGAGCAGTGCAACTCTGCCACTGTGTGTGAATAAATGGACATTTGTCACCCTCCCTGCCTTTCCGCCTGGCGCCCCCTCTGTCCTCCTGAATTGTGTCATCTTCATGTCAGGGCAGCCCCCTGTCAGTGCACGGCACAGTTGCCACTAACCCCTGCTGGAATTTAATTACCACTGCGCTTTTCAATTGAAATGGCATTGACGAGGGGTGGGGGTGGTGGGTGTGGACAAGAGGGAGACAGCAGCGCTAGTTTCATTTGAAGCCCCTCTCTTTCTTTTCCCTCTCATTCTCTCTCGCTCCCTTTTACCCCTGCGAGGCACAGATGGTATTTTTTTTTTATCAATGTCAGCGCCAGCTTCTTTCTGCTCTGATGAATAGATTCTAAGGAGGCCCTGACATTATTTCAGATAACAGAGGGAGCGAGGAAAGGGGGTCAAGGATAGAGAGAGAATGTCAGAACTGGAAAGATGAAATGAAAACAGTATGCAAACCTCAAAGAGTTGTCCCCAGGAGGGAGGGAAGACTTACAAATCATTTATCGTTTTGTGTGTGTTTGTTTTGTCTGGATGAATCACTTTTTTCTTTGTGAGTGGTATTGTGTAAGAGAGACAGGAAATGCAGCAGAAGGATCAGCCTGTCAGGAATCAAACCGAGGACTCATTGTCAGGCATTAGAGTCCATGTGGTATGTGCCATAACTATCGGGTAGTTTTACAGGGTCGCCATGTGTAATTCATTTTGTAATGAATTGTTTAAATCTGTCCCTTTGCTGAGTGGTCATGTTCACTCTGGTCTCTCAGTGGACGGATGAAATGCTTGTCAGGAGCCATTAACTTTTGAACACAGAATTAGCCCTGACTGACCGTATCACTGCTGTTGCCATAACCGTTATTAACAGGGTTTCACCCCATGATCCCCCCACCCCCACTTATTTTTCTGTTAAGTCTGGGCATTACAATGTGTGGCCTGTATGCCGTTTCTGTGTAAAAATGGATGTATGTATATGTATTTGGCTGTGTGTCATGCTTATAGTACATATATGATGAGATGCATGTCTCGGTGAAGAGGTAGCATGTTGACATGATTAAAGGGAAATATGCTCCATGGGTCACAGGGGCAATGACCATACTCTCCTATAGTCTGTTCAAGGCCCCAGACAGAGGCATTGACAAGGGCAATATCAACCTCTGGAGCCCCTGCTGGGTCTAGCTTGCAACTCTCAGTGATGATGTGCTGTGTGACCCTCCTGGGGGGAGTGTGCCCTTTAGGTAAGTAGGGGGTGGCTGGCAGTGTTGGTAACAGGGGTCTGCTGACCCCATTAAGGCAGCGGGATGTAGAGGAACCTGTCATAGAACTCGGAGCTGAAACATCACCCTGTTCTTTTAACCCCACCACTTTGTTTTTCTAATGCTGTGAAAGAATGGGGCACACCCTTAGATGTCGGCCATGTTGCCTCAGCTGATTTGACTGACTGACAAATTTATTTCAACAGATTTCCATTGGGAGGATCTTTTCGCTCTAGGGGGACTACTCGTGATTCATGTCTGTCAAACTGGCCCATTGTGTCCAGACCTTGTGCACCAATGTTATTGTAAACATAGAGCTTTGAAACACATTACACCAGTAGCGTGACTGTAGTTCACATCCCATTTTCCATCATGGAATTGTATCATGTCATTGTATCGATCGTGTAATTGATTCAGTGAAGTAGAGGGCACCTGCACGGTAGTATGTCATCCCTTAGTGCCGGGAGCTCTCTTGTTTAATTGCAGGCTAAGGCCCTGGTTTTCTTCTTGCCTTTGAAAAGCCTCATTGATTTTTATACCACCCTTCATCCTTGCTCTGCTCCGTTTTAAGAGCAAATCCCTTATGCCGAAGTTGCTCGGAATGTAAAAGCATGAAATCTGTCAGCGCTTTTCACAGGGTTTCCAGGTGCAATCCAGACACGTTGACATTGAAATGTAAAAAATCTGTCTTCTTGTGCGCTTAAAGGAAGAGGAAGCACTTTATTCCTCGTCTGTCCCTCAGATGGGAAGGCTCAAGGCGAGTTAATGATAGGCTGTGCTTAAAAACACACACTTAAAATGTATCCAGGAGGTCTAAAGTTCAAACCCTTTCTGGAGCAACTCATTTCTGCTTTTCTAACCCACTTCTCTGAGTGGTAGATTACAGTTTAGAGGAGCCCCCCCACCCACCCACGTTCTGGATGTATGAGTCTTCTATTAGAAACACATTTTTAATTTGTTGCATTTAGTAATCTCAAGCCAGTAATCCAAACATGAATATTCATTCTTTAGTCACACCACTACAAACCATAGTTGGTTACCATATTTGATTACATTTGGCATAAATAACACACACACACACACACACACACACACACACACACACACACACACACACACACACACACACACACACACACACACACACACTCACTATGTATTGCATTAATTACATTTATTTTTAAAAACGGATAATCTAACGTTCATATAGGAAATAGGCTCTCATTTCCCGGGGTGTGAAGCCAAGAATTCAATGTTTTCAAGCCTTATTTGCACTGGTGTCACACACCGAAAATGGCAGATCTACAAGCTCAGAACGTGTCATAATGCAACAAGCTGTGAGCTTGTAGTTGGCCTGTTTTAGGTACAGTATTCCCTGGCACACCACCAAGTATAAATCAGGCATCGGAGACTAGCGGAGGAAGATGCTCTCTGAATGCTATCACATGTCAAAGTGTGATTGATGGACCATTAAAGCGTCAGCCAGTTGTACTTAAAACCATAGCTTTTAGGTTGATAAATAATGACACAAATGGATACATAAAACTGTGATAGAAATATTCCCATCAACAGCAATCCTTAGTCAGAGTATTCTGATGGATGTTGGTCTGTCTGTCTGTGTAACCATCATTCTGTCTGTCACTGTAGCCTTTTCCCTCCACTACTGCATGTTTAGACCACTGCACTCCTGTAATTACAATGGGACAGGTAGGAGTGTTCATATTTCATCTGCTGCATTCACGATAACATCTAATAATCTGAAAGCGTTGCAAAATTGGTATCTCTTTGCTCATGCATTATGAATGAGTCACTGATTGCTTCTTTGCATAGATTAGCAATCATTTCCCAGAAACCTTTCATATAAAAATGTGCCAGGAGGGTTCTATCTCTCTTTCTGAAGACTTGAGGTGACACATCCCACCGCTTTTAAGATATGACAGATCAGGTGATAGCGCTTCTCTCCCCTGCTCTTCTGCACCCTCTCTTGCACTCTGATTTATTTCTCTATGCATATCATCAACGGGGGAATAAGTGTAATTTTCAGCCCACTTTTCCACTGATTGCTCACTTAGTGAATTTATTCAGCATCTGCAGTGTTATTGTGTCTGGATCTGAGTGGCCAAGTACTACTGAGATGCTCTGGTATCAAAGTAAACATTTGCCTACATTAGAAAGGCACAGGGAGAAGCAATTCTTTTTTCAAAACTCTTGATTTCTTACTCCCTTACATGGCTTGCAATGACCTCCATTTCCCTCGGCTTGTAGCCACAGATTGGCATAAAGCATAAGGGACTTGTATGGTCTAGTGGTTAGGAAAATAGAATGGTCATCAGGTCGTGGTGTAAACTCCCAGGTGAGGTTTATGCACTACTTCCATTTCCTGTCAGGCAAATAGCTTGTTTGACAAGTTGACCACTGGTTAACCAGTGAAATGTCAGGTCCATTCTATACATCATAGGGCAACTTGAAAATGTTTGCATGAAATGTGTATTTCTCATTTAGTTAACCAGGACGTCCCATTGAGATTCAACATCTCTTTTACAATACAAGGCAGACCTGACAAGACAAAAGTAGGGATAAAAAATGACTGGACCCAGACAGCTAGGGTAGCGGTCCGGGCACCTAACCTGCCCAGCAGCCTGACTGTGTGTCGCGGGTCCGACTCCCAATCCTGACGACCTTTGCTGTGTGTCACTCTTCTTCTCTCTCTCCCCATTTCCTGTCAGACTACTGTAATCTATCAATAAAGGTAAAAAGGCAAAAGAAAAACTATTTAAAAAGATGATAATAATAATAATGAACGGACATCAAACATCAAAATTCATACAAACATACAGCAGCTACAGTACATAGTACAAGTATAAATAAAATTTAAAGCTTCAGGGTACTTTGGGAGAAAGCCACCCACTGGACTGCTATCTACACAAAGCAAAGTGAGCTACAACTAGAAAGAGGCACTAATGAAGCACAAGTACTTAACAGAAAAAAAGTACACATGATTACAATAAAACATAAAAGAAAAGTAAAAACTAAACATTAAAAAACTTTTAGTAAGGTCCATCATAAAAACATTTCCAGAACAGTGCGGACATGAATAACAGCACAGGGATTTAAAAGTTCAGCTAAAAGCAAGAGTGAAGAAATAGGTCTTGAGCTTTGCTTTAAAGCCATCCACTTTAAAGCTATTTAAAGCCATGTCTTATAAGGTGTAGCCGAGCGGGAGTTTATTCCAAGCTGTCGGTCTGTAGAAGCAGAATGCTGCTTGACCATATATTCATATCCCATTTTAAACACATCGAGCAGGTATGCACCAGAAGACCTGAGGGGGCGGTTTGGAACGTATCAGGCAGGCAGTCATAGAGGTACGAAGGTGCCAGACCATTAAAGTAAAATAACAAACAACTGGGAGCCTGTGTAGCGACGATAAAACTGGAGTAATATGTTCCCTCATCTTAGTTTTAGTTAAAACTGGCTGCCGCATTTTGAACAAGCTGTAGTCTTGTCAGTTGTTTTCTTTGGCAGGCCAGAGAGAAGTGCATTGCAGTAGTCAAGCCGAGAGAAAACGAAAGCGTGGATCAACGTTTTTGCATCGTCCCACAACAAATAAGCTCTAATTTGCACAATATTTCTAAATTAGGCAGTTGGCAATTGGCACTGGGTGAAAAATGGGTTACAAAATCGTGGGATAAAAATGTATTTAAAAAAAGAAAAAGGGGCACTCAGTGGAGTGCAAATCTCCGCCAGGAGGCATACCCCTGCCTCCCTCCATCTTTGTGTCTATTTTGGTGCAGATGACATTGTTTTGGCATTGTGCAGTACAGTGTATGAAAAAGAACAGTGCAATGGGGGAAAGGCTATAAAGGATGTCAAAGAGTAGCAACCAGCTGATTAAGTATACTTCTATTAAAGTAATACAGACTAGAAGTTCGGGCTGTCTAGGGGCCCTCACACCAACATTGCACTGTATGTCCAACTGATATGGCCATATATGAAGCTCTCTGTATCTCTCAGTCCTTGTCGCTTTTATGGGCATAAATCGAGATCCCTGATGTCATTAGTATACAGCCATATGGGCATGGCCGCTTTTGTGGACATACTGTATATGGAGCCGAGTGATTTGTTTGTACCTGAACACAGCTGTCACAAAGTGTGTGTGTGTGTGTGTGTGTGTGTGTGTGTGTGTGTGTGTGTGTGTGTGTGTGTGTGTGTGTGTGTGTGTGTGTGTGTGTGTGTGTGTGTGTGTGTGTGTGTGTGTGTGTGTGTGTGTGTGTGTGTGTGTGTGTGTGTGTGTGTGTGTGTGTGTGTGTGTGTAAAGGCAAACCCTGCATGATTTGTGCACGGCTCTGCACGTACGTGCAAACGCATTCTCTCTGTGAATGAGAACGAAGGGTGTGTGTATGTGTGTGTGTGTGTGTGAGAGAGAGCGCTACGCTGTCATCTTATTAGCAAACAGCTTAGCGCAGTGGCGACCAAGTTGTCCGCGAAGCATTCACTGATGGTCTGCTGCACTAATAAGTATTGCGCAATAACGTAGTTTCATACAAATTATGTGAACAACAAGGCGCAGGGACTTGACGGAGCATCCACTGAGTTTCTGAAGCACGGTCAAGAAATCGCCGTGGAGAGCCTCACCCGCTTGTTTAATCTGATCTGGTGCTCTGAAAATGTTCCTGACGACCGTGACGCTGCCCAAGAAGAGAAAGCTCTGTGACTGCAGTAGCTGGTGGGGTATCACACGGCTGTCTATCCCTGGCAAGGTTTTCAGCAGTGTACTGCTCCAATGCCTAAAGACTGAGGTGGATAACATCTTAAGAGAAGAGCAAGCGAGCCTATGGAAAGGAAGGTCCTGCTCTGAACAGATCTTCACACTTTGCAACATCATAGGATGGAGTGGAGTTGGATAGACAGCTAACCATTATTCACTTCGTGGCACTGGTGGGTGGGGTCTTGCCTGGCTCCAGCTCCATCTCCCTAGAGGATGAACATTAAACATTGGATTGTTAGCAGTTCCCTTTGTCCTGGTTCATTCTAGTTCTTCGTTCATGTGCCTGATTGTACAGGGAAAAGAAGCTTTTTAGCAGTCTGTTGCCAGTGGCTCTGAGACTGTAGCTGTTTTCCATGGGGCAACATGTCAAACAGTCTGTGGTTGGAATGGCCTGGATCCTTGATGATTCCGCAAGCTTTGCTGACAGTGTTAGGGATAGGGATATTTGAAGGATATGTTAATCCTTCAGTGAATGTTTCTTCAGTGAATGTTTCTCACCCCATTTCTAGAACATTTTTGTTGTAATTCCTAACCCCACTAGTGCAGGGCTCTAAGGTATTGGCTATGTTGGTCAGTTCACTTTGGTCCAATAGAGTGTAAGGACTAGCATGGCCTCTAGGGGCTGCTAATGGGGCTTTAGATTCCAGGTTGTTAATATCCTATATTGCTATATCCACCTGCTTAAAAAGTCTGCTTCAGACACTTCAATACACAATATACGTAGCAATGAGGCATTGAGTCATTGCGTTGTTCAATCACTAAATAATAGATGACACCTGCATCTACATGTACAAATCTGTATAGTATATGTGTACATGGCGGCGGGTACATGCACGGGTTCCTGCTCTGTATCTTCCATCCTAACCCCTGGCCTTTGCCCCCTCCCCCAGATGGGCAGGCTCTCAGCCAAGGCCCTGTGGAGGTTGGTGCCCTCTGCCTGACAGCCTGTCACTGTGCTATGGTGGCTTTTTTTTCTTCTTCTGCAGGAGATGGTGTCTGATTGGGAGCAGTGTGTGAATAGCCCTGTCACACTCGATAAGCCAGCAAGACGACCTGTGACGGGGACATATGGCATGTTTGACAGGGAGAGAGGGTGCGAATGGCACTGAATGATAAAATGGTGTTTTTCCCCCTTCGGCAATGTCATGCTTTCAGGCAAGCGTGTGGACCATCGCTCAGTCAAGCGACTGACTCCGGCCTCCTTGTGACATCTCCTTCAAGGTCCCAAGTTTCTCTGCCTCGCGCCTGGCCAATTCTGACACTGCAATCCTATGCTGCTTACAGCCGCTCCGTTAGCCTGTCGAAGTGGGGAACATAATTGGATATCAGTTTAGTTTAGCAATGTGGACTGGGAAATATATCCTCTGAGCCTGTTTGTCAGAGTTCCCTGTAAGGCTCTCTGGGACTGCCGCCCTTCACCCCCTTACTTCTCTGCCTGTCGCATGCCTCACAGTGTTGATTAATACACATGCCTTCCCATTAGAAAACACTAATTGGCTGGACTAACACTTGTCCAGAACTGGACCCATTGTAAAGGGCACAGCATGTATGCATGAGAGAAATAAAAGGGGAAAGACGAGAAATGGGTTAGAATGTCTGTGTGCAGGGCATATTATTGAGTTCAGCTGCATGCCCCTCATTCTTGCTGTCACCTGGGTCTTGACTTTTAGTGGCACAGTCTCAACTCCTGTCCTGTCAGGTGTCACATAGTCTGTGTCTGTGGCCATGACAGACAGCCCAGGTGTCAAACTCAAGCTTCAGCGCACCGTCAGGCACCTCCGGTCTGGTCCCCAGTGACTCGTGGTCAGAAAGACTGCATAGTCCAGCACCCCCACCACCATGACCACACACACACAAACACTCCAAACCCCTGCCTGGTTCCCTGGGGATTGAGTTTACTGTCTGTGCGTTGTGCCACTACTTTGAAGCTCTGCCACTGGCTGCTATTTCCTTCAGTCACTTATTAATAATTCTGCCAACACATCTACCTCTAATGTCATGACAGCTGCTACTACTATCAAAATTGCTGCTGCTGCTGCTACTACAGTGCATTCCTTAGGCTGTGTGGACAAAATGTGTACAAGTCACCACAATGTGAATCACCACAAGCTGAAAGAGTGACCCTTGTTTGCAAGATTACTTTAAGTAATACACTTTAAGTTGGTGTTATCATTGTGGCGTGGCAACTGTAGCCCTTACAGTTACAGAGAGAAAAGTGCTTGCATGGGAGTTGTGTATCACTAATACGTTTTATATAAATTAAACAATAGAACATATCACTGAGGAAAAATGCAAGCATGATTCCTGGTGAAGTCGTTCGATTTGACATATGGCTTGTGTGTGCCGCCAAAACTGGGAGGAGTTGTCGTGATAAGAAATAAGTCACCCACTTATTACTGTATTGCCCTTTCGGGCAACCCCACTAAAAATGGTGAAAAGTGTCCATGTGTCATTCACTCTGTGCGGTGCCAGTCACGCCCCCCCTAAACAGAGATCCTTGGTAATCCACTCAACATGAAATGTCTTTCACACGTACCATTCATCCAGGTAATGAATCCCTATGCTTCTTTGCATGCACGGGTGTGAGATCATTGCTTTATAACGTTTGGACTTATCTGTGCATCTGAAAACTTCTCTCAGTCAGTTTCACTCATGCTATCATGGTCCTGTTGCTTCCCCTTGCATGACTCCCCTTGGCATCCCTATCTGCTCTTCACTAGACCACCGCCCACAATTACTTCTTGCCATGATGGCTTTTTAGATTGATTTGTAACATTATTTACCTTAATCAATAGGGGTTTCTATACATTGAAAGTCAACTTAATGTCTAGACACTTATACCATGTTACTTTTGTAATAGCTGCCCTTCAGCGTGACAGTGCCAAGATTCTCTCAACTCTTTTCTGAGCATTTAAAACTAATTAGAGCGTGGAAACACAGCTTCAGTTAAGAGGTGATCTCAACGCGGGACTTACTGAGGACTTTTTGCCCATTGGCTGTCCATGTCACATGGTAACCGAGCTAGTTTCATGATTGGGAGCGGCCCTCCAGACGATGGGGGGAAAGAACTGCATTAGGGCCAATAGCAGGGGAGTTTACCGCTCCTCCAGACTATGGAAAAAAAGGACTGGTGTAATGAAATATTTTGTCCAGCAGGGAGCACCATTCCTTCACACTGAGGCCAGGCCAGTGTAGTGTGTGTGTGTGTGCGTGGCTGCGTGCCTGTGTGTGTGTGTGCGTGATAACTCACGTAACGTTGCTGAAGATAATTCCAATTCCAAACAATTATTAGGGACAGGGATTATAGGGACAGCACTTGTTGGCGATCTAAGGATAGCATTTTTAATTCCCTCAATAGAGTTTAAAACGACCAGTTCTACCGGAGCTAGCATTAGCCATTAGCCAAACTGTGGACAGTGTGGAGAGAGGAGGAAGGAAGCGTGTTGCCAGACTTATGGGAGAGAAACAAGCAAACTGGTATATAGATCATAAAAAGTGCGCTCCCCTCCTTTACTGTATGGTGAATTGACAACGTAGTGTGTTTGTGTCAGCCGAGCCCAGGGACGGATTAACCCCCGCGAGGGCCCCCCCCCCTAAAAAAGGGCCCCCCCTAAAACATTTTTTTTTTTTTCAAACTTTTTTTTTTTCAACATTATTTTTTTTCAAACCTTTTTTTTTTTCAATTTTTTTTTTCAAACTTTTTTTTTTTTTTTCAAAACATTTTTTTTCAAAAACTTTTTTTTTCTTATATATATATATATATTTTTTTTTTTCAAAATGGGCTATATCTTGCATACTGCCTTACCCCTTATGCCCAAACCTCCCAGGCTTCCAGGCACAGAGACTTAAGGAGGTTTACATGGTTGAAAGTATTGTGCAAATATTGAACAGAATGTAAATGTTGCTAACACTTGCACTGAATTTATGTTTTTTTTTTGTTTGTTTGTTTTTTATTAATGTAAAATAAATAGTTTTAATGCCTAAATAATCAGTTTTAGCTATAGAATATAGAAGTCCGGAATTCAAAATGTCCGGAATAAAAAAAATAAAAAAAAAACATTTAGTTACAAGTAAAAGTACAAAATGTTTGACCCAGGTGGGTCGCGATTATAGCTGAATAATTTATTAGACAGAAATGCTAAACAGTCAAGTACATTGGTGTGTAGCCGAATGTATTATTCTTTGTTATGCTAAAAGAAAACGGCAAGTGAACACAGCTTAATATTGACAATTGTCAATTCTTGTTTGTTCTGAGTTCTATCAATAAAGCTTTGAGTGGCAGGCTCGCATACAGTCTGTGTTGAATGCTTAAACAGACATGGCCTTGCAGCAAACCATGACCCCTGTGATGTGACCCACTGCAGTGCCTTTATATTCATTTACGAGGAAGTCGTCTTTATAATCCAGTGCACAATACTAGTGCTGCATCCTCTTTATACCATTAATCAGTTGTTTGGGACTCAGTTGACAACTAGAATGTTAGTCAATAGAACATGTTAGTGATGTTTTTGTTTTGATTGTTCATGTTGTTTCCTATAACATTCTAACTAAGCACATCTCTGGTACTGTTCATATATGCATTGGTCTTTGTTAAATACCAGAAACACAATCTGGTGTAGTGGGGAAAGCAGTTTTTCTGATTTGTCAAATTACCTGTTTGATTAGTCGACAAAATCATGACTGCTAGATGAGAAAGAATTGTTGTTGCCAAGATTATAGATAAGTAGGGCTTGAAATTGCAACCATTTTTGGCACATAATGTTTCCAAGAGTCTTTGGTAGAGGTTTTGGTTGTGTATAGTTAGGTTGCCATGATGTAACTCTGGATATTTATTATATATTGAATTATATATTAATTATTGAATTATATCTTCAGTTGTTGCTCCGTAGATTAGAAATTGATAATAAAAGATATTCTCCCCATTGACAATCACAACACAATTTTGGCATTTAGCAGACTCTTAATAATCCAGAGCGATTTACAATAATCATGGACAGCACAAGGTACAGTAATACATCAAATACTAGGATTGTAGGTAAACCAAGAACCATTGATTACATTGCACAGTGAAACGGGTCTCAAAGTCACTTCTTTTAGCACACAAATGAAAGCAAACAAAGAGGATTTTACCTATGTTTTAATATTACAAAATCCGACTCAGTGTTATTTAATTTTCTTAATAAAAATGACAAAATTCCTGTTCATTTTGCTACTTAAGATCTGTGTATCCTGATTTGGATCTTCAAATCCTGTTTGTCCAAATGTCTATACGAACACAATTTGCCGTGTTTGGGGGAGGGAAGCCGTGCGTGGATGCTGCGCATGCTGTACTCCTATGGGCTGGGGAGAGAGAAATGTTGAATGGGAGGTGTAGGACAGAGGCACTTGTCTATCTCCCCACAGAGGGGATCCTCACTGGCAGGTGAGCAAATAGGGTGTAAAAACAAATGACAGACCTGGTTGGTTGTTTATGTGGTAGAAATGTGGCCATATTCTCCCAAATATGGAGATGACTGACATACTGTAATTTCAAAATAATACTTTAAGTTGCAATACATTGAAATACATTGTCCATTGTACACTTCATATTCT
The DNA here is from genome assembly GCF_963921795.1 of Nannobrachium achirus. Lineage (NCBI taxonomy): Eukaryota > Metazoa > Chordata > Actinopteri > Myctophiformes > Myctophidae > Nannobrachium > Nannobrachium achirus. The sequence goes on along the minus strand of NC_137832.1, from coordinate 35,013,235 downwards.
ACAAATGTTTGAAGCAAAGTAATGAATCCAAATGCCACTGTAAGTCTGGTTGCAATTAGAATATGGTATACTGAGTTTGAGTAATGCAGTTCACTAGTTTATTTATTACTATTCTTTACCAAGAAATGTGTATTCAGTAACGGAATACATTTAAAACTTCCAACTCTGCATGTTGTATTCATATTAGGAACCCTCAGGTAGCAACTCTTTATTATCTGGAATGCAAATAGTGTATTTTGCAGTCCCCTCCACAAAGAATAAATTCACAAGGATACACAATGAAGCCTTTAGTCATAATATAAGGGCATCAGCACTGATGAGCATGGTCAGGGTCACAGTACTTGATCTCAGATGGACCAGCGCTTGTAATCACATAATACTTTTTATCTCTTATTCAAGTGGAGCTGGCATTCAACAAATGCAAATGTCTTGCATTGACTGTATTGTGAAAGTTTTGCTCTTTGTATGCTAGGAACAGCATATAATTAGGTCCTGTAAATTGCACCAATAAGCAGATGAGTGCAGAAGATTGGCAAAAGTGTAACGCTTTATTTCTTTGCAGTGTATACTGTCGTTCTATAGTAGATGCTGGGTTCATGTTCTGTGCTTTACAGTTGGAGGAAATTTAACACAGGGGAATCACGTACAAGGTCCAACCCCTCTCTGCGCTGCCTTTCCCCCTCTGTAATTAAGAACAACATTTTGTGTTAGATTATAGAGGGACCAGGCATGCCATTGTGCCGGTCTGCCTGATTAATAAAAGGCAGCTAATTTCAGTGGTGGAAGGCAGTGCTCCAAAATGGCTCCTAATTACACATTAGGAGTGTGAAAGGCGGCTGCCGCTCAACCCCCCAATCCCTCTCTGCAATCCCACCACAAGCCCCCCTACCACGTCCTAGCCTGTGTGTGTGTGTGTGTGTGTGTGTGTGTGTGTGTGTGTGTGTGTGTGTGTGTGTGTGTGTGTGTGTGTGTGTGTGTGTGTGTGTGTGTGTGTGTGTGTGTGTGTGTGTGTGTGTGTGTGTGTGTGTGTGTGTGTGTGTGTGTGTGTGCGTGCACATTAACGCCACTCCCAGGAGCGGCTAATTCCAGCCAACCCACCGGCACAATCAGTGGCAGATGTCAGGAATCGAAGATGATGAATTATGAATATCCCGGAGATGTGGATAGGATACCGGCGTCCTGGGAAAAAGATCCCCCTTTTCTGTGCCATTTTCGGTCAGCCAAATAAGCAGATAGATTCGATGGGGCGCGCGTGGGGATGGGGGAGTGGGGCTGATTGATTTCTATTCGCCGCTTTTAAATGCGGTCTGACTGAAATTGGATGTTTTAGTGAAGTCGTCAAGGACTTTATGAGTTGGAGGGGCTGTGTGGCAGTGCAAGGGCCGTGGCTGACTGTGATAGCGGTAATGACTTCCTCTTCTTCCTCCCTTGGGTGGTCAACTCAAGGGCTCAGAGAGCCTCAGACAGCTGGGAATGATGTCCCGGAGAGGGCAACTTGAACCTCTCTCAGCACAGCATTTGCATGGCTACATGATTACAGCTGAAATGGAAGAGGTGGAGTGAGGGTTAGGGGTGGGGGGGGGAGAAGGGGGTAACAGTAACAGCTGCAGAGAAGGGAACAGGAAATTAGAGAGCAGTTGTTTTTGTTGCCATTGAGCCTCATCCATAGATATGCACAGGGTGCAGCAAGGAGGTTCAATGGAATAATTTATATCTTGGTGAAGAGCTTGTAAAACATTGTCTAAGTCAGGGGATCCCAAACCTTTCATTGCCACGGACCCCAAATAGCCCTTGGGTGACATACACAAATGTGCGTGTGTATCAGTATCACCATACCAATTGTACTTTTTGGATGTGCGTGCTTCTACTGTATATCGGTGTACAGTATACACACTTGTGCGTGCGTGCGTGCGTGCGTGCGTGCGTGCGTGCGTGCGTGCGTGCGTGCGTGTGTGTGTGCGTGCGTGTGTGTGTGTGTTTTCCTCTCCCTTCCAATTGTCTCCCCTGGTGCCCCCCATTGGTCCCCACTTTGTAAACCTGTGGTCTAATCAGAATCAAGCACTATGCATGCTATATGTAATAGAGAAGTGCTGTGCATTATCTGTCTAATTTATTGACTGATTATTGTATTGATGTTGAATGTGTACTAGATTTACATATATACAAATCCATAATACATAATCCTGATTAATATTGTGTTGTGGTATGCGTTGCGTACATTATTTTGTTTCTGTTGGCCTGCACTGTGAGCATTGGCTTTTCACACAAGCCCTAAACCTCCAGATTACCACAAATGCTGAATGACATAAAGTATAATGTACTCGATCAAATTATGTCATTGATAATTGGGCAGCTGCTTGAGCTATGTGTGACCTTCAAAACATGCCCTTTTGAAACGGATGGAGGAGAAGCTGCACAGACCGGACTGTCCAGGGACCTTGAGCCATAATGATGAAATCAGACACCTTGTCAAAACCGATACTAGGCTCTAATGTCGGCTGACCATCCGGGCCAACTGATGAGCTGGCTGCAGGTTTGTAGATATGCACCTGGAGGACCATGGGGGGGTCAAAGCCTTGGTGTGGCGAGTGGAAGGGTGAGGCGGAAGATGGAGGCAGACTGCCAGGCCAGACTTCACCTTGCCACCTTGAATGAGCCCACAGTACATTTCCTCAGCCCTTCCTGCCATTCATCACCAGACCATGACAGGCAAATTCATCTGAGCAGGAAAGAGGAGCTAATCCTCTATATCTGAGACAGTGATAGACTAGCTGCTCCATGGGACTGCTGCAGGGCCCAAGAAATTAGGCTAGAGCTGCGGTGGGGGGATCACAGGAAATTGGCCGTGCCAATCATATAGAGTAACATACTGTTGTACCCCCAGCTTCAAATTTAATGCCAAACTAGCAGGCATCCACTCATTTACTCTGCCCTACATTCATGTACTGTTAGTGCTAACATCTCCATTTCTGATGATTTCCCTTCTCTGTGCTCTGAGGTGGTTCTTTCTGCAATGGATCTATCCACATGGAGCATGCTATGTACACTAATATAGAACCCCCTTGAAAACGTGGACCCTTGGACCCCCTTGAAAACTATATGATTCATCTCAAGGGGCTACCCTTCAATACATTTTCAACCGCTAAGGTATTTTGCATTCAAATTTTGAGCTGTCGGCAATAAACAAGCAGCCATCTGTCCAAAGCAGGGGATGAAGTACATATTATTTCAGGTTTCTCGTACATTCTGTGTGGCTGTATTGATGTAATTTCAACCCATTTTCCTGATGAGTGCCTCGGTTTTGACGCCCACACAGTTTCTCATAATCGCAGCGGTCAGCATATAAGTGGGCCCTCCACCGGCAACTCAGCAATATTGAAAAGTGAAAATCTATTCATCAACATGTTTTTTCGTTAACCGCATCTGAATGCAGAGTGGAATCCCCAGTTGGGTTGAGTCATTATTTTCAGTAAAATAACTCCATTAAATAACACTGAATACAAGGCTGTCCCCTCTACAAGCCACGGGTTTCTATCCCTGAGCTGCTGCTGTCCCCCCCCAAACCCCACCCCACCCACCCCTGCTGCCTCAGAGAGCTCTGGCATCAGAAGCACTAATGCTGTCTGCCAGCTCACTTCTACATAGATGTGTGAGGAGACCAGGGGGGGGTGATCATTTCCTCCGTTTTCCCCCCCTCCCCTCAGGTGACACTCTGAAATATATTTTGTGTGCCCTTTCACTTCAGAGCAGCTCTGTGTGGAGGGAGCCCAGAGGAGACTAATGAGAGAGCACAGGGGTATGGCTCTGTCTGCCTCCATGCCTCATTTTTCTTGATTTCTGCCGCTCCAGTGTCGGCATGGATGCTCGGCATAGGGCTCCTGCTGGTCAGGTGATGGCGATGCCAGCTGGTGCATCCAGTGCGGACGGACAGCGATTCATTTCCCCCAGCCGGTGATTTATGGCACGGCAAAGCGGAGAGAAGCTGGTGTGCGTGGCACCGGGCCGCCTGAGTTAGTGCACTGTCCGGCCCCGTCATGCTTTACCACACAGCGGGCTGGACTGCCTAATTTACGCTGGCAGACAGTCACATATATCACCCCCCCGTCTGGCCGATGAAGATTGGTGGTGTTTGAAAGGGTCTGTGTACACAGTCGATTTTACCCATGTGTTACTCCCCTGCCCTGCACTGCACCCAGGAATATTGTTTTTCTTTCCTTCTACTTCTTCGTCTGCTCTTTCTTTTATGTTTCATTCTCTATACCTCTTTTTGTCCCCACACCTCTCTTTATCTATTCTCTCTCTCTCTCTCTCTCTCTCTCTCTCTCTCTCTCTCTCTCTCTATCCTTCTCTCCCTGTGTGGATGTAATGTGAAGTGACTGCGTCGGAGGGAGGCCCTCTCTTGCTGGGCCGGCTCCCGAGGACTGTGCCCTTCTGTTCAGGGAAACCGGGGGAGGTCACAGTAGGTAGCTCCCCCGAGCCACGCGGCGTATTAATGCCTGGGCTGACCTCGGTGATAAGAAGGAGGCTTCAGGCACATGTTTGATTCATGAGTCCATCCTCAGTGAGGCCCTGGGGTCCTTTTTGCCATCACTGTCCTTTTACTGGTGGAGTAGAGGGGGCGCTGCTGCAGGGGGGATCAGTCCTGTCTGTCAGACTGAGGTCGGGGTGTGATAAAGGCACGGGGGCCGGGACCGGGCCAGATCTCACAGATCGGCCTCCACGTCGGACACATGCGATGACTTAATGGTGGGTGGTGGCATGACAACAGAGCGGTGAGGATTATTGGAATGGATGTCAGTGACAGAGCCTGACATCATGGGCACCTGCCTGGAGGAGGGCATGAGTGGGTGTGAGATCAGAGAGTGGGTTGAAGGGCACTTGGCAGTTCCACTTTTTCCCATTTATTTATTTTTTCTCCTCTCAATGTTTTGCATTTTCTGCTATTTCATGAAAAATAGGAAATGTCTTAGGAACAACACAGGGAAGCTGGACAGCTCAGATGGTGTAGATCAGGGGTCTTCAACGTTTTCAGGCCAAGGACCCCTTAGTTGAGAGAGAGATGAAGCAGGGACCCCCTAAACCTTTTTGTAGATTCCATATAGTTTCATTGTTTGACAACACAATTATCCGTGTATGTTGGATTCATGTCAATTTGTGTTATCAGATATTTAACCACTTGAACCGTCAATACTTAATAAACTTGACCTTTCACTCTGTACTTAGTGTGCTCTTTTTTCACCTCTACACCAAACCTCTTTGCAGAAAATAGCCGATCTACAAGCTCACAACACCTCACAACGCGAGGCGCTGTGAGCTTGCAGATCTGCAATTTTTGTCTAAGGTTTTCAGAATATGGACATTAGGGTTCAAGTGGTTAATATAAAAAAGGAGAAAAAAGTTTCTATCACACAAAGATTTTGAGGACCCCCTGTAGTAACTCTGAGGACTCCCTAGAGGTCCCGGACCCCTGTTGAAGACCCCTGGTGTAGATGTTGTTTTGGGGAGTACAGTACACTGACACAGTTTCAATTCCAGCGCGTATCTCCAAATGATATCCTCAGTAGTTTGGTTAGGGATTACCCTGCCCTGTGTAATCCTGACAAATGCTACCTGTGATGTCCATGGTGATCGGTTTAAACAAGTGCAGTCTACACTTGTTTAAACCGATCACCATGCAGAATGTACTCCCGTGCACTCACAAAACACAATGTTTGTTTCTATCCATGTTGTGAGCCTGAAAAGCTTTGCATGCGCTAATAAAAAATATACTGTATCATAAAGTATAATTTAAAAGAGAAATGGAAATGCTAAATCAAAAAACACAAAAGCAAATACATTCTAAATGTATTTAAAATTTGGAGTGTGTTCAGTCTATACTAAGACGAAACAAGAAAATACAAAAAACAAAAGTCAGGATTCAAGTATTCGGGTCATGCCTTAGTAGGAAATGCATTTCCAAAGGCACAGATCTCAGTAATGACAGTGCTCAGCATAGAGAGAGATTCTTTAAAGAACAGTGTCCTGTCAGACATATCAGAGCTTCTAATGCCAGCTGTTTGAATGTGGCTGTGTAATACATAATCCTTATTTGTGTTCCTTTCAGTCATCAAAAGATCTACATGCCTCAAAGAAACTTGTCAGGTCTTTTCAGTACACATCGCATACTTAGAATCAAGTTGATGCTTGTCAATGACGCCGTTACTATCAAAATAGTCACAGATGGGAGGGACAATCCACATTTCACACATCGCATTGCTGTCACCTCCTTCTGAATGTCACTAATCTTTAAAAGCTATATCCAGTTTTAATATAGATCTCAAATCCCTTTCCATTCTTCTCTCTCTCTCTCTCTCTCTCTCACACACACACACACACACACACACACACACACACACACACACACACACACACACACAAACACACACACACATTCTCATTGTTCTTCTTTTGTGGTTGCTGGAGAGCTGGGTTTGGTGGATAGAGCGAGCCTTCTCATTCTTCCATGTGTTCCCATGGTCATGCTTTTGTTTTTGCTAAGCTGGTGCCCCCGGATTAAAAGGAAAATAATCTTTCTTTCATTGTTGTTTTTGTTTTGAAAACCCACTGAAAAGTGATCTGTTGATTTTTCTCTCATCTTTCACAGATTAGGTTCAAATTGAACGATGAAAGCTGAATTTCAGGGTAATGTCTGTTTATGTTTGTGCAAGCTAAGGCAAGGGGTATTGTTGACATTTGAAATTGTGTTGTTTTTCTTTAGTTTTTATTGGGTGGGGGTGGAACTTGAATACTGTTATACAATAAAGAAATTAAGAACCTCTGCATTTTACAGTTGTGATGCACCTTTACTGTAAAATGTACATTTAATTCACCCAGTCTCTTGTTTATCCATATGTATTATTGTCTAGCCCAGCAGTCAAGCTACCCATATGTGTCAGATGGCAGACTAATGTTGATATTAATGAAGTCATTGCTTTAGTCAGAAAATCAATAGTTACTCGAAACAGTCAATGGAAGCGAGTGGGCTTGAATAGTGACCCAGTTCCCATGTAATGACAGATCCCTGCCTATTCTGTATGGCTTGATGGCCACAACATCTGCTGTGCCATACAGTCGTATTTATGCAACAAAACACGCACAGCCAAATACAATACACTGCAGAAGAGAGTAGGCCTATATGAGGGGGAATTGGGGCAGCTGGAATTGTTTTGTTTGTGTGTGGCTGTAAACACTACTGAGTGGAACTGAATGTGCTTATTCTTCACACAAATTGGAATACCAATATTATTCCACATCATTAGCCGTGAAGAAATAGCTTCCCAAAATATCAACCCCAGGCTTCTTTTAGCCACAGAAGAGGGGGCCAAGAGGGGTCAGGGGGTTAACCTAGGTTTGGGATTAAACAGCCTGCCCATTATTGTTGGATCTTCTCGGTTTGTAAAGGCTGAGCCACGTCTAGGTTGGAGTGGGGCTGTGTAGAGGTCAGTAGGCCTGGTAGGTCAATGGATGATGAGGGAGAAGTTGTGGGGGGCATATATGCTAGGTCTGGCCCCAGCCCATAGACCAGTGGTTCTCAAACATTTTCATGTCATGGATGTATTAGGCCGTGGATCCCCATCTGAAAATATTTTTTGTCAGGGAGGGATCCCATAACAGATTTGTGTTAAAAAACAAATCTGGCATGGTGTGACATCGTGACACTTTGTGAACTTCTAGATTGGCTATTTTTGAATAGATTAAGTATAAAATAGGGTTAAAGTGCTTAAACTGATTGTGATGCCAATACATTTAGCTGGGAGCCCCATAGAACCAGACATAGCCCTGTCACAAACGTTGGCTTTGATATGTTAACAAATATCACCATCACTGATGCATTGTAATGATTGTTGACAGTATCATGTTTAAGCCAGTTAGTTAAAGCTATACTGTGTAAGATGCCCAACTAGTGGTCATTAGCCCTATAGCAAACCGCGGTCGCGTCCGCGTCTTTCGGCCGTTTTTCGTACCTTCAGACCCCCGCGTCTGCCTCCACCTCGCTGAGATCTATCTTTTGAGGGGTCCCTTGTTCCTGTGCGTTCAGTAATTCCAGAGATACGGACTCCTTCACCCTGCCTGGTAGGCGAAATTACCTAGAGAAGGGATGGTACAAACGGGCGACAACAAATATGGCTGCCATAGCGACCCCACTTCAAGATGCGCTGTGATTGGCCGGCAGTTGTATAACCCTCGCTGTGATTGGCCGGTAGTGTGATGACGCAATTTTGGCGCGAGATCCGGTCCACGGCAAGGATTGCAGTTTACATATATAGAGAAGGCTTTACAGGCTGAAATTCACGGAGTGGGTGTTCTAAAACTTTAGCGATTTAACAGTTAGGACAATTTTAAGATTTGTTTTATAAAAAAAGTTACATGGTACAACTTTAACTGACAAAATACAAATGTTGGTTTTAAATTTTATGTTCATTTGTAAGGTTTAGGACAAAGTGGACAAGGTTCTTGAAGACATGTCTAAAATGAAGGTGGCACTAGAGCAGTAGTTCTCAACCTTTTCAGGCTGCGACCCCCAAAATAATCATATTTTAACAGGGTAACCCCCCACCCTGACGAGCACTAAGAGTTGTCGCATTATAGTTTGTATAAGACGGTTCTATTGTGAAAATAGCAGATCTAAATGCTCACAATGCCTCGCGCGAGGCGTTGTGAGCATGTAGATCTGCTATTTTCACAATTCCTGCCTCTAATATTTGGCCAATGTTTAATTTGTCATTTTAGATGTATTAAAAAGCCCTTGTCAGTTTAGAAATGTGCATATACCCCTATTCACTTAAACGTTATGTGGGTTTGTTTACTGTTGAGTGAGAAAACAATGTTGCACAATAAGTTAATCATCTGGGGACCCCCCAAAATAATTTGGGGGCCCCCCTGGGGGTTCTGACACACAGGTTAAGAACCACTGCACTAGAGTAAAGGACATGAGGTAATCAAAATTAGAAGGGGTCATCCTCCGGGAACATGAATGCGCTATCCAGCCAGCTTGTTTGGGACCAAAGGGGTGGACACTGGATGGTAAAACTGATCAACATCAGCATCCTTAGAGCCCAGCCGCTTGTGAGGCTAAATATATATATGTAAAATGCCATGAGCCTAATCACATTATTTATTGTTTTCTTGGGCCGTTCCTTCCGTCTGTGGGGTTATCTCTGAGGAATAATGATTGGAATCAGCCTCATGCCTTCTGTGGGTGACAGAACAGATGCACACAGAATGCCGTTACAGGAGACAGCATGGTCCTCGGGCCAAACTCAAATTAGTCCCCCCTCCAAACTTCCACATTTTAATCCAATAGTGTGCACAGAGCTCAGGGAAATGATATTTAGGAGACAATGAGTGCCCTGCAGAGACAAAGAAGGGAGGAGGGATTAGAGTGTTTCTCTAGAGTGGCCTCAACTCCACTACTGATGGAGAGTAATTAAAGCAGCCTGCTGTGTTGTCGATGCAGCTAAAGGGGTATAATAATGAAACATCACAGCTCAGAGAGCTTGGGCCCGCAGCACCATACTACCAGCCTAAAGCCACTGATTAGGGACACTATGTAGATTTTCCATGGGCATAGCATATTGAATACGCATACAAAAACAGTGTTGTCATCAAATGTTAATGAGCTGATACGATTCAAACGCACAATTACAAATGAAATGGATCACAGCAGATAACCTGATAAATGTAAGTTAATTCATGAACCAGTCCTCTGTGACCTACCGGTACTCTGTGACCCACCAAACAGACTATTATATTGCTCTCAGAATCTGGCAAATCTTTTTTCCTTGTGTGCTTTATTTTGGGTTAGGCATGTTTTTGTACCATATAGGGCGACTGACATACATGTCATGTCCAGATTCCAAGCTCATGTACGAGCCACCTGTGTTTTCCCATCATCTATTGGGTTATGCAGGATTGCTTGGAACTGTTTGACTTTTCCAAAACTCGTATTTCCCTTAAGCACATCAGGCACCTGACTACTGAAGTTGCCCTTAATAAACTGAAGCATGGTCGTAGGAGAGCATTGGTTTTTAACTACACTCCCCATGGACAGGACATGAATCATACAGGTAATACATTTCATAAAAAAATGCCAAATTTCTGTATTCAAGACTGTTGCAGAAATCCCATTTAGAGTCATTGTTATGCAAAGAGTGGCATTTGGGGTTTGGCATGGCATTTGAATGGCATAATCTGGCTGTGTTGTGATCATATTGCGTGTAAAGGATAGATAGAACCAAATAATAACGCAACATGACATGCATTTACTTATTTCACAATACCAATGGACTATATATAAGTATGCCACTACCATATTGGAAATAACTGTTGTTTTTCATGGTTTTCCTAGGATTATTTAGTCACATAAATAGTCCAGTTGAAACTGAAATGCATAATTTTGTTCTCCAGTCATTTAATCTAAGACTTATCATTATTATTTGCCTGGACTGCTAATGACGTGGATTATTCCATAAATGTGTACTGTGGTTATACCATATCTTCATTATCGTTCATCATTGGTGGTGGCTAAATTTAGCATGCTAAGATAGATTGCCTAAAGTGGTTTCTATTTCTCTTTTTCCAGAATTAAACCATTTTCCACCTAAAACTTCACTACTCTAATGACATATATAAAACATAGCTACTGTACCATGCTAGCAAGGTTGTCCTTAATTAGCAGTCTAATTTTGGGCATTGCTCATTTGTTCCATGACAATAGTTTATTTTATTATTTTATTATTAAATTGTATCATTAATTCACATTAGCCTATGCCTTGCATCCCCCACGGCACCCCCTTGTTTATCATTATAAAACAATTTGTGGGCTTTAAAGTAAAGGGTTTGTCAAAGACAGTATGAGACCTGTTTGTCATTAATGGCTCATTGTTTCCTTGGGCTTTATGAAGCAGTGCTACTAGAAGATGACGCTTCACTGGCATCATCATTCATGTTCCTAAAGGCATCTATTTGAATGACAGATTGCATTGAAATGGGACGATTCAGACAGAATTTGCTCAAATGAATCACCTTTATATTGCTCCTTACAATAATGCATTCGGGTTGTATTCACATTGGCACATGGCCAGGCAGGTGCTGGTGTGAGGATGAGAGACAATTGCAGGTTACACCTAAAGTCTGTTTCTGTCAAGATCAACAGTTTACTCCTTATCATGCCAAAGCGTGCCGTGCACATTTCACTGTGTAATTATAGAGACCTGAGCGACAGGGAGAAACAGCTGGGAAGCAGCTCACTCTGCTCAGGCATATGTGGATAATGGATCATTCTCATTTGAGCTCCCATGCGTTTGCACAAGTTAAGGGGTGTAGAGCTGGGGTTGGCGAGTCAGTAGATGCTAAATTAAGCATAGAGTGAATACATAAAGCACTATTAAGGCCGGGAAAATGCCCTAAATATGGTTGTATGTTAGTATGCATTCCAATTGAGGTATTAGTCGCAAAGGTCAAATGGTGAAATAATGGTGCAAGGACTGCATGTCAAACTCTTTTCTACAATGTGAACATCCTGTCATCAGAGACAGTATAAGGGATTCAACGTGGAGCTGCTGTGCTTCTTGAATTTTGGATTCGAGCAATTAGGTCAATCTTTACCCCAGGTCTTGTGACCATCTGCTCCTGGGATAAGAGCCAAGGCCACAGGGCATGGTTCTGTCACTACAGAGGAGGCCAAGCCCCATTCCCCGGGAGAAGGCTCTATAGCAGTGGTTCTCAACCTGTGGGTCGGGACCCCCGGGGGTCCCCAAATTATTTTGGGGGGGGTCCTCAGAAGATTAACTTAATGTGCAACATTATTTTCTCACTCAACAGTAAACAAACCAACATAAAGTTTAAGTGTGTAGGTCGTATCTGCACATTTCTAAAGTGACAAGTTAAGGAAGTTTTAATACCTCTAAAATGACAAACATTGGCCAAATTGTCAAATATTATAGGCAGAAATTGTGAAAATAGAACCGTGTTATACAAAATGTAATACCTCAACTCTTAGTGCTCATAGGTTGGGGGGGTCCCAGTTAAAATATGATAATTTTGGGGGTCGCGGCCTGAAAAGGTTGAGAACCACTGCTCTATAGCAGGCATTATAGAGCCTGAGCATAATATCCCCCCAATCCAGTCCGATGTGGCCTCTCTCCCTACCCTGTGTTTCAGGTGTTTTCCCTTTTTAGCCACATTCTCCAGGGAGTCAGCGCTAAAATGGATGATTGCCTGCGACCGCTGCATTAAAAGCATTAATCCTGCTCTTATCAAGCAGGGAGTGATGAATTGGGACCGTCAGCTCTGGGCTCACCTTTGTTGTCATTTGAACAGAATCAAAGCTTTAAATCACAGGCCTGCACCTGGTAATGGGAGGGGGGATGGCATTCTAATACTCTGTGTGACAGAGCTGCACTGCTTCCAGCTGATTTAATAACTCTAGGAGGAGGGGGTGGCACCGGGCTAAATGAAAATTTGAGCACAGTTTTGAAAAATATGATCGCCGGATGAAATGGCACTTGCCCTCATTTCTCTCTGGTTAATGTTCCTTTCCCTTGCTGTGTAATACAAGTCACCCGAGTTTTGGCTGTCACTCAATCATTGTCTGGCCAATTTTGATATGGTTTGTAATAATGCTGCTATGCCATATGTGTGCTCAGGGTACAGCGCTCTCGCTTTTCTTTTTTTACTGCTGAGTCCAGTGGGACTTAAAGTCCTCTTTGAAGGATCAGGCTGACTTGTGTTCCTTCTTGACAAGTTTCCACTTGGGAAGGCCTTGTTATAATCATTGTTGATTTGTTTAGAAGTAGTGCATGCATCAGTACAGGAGCAGAGGAACATGCTCTGCTCACTAGCTGCCAGGGGTAGGACATTCACTCCCAGAGGTGTTGTGCTGCTGCTCCAACACTATTTACAACCCACAACAATATAAAGATGTTACTTTTATAGCAGAGTATACAGAGAGAAGGTAGGTAGAGGTATTAAATGCGCTATTTTGTGCAGATTTCGAATCATTTTAATGCCATGTATGACATTGGGGTAAAATACTTTAGTGAACAGTCCATATTGTTGTGTTTGTGGCCTGGGCCACGGTCCAGCGGTCCAGGAACATAGAGCGAACAGCCTGGTTTGACTCCCGTTCCCGACAATCTTTACTGTATGTATCTCCCTGTTTCTCTCCCCCTGTTTCTTTTAAGGCAGAAAAGCCCCAAAAATATCTTTATTTAGACGTTTGTGTCTACATATTTCACCATATTTTATTTCTATGAAATTGGTTTCTATCAACACTGAAGCTACTCCCTCCGTCTTTCAGTTTATTAAAAAGATTGCTTTATTCAAAATGCTATTAGAGCATCTAGAGAATATGCTTCTTTCATAAAAATCTGGGCTTTGAATGTTTTTTCATGATATTTGAAACAGCTGAAAGTGAACTTTGACTTTTGTAGTTCGATTATCATTCCTCCCATCCTTTTCTTCTCTTCCCACAATTCTATTTCCTCTTGCTCACTGGTTTACAACATGGCAAGTTATTGAGGAGGTTCCAGGGGGGTCCGTAGCTCAATGATAGATAGTTAGGAACCAAGAGTACTCTTACGCATTCGTCTGTAACTCTGAGAATGTCTGAGAATCCAGTTGGAGTTCAATTTACACTGAGGATTTTACAGTATATATTTGAGTCCCCCAAAAAAAGTATTAAATGGGGGCCCGTGGCCTAATGTATACAAAACTGATCCTTGAAATCCTTGTGGTCCTTGAAATTGAAAAGGTTGAGAATCACTGCACATCCTCTCCGTTTTTGAGCGGTGGTAGACCGTTCCATAGAATGTCCGTGTTTCTATCCGTGTGTGTGTATGTATGTATGTATGTGTGTATGTAGCCTGAGTACCACTGGTTAACCAGAGAGGGTGCTGTTGATTCTAGCCTGAGCATCAACTGCAATACACACACACACACACACACACACACACACACACACACACATACACACACACACACACACACACACACACCTGGGTGAACAACACAAGCGCACACACACGGAGACCCTCTCACTCACACAGACACACAACGCACGCGCGTGCGCGCACACACACACACACACACACACACACACACACACACACACACACACACACACACACACACACACACACCACAGCATGACACACACACACATACACCCCCCCCCCCCCCCTCCCACACACACACACACACACACACATCCAGTAGTGCTGTTGCACAGCCTCCACGCCCACCGCTTAGTTCACACGGGTTTGATTTTTTCCTTCTGAACACCAACCAGGTCTATATAAAACAGTCAGCCAGCCCGATCCATACCCTTCAACAGTCAGATGGAGACCAGACCCTTTAAGTCTGTAAATGCTACAGAGAATTATATGAAAAGACAGTTATGTTGCAGTGAATATTAATGGCTGTTTGAGTGCTTGCTCCCTGGTAAACAGGAGGATTGAGTTGACATGAAGCCAAAGACATAATTTAAATCTGGGGAGGTCACAGGAAACATTAGCAAATTATCTACCCAATGCGCTCCAAGATCTCCCAGCAGATAATGGAAAAGCCAATCTATTCTGCTGATATATATCTTATCGGGATTGGCTGAGAAAAGCTCACAGTAATTTCACTTGATATGATAGGAGATTTCCCTTCACTTTCAGATTAAGTTTGCCTCAGGGGTCTGTGCTATAATTGTGAGCATCTAACAAGGTGAAACATTTGTGGAATTCACAATTATTGTTTTCATGAAACATACTCAGAAATGGAAGTGCCATAGGGTAGGGCTGCATAAGTAAATATGGCTAAAATGAAAATCCTGGTTCTTTTGCTTATTGTGATCACAATTTTTCATCATTTTCTTAATGCCTCTGTTGCTTATCATTTCCATATCTTTGGTCAAATATAGTATGTAATGTCCTCTGTGATTATATTGTTCCACAGTGAACATGATGGATGGGGAGATGAGTTGTACATTGTTCTGGTTATTAACCCTTGTGTAACGGTGAGGAGACGAGGGCAAGTTGCAACAGCTGTCCATGTGTCCAATATGATGTTTGAATTAATTGCCAAGTTTCATGATTACATAATTGTGAACCATACATTCCGATATTAAATTATTTTGTATTAATTGTGCAGCCCTACCATAGGGTGCTTTTGTAAGAGTTGCTTTCTGGTAAAGTGATTAAGCCAACAATATTAATACTACAATTTTCACATTTATATTTATGTCCTATGACATTCTTTGGTGTGGTGCTAAATATGTTGAGTACTGTATGTCGTCTTTTATTCTGTAATATACATGTATATCGGGCGTATATAATCTCATATACACCACACTACAATAATATAGATTAACATGCTATTACTAATAATGTATTGTTATTGCACTTCAAATATTATTTAATGTAAAGTCATGTAAAGTTTTTACAAGAATCCACTTTACATGACTGTGGGATCGACTTAACCTATAGCATCAAACAAATGTTGCAATGTAGGATGAAAAGCAATACCCAAGATGGGTCAGCGTAATTTAGTTAAGATGACAAAGCAATTCTGAACACAGCCAAAAATATCATAACAGTCTTACCTCTGATCGTCACAACAATGTGTATACATTTCCTGGTTGGTGAAGTGGTTGACTGTGACCTCAAAGACATGGAAACCAGCCATGAATGAACCAGCAGCCATCTGCCGCACATCTGCAGAGGAGACAGGAGAGCCATCGACTTCCAGAAAGAAAGAAAGAAAGAGAGAGAACTGGAACCTTATCTGTCCCTTCAGTGAGATTCCATTAGACTGGTTTTTACCCAGTATTACCCTACCCTCCAAGGTTTTGTTTTGTTTAAGCCCAGACAAGCTACCTTCAGACATGGTGGTCCTGCTTGATGGGAATGAGCTCTGACAGCTGTGGCTATAAAGTGGAAACAGATCCATGGCCTTCTATAGAATGGCCTCTGGAATTTCCACAGCTCTCTGGGGCCAAATCAGCTGTCCTTTAGACCAATCGATTGAAGACCATTGATTCCTCAGTCTATTTAATTTGTTTTCTGATGTCTGATTAGTAATGATTTCAGGGTCCTTTGTTCACGATAGATTCCCTTGAAAATATGAAGGTTATTCGTTGATACATGGTCCTGTTATTGGCTCTTTAATCTCAAATCTGCTATTCTTGGGTTATGACCCTTCGCGCAAAAAAGACAAGCATCTTCTGCCCTTTGGCAAACAATTTGAGTTAAAGGAAGTTGTTTTCACCTTGCCTGAGTCTGTCTGATATCAGAAGCAGAGGTCAGTGGCTTAATGGACAATGACTGACCAACAGGCCATTTGACCAACTGATTGCATTTGTAAAGTTCATGTGTTGTTGATCTCCAGAACAACTGCTGAAATTGGAATGAATTATTTTGGTTAATAAAATGATTTGTAGAAATTCCTTTGCTACATAAGACTTTTAGAGCTATTCTATTTTTGTCTCTGCCAGGCCGAAGGTGTCGCAGAGACGATGTATTTGCCCCTGTCCGTCTGTCCGTGTGTGTGTGTGTGTGTGTGTGTGTGTGTGTGTGTGTGTGTGTGTGTGTGTGTGTGTGTGTGTGTGTGTGTGTGTGTGTGTGTGTGTGTGTGTGTGTGTGTGTGTGTGTGTGTGTGTGTGTGTGTGTGTGTGTGTGTGTGTGTCCGTCTGTGTACAGCAAAACTGTGCACACACACTCTCTAAAAATGAATGACCGAATCACTGGAGGCAATGTGGGGTTCAGTGTCTTGCCCAAGGACACTTTGACATGTGAACAGGAGGAGCCAGGATTCAAACCACTGACCCACGGATCATTGGACGTCCTGCTCTACCTCCTGAGCAACAGCCACCCCCTGGGTTTAGAGGCCAAGGAAAAACCTCTGCCCTGCATTTTTAACATCAGCCTTTTATAGCACCACCTGCAGGCTGATTTTTAGCAAATCATTTTTTTATATTACTCCTAAAGACTTTGTCCAAACATCATGCAAATCGGTACACATTATCTCTATAGTCATGCGATCAAGTCAGATTAATCATATTCCACCCTGACTGGCTTAGATTGGTGTCTAAAGTTAGCAGGACTAGCTCGTTTGGAACAAAATGCCTCAAATCATGTACGCAGTGTCCGATTGCCGTGAAACTTTTCACCCACATTCCCACTAGGCCGAGGAAGAAATGTCACATTGTCCTGTAATAATTCCACCAGGAGGCAGATTTTTGCAATACACATTGTTCAATATTACGCCTACAGATTTTGTCCAAACATCACACGAATTAGGGGTGCCCGCTGGCCTGGTGGTCAAGGCGCATACCACATACTAGGCTATGATGCCTGCTGGCGTCGCCGGTTCGATTCCTGATCCGGACGACCTTTGCCGCGTGTCATTCCCCATCTCTCTCCCCATTTCCTGTCAGTCTACTATCCTATCAAATAAAGGCATAAAAAGCCCAAAAACAAATCTTAAAAAAAAAAAAAACATCACACGAATTGGCACACAATATCTCTATAGAGTATCGAAGCCCTGACAGCCACTAACCTTGGGTCACAACGTTTGTATTGGAATTTCCATGGGTAAATCTTAGATCGCGTCTTAAGAACTGTGTTCCAAAAGTACCTGGCCTGGTGGAGACCTGTGCTCCGAGAAGCACATTTTTCTTGTCTTCTGTTATCTGTTTAGTGTTTTGTGTTAGGGAGAGTGTGTGTGTGTGTGTGTGTGTGTGTGTGTGTGTGTGTGTGTGTGTGTGTGTGTGTGTGTGTGTGTGTGTGTGTGTGTGTGTGTGTGTGTGTGTGTGTGTGTGTGTGTGTGTGTGTGTGTGTGTGTGTGTGTGTGTGTGTGTGTGTGTGTGTGTGTGTGTGTGTGTGTGTGTGTACGCGCGCGCGCATGTGTGTCATAAATCCAAGCACCCCCTTTACCTGACTACAACATTTTGCTTATAGGAAACTGTAATAGAAAGGCATAGCTAGCATATAATGCTATGAATGATTGATAACCTGCCTTTTGAAGAATATAACATGCAAGAGTTGCAATTAGAGTAACACATAACATTTCAGTATGTTGATATGGATGATCAATGTGCAAATAAGTATTGTTTTCTATTCAATAACAGTTGTGCTATTCACTTTAACACTTTATAGTGTTAAGTTTATCAATGATTTATCATTAAACATAAAAGTGAATTAAATGTTTTAGAGTTTCTACTTTCTCTCACATACGCCTGTAATACCTCTGTATTCCCATTTTGAGAAACACTGCTATATGTAACACTGGAATGGCACTGTGCTGAATGTGGAGCTTTTAGTGATGAGTATGCTGTGTAGGTAAGGTTTACTGAGAGAAGGATTTAATCAAAGCTGTCTGCCTAGTCTGGTGATACAGTAATTGCATTAGACAATAGCGAAGAATACATTTTAGAGGTGATCTTTAGAATCGTGTGGTTCTTCCAAGCCTTCGGGCATGTGTATACTTTGCAGTGAAAACTAATGTAGCACTCCAAGGCTTGGAGAATTGTGATTTGCTGTTCGATTAACACCAGTAAGGAAGAACAAACTTGTCACAGGGACTGAGCCTGCAATGCATGCCCTACTATTTTCCTCACTTAAATGCCCCCCCCCCCCCCCCCCCCCGCGCCGTGCGGTGCAGCGAGTGCTCTGAGGTCACAGCTGTAGCAAGCGGGGGGTATCGGGACGGCCAGGGTGGGAACCTCGTCCTGGGAGGAGAGGTGTTGTTGGACGGAAGATTTAGAGACTCTCTCCCGCTGTCAGGATGGAGAGCAGGAAGTGAAACTCATGCAGAAGCAGCCTCATAAGCTGAGGCCTGTGGGTAAATTGAGCTTCCCAGCTGGAGCTCCCATCCCCCCCTGCCATGCCCTCGTTGGCCTGTGGTGCTGGTTGCCGTGGTGTTTACAGCCCTGTGATAAAGCACAGAAGCAACTTGCACAGAGAACAAAGTGCTGAAAGAAATGATGGCCATTGGACATTTTCAGTAACCCCATTGGCACCCCAAGGCCAGGTTCCCCTTAGATCAAAAAATGCATTTACAGTCCAGAAGTGGATTTTGTGATTGACAATTTTAAGTGACCAGCAGAATAACGAATGATTAGCATCTTATACTGTACTGGTGTATATGGTATTAATCTCTGACCTTTAAAGCTACATTCTAAAACGTATTTTAATGAATCAAATGTTATTTTAACATACATCTGTATGGTATAGTCTGCAATATAACTAGCACATAGACCCTGGTGTAGCACACCAACTGGTTGACAATGTCAATAAAGTTATTTGAAGAACACTGCACTGAATTGGACGAAAGATACTTCTCTTAGTTAAAAAAGGACATCAAACTTAACGATTGTACCTTTAACAGAAATACTGGATAATTCATTACCTTTATTCGTGTTGTGTTATTACTTCGTTAAGACACTTTTTCCCAGGAGTCTAGCGCTAATTCTTTGATGGCATCACTTTGGTTGTCTACATGTTAAAGCTTTACATACATGGCCAACCCGATGGGAATGCTGCACCATGAGAAAGGAGAGAATGGCACGTAACCTCTGGTGTGTAAATGTGAGTGTTTGCCCCGAGTCATTTGCCTGCCAACAGGCATGAAGACTCCGAGGAAATGAGGTGTGACACACGAGCCCACACACGCCACGTTGTGGCAGTTGTTGCTTTGATGATCCTCTGAGCTCACGACTTTCCAAGTGAAATGCAGCTCTCCGCTCTTGAACGTTGACTGTAAATATCCTAATGTTGTTGTCCACACCACAAAAACATGGTCGTTTGACTTTCCCTTCATGACCTTTCTTGTTCTCCAGCCTGATGAGTCGCTGATGATCTTCCTGATAACCTTCGCACATTTGTCCCATTACAAAACAATGGCTCACTAGACTATATTTGGTGCCTCTTGTTGGCCCATGGGGCAAAGACACATGATCAGCTCTGATTTAATTCAGGACATCTGATAATTCAGAACTGCATTGTTCCACTACATGGGAGACTGTCTGGCTTTGTTGATAATCCAACACCTGGCCAGATGTCGAGATGAAAAACAAACAAAAGGAGCCTTGATCATCTCAAGATAACCTGGCTCAACCTAGTTGAAAGTAAGGAAACTACTGTAGAACAGTTTGGGGGAAAACAAGCCTCTCTGCGATGAAAGCATTCTGTGTTCATGCATTCCCCCCAAAAATCAAAGCCCACCTATGCTCTTTGGTATGTAAGATCATGTAAGATGACAGTGATAATAAAACCAATTTGTTTTCAATCAGAGAGAACACCTTGTGCTGCTGAAGCCTGATTTATACTTAGTTGCATGCCAGTGCTGTGAATATAAAATAGCAGATCTACAAGCTTATAACGCATCCCAGCAGGATGCATTTTTGGTTGTATTGTTGTATAGATTGGCTATCTTTGGTGCGAGACACGATACACAACCAAGTATAAATGGGGCATGAGCTACGTATATGTTCCCAGAACCAGCCCTTGATTATTGTTCTGCCCTTGCCTTCAAAGTAAGCTTCAATAACACTGCCTCACTCTGGGATGTCAAAAGTACAAGGCCCCAGAATGCACATTGTCACATTCATTATTCCTGTCAAATTATTCCTCTTTCTTTGTGCTTTTGTTTGCCATGGGAAAAAAAAACATCAAGCAGAGTTTCATGTGTAGCTTTCAAGCCTGTGTGTGTTTGTGTGCACTTTTTTCTTTAGTTCCCTTGGTCCTTTCCTCTCTGTGTGTGTGTGTGTGTGTGTGTGTGTGTGTGTGTGTGTGTGTGTGTGTGTGTGTGTGTGTGTGTGTGTGTGTGTGTGTGTGTGTGTGTGTGTGTGTGTGTGTGTGTGTGTGTGTGTGTGTGTGTGTGTGTGTGTGTGTGTGTGTGTGTGTGTGTGTGTGTGTGTGTGTGTGTGTGTGCACTTAGACACATGCTGTAAGAAGCTGATGCATTATTTTGATGGCCTGACCCATGTAAAGGCTGCAGTGAGACAGCAGGTGAATGTTTCTTGTTATTGCCATAGTAGTAGAGCCCTTATGGACACCTGGTTTGGACACACAGTACAGCACTTCAGTTCAATGAACCTGCAGTGTGTATGTGTACATTGAACACACACACACATGCACACCTATGCACGCGGCATGGCACGCGTGCATGCACGTACACACGCACACGCTGTCTCTTTCGCTCTCACACACTCAAATGCACATGCACACACGAAATGGAATATCAGAGCACAAAGTATTTGATAAAGCAGGGGTCTTCAACAGGGGGTCCGGGACCCATAGGGGGTCCTCAGAGTTACTACAGGGGTCCTCCAAATCTTCCAATCCTTTTTAACGACTTGAACCCTAGTGTCCATATTCTGAGAACTTTAGCCAAAAATAGCAGATCTACAAGCTCACAATGCCTCGTGCTGCGAGGCGTTGTGAGCTTGTAGACCGGCTATTTTCGGCAAAGGGGTTTGGTGTAGAGGGGAAAAAAGCAGACTAAGTACATAGTGAAAGGTCAAGTTTATTAGGAAATGACGGCTCAGGTGGTTAAATATCTGAAAACACTAATTGACTTCCATTGAATTGAAATCCAAAAATGTACACTGATGATTGTGCTGTCAAACGATGAAACTATATAATTTTGGAATCTATGAAAAGGTTGCACGGGTCCCTGCTTCATCTCTCTCTCAACTAGGGGGGGGTCCTTGGCCTGAAAACGTTGAAGACCCCTATGATAAAGGATTCCTCCTCTCTGTGTGTAAAGGTCCTGCCTGGTCACTGTGTGGAGCAGCTTCTCTCTCCCGTGCTGTGGGAGTGGAGGAGGTCTGGCCTCCTCCCCAGAGGGCCCTCTTCCTCATTAAGATCCCCCCTCATCTGCCACATCAAAGGATCTCATTACGAGCTGTCATAGCAGCTCTTCTTCCAGCCAACCTGCTCCTATACCATGACATTTAAATAGCAGCACATTGTGTTTCTAATAGGCGATGTCATGCAATGTACTCTCTGATGTCTCCTGCGTCCCCCCCCCCCCCTTTCCTCTGCCCACCCCTTTCCCCACCTCGTCCCCGTGAACCCCGACAGACGCCCTTCTATAAAATTCCCTTTTATTTATCGCTTGTTTGCTTTTTTATTAGGCGACTGCAAAGACCGAAGTCGCTCGTCTCGTTTGATGTTCGCATCTCTCATCTGTGATTACGAACCAAGTCTTAAAAAAAAGAAAAAGGACAGGCTGTTAAATGAAACGACTGGAGTGGAGCTTCCCATGCGTAGAATATCCCGCCCCCGTTTTATCTGTCCTCTCTCCATCCCCACCTTAGAACTCGACCCCCAGTTCGATTTTCTGCAAGTCTCAGAGACCCTGAGTGTCACACATGAAAAGACCTGCTTTGGCAAGCCCACCTGGAACCATCAGTAACCCGGGCCCCACCTGTTAGCTCAGGAGTCCCAGAGCTGCAGCCAAGGGCGTAATTAACGGGAGTGGGGTTCTGCTCCTACTGCTTGCCGCCCTCATTTACCCACTTAATTTATTTACTAAACGGAGCGGTGCCACTGGCTCAGCTCCGCTCGAGTTCCCGGTAGCACTCTCCACACCGGCGGGACTGTTAAAGGATAGGGCAGTGCCTTCCATGTGTCGTAAATAATCTCTGTGGCACATTTTACTGGAGCGGGCGAACGCGGCCAGTGATGAATCTGATTGTAATGGTGGATGGGGAGCTTTCGTGAGCTGCATTCATCATGACTAACGTGCTTCATTTTAAGGAACCCACTCCACTGCTTCCTGCGCTTGTGGGAAAACGCCTTATTTTATTATTATTTCCCTGCTTCCTCCCAAAGTTCCTGCTCTGTGGCATGATGTGTTATTAAACCCTGCGCAGTATAGCTGCATGCATATCACTCCATCCTCCCACAGACAGCCAATTAAAACACCCTGAACTGTGACCCAACCGCTTATCTTTTACTCGACGCCGTCGACGGCCCCAACTACACTATGGAGGTGTGTGTCAAGAGTATGTCTGACTGTGTAGGAGGGGGTGGTGGGGCCAGGTATAGAGTTTAGGCAGAAAAAGCACAACTCCAAGGGCAACTCCTCCATCTCCTGCAGACATTTATCTGACACTTGAGGGTAATAGATGAAGGTTTCAGCGTTTTTGGAAGGGGAGGCTCAAGTTTTATTTCGCAGGATATTTTGTTTTCCCTCAGAGGGTTTATTTTGGCAGGGCTGTTACTCAGAAGCAGTTCTCTCCCCTCTCTCTTCCTCTATGCCTCGCTGTCGATCTCCCTGCATCTCAGCCATCCTTTATTTCTCTCCAATAGTGTGTCCCTTCCTTCTTGCACTTTTTTTCTTTAGCCTCTGTTTGATAAACTGTTGTGATTCAGGTAAAACAAAGCACACAAGAAACCCCAGCAGGAGGGGAAAAAAGGACATTCTCATTGTCAAGGTGCTTTGAAGAGCAGAGCACTGCACCAGCAGATTAATGTCCTCATAAAGCAAGGGAGATGATTTTGATGGAGGACTTTATAGATTTTTAGGTGGACTGCCTCCTTTGGGGCATATTTCTTTCCTTTTTTGTTCTACATACTTGAGAGGAAACAGTAGGGAAGTCATAGAGCGACAGAGAGGTAGCAGGTAACACGGAGTGTGATACAGAGCAGGGAGGTTGACACTGTCAGCGATAATAACCACATCCACTAAACAATTACTCATGTATATGGGACTCCCAACCCTATGGGAGAATGGCATATTCTTTCAAAGATAATAGCTATAGAGGAATAGGACAGTGCCTATAGCCTGACACTCACATACACGAAAGACACACACACATGCACACAAACACATACAGAGTGACAAAAGAGAGATAGTCAGAGAGCGAGATTTTTCAGACAAAGCAGCTGCCAGTCATATTGCACCATTAAGAGGTAATCGTCCAGGAAAGATTGGCCCTAACAAACAATGAATCAATAGTTCCTATGGAAATGGAGTCAAAAAGAAAAACAGCAGTGGCTATTGACGTGTGCAGGTAATGAAATGATAATACCTCACAGATGGATCGGTTGTCAAGGAGTCAATGACCTTGATTCCTCCCACAGTTTCTTTCTCCCCTCTGCTCCGTGTTGAAGAAGAGGCGAGGCTGCCACCACCAACTCGTATGAATCAAAGATCTTTTCTCGTTGTGATTATTAGAATTTCATTATTTGTTGTTGGATACTGTATTATCATTTCACCCACCTTGCTAAGCGCATTTACGTACATCAAGAAAATATTTTACAAAATGTAGTGGCATGTCAAATCTTCTGGTGCACTAATGAATGATAACCTCAGACGGTGTATTTTTGTAAAGATAAATAACTTTGATTGTATGAGATTACATCTTTATCTACAGGGTCATATGTGTGCGTGCTTGTGCGTGCGTGCGAAAACAAAAGCTTTACATTATATATTGTTCTTTTTTTCCTGAAACCTTTTGATCAAATTCAATTTGATGGCCGAGAGAGCAGTAGAAAGAAAGCCTTGATGGAGACGAGTTGAGCCTGAGCCACACAAGCCAGGGTAAGGAGACCTCCCTCTGGGCCTGGCAGCCCAATCCAGCCTATTGATTTTCTGTCCTCTCCTTCAATATCTGGAATGCGCCGTACCCAATAGATTATGACAAACGTGCCCGCCAGAGACCACCGATCCTCTAATTGAACTTGATGGAGTACAGCTGAGGATCAAAGGTTGGGAAAATTCGGTGACATAGCAGGTTTCTTTACTCCTCTGAAAGGCACTCCACCAAGGTCCATGAGACAGATCAGGATCCCAGGGAGAAAAAGGGTGCTGTCTTCCCTCTCAGTCCAGGCATCTCTCCTTTCTTCCTGTCTTCTCCTAGGCCGTGGACAGCCAGACTTTCACCGCACCACTGAGCACAATGGAGTCAGTGCTTTACAATAACAACCTCCTGCCAAAAGCACAAAAAACAAGGCAGAAGAAAAGCTCAGTGCTCTATTTTGATGAAAGTAACAAGCACAGCTTGTTGTAAATAGGCTTTCTGAAGCCTGAGGCAGCTTTTCTCCCCAGGGGACGTGCTTTCTGCATCTCTCCCAGGGTTGCTGTCGCCAAAAGGTTCTCTCTGTAAGGGGAAAAGAAATCCTGAAAGAGGCACAAACAAGAACTAGGTTCAGCTGTTTTGACAAGAGGAGGAAATCATCCTTCAGTTGGGCAGGCTGGCTGGGATTTACCATCCATTCAGATAGAGAATAAAGATGTGCTGACTACATGACATGATCCTGTTTGGACCGTTTTGTTAGCATTGTTGGGATTACAGTTCAGGTACGCACTGAGATTCCTTGTTAGCAGAGTGTGCAAGCCTAATTGCATTGCGTTTTTCATTGAAAATCAGTTCTTTTTGGGGGGGGGCGAGTGATGCAGTCGTGTACAACGATAAATTAGGCTTATGGTGTTAGGCTAGTGAGGAGAAAGGTAGTGCTCAGTCTGTCTGTGAACTCGTACCTCTGATCCCAGATAACTCGGATGTGTGCTTATTCAAATGAGATCAGCTCAGGGCATCCTCTTGCAAATCAGGTGCCATCCACAGTGGCATTGTCACACAAATTAGAAACGGCCGTTTTGGGCAGAGCAGAGGTGTGGACTGTGGAGTAAGAACGTATTCTCCCCTGGATGCCTTTGATGCAGTGTCTGCCTCCACACCTCCACAAGAAATCCATCCACTGGACCACGTCTTTCTCACCTCTCTCCCCTGAGGAGGGAAAGAATACGTAAGAAGTGATTGCCTCTAGTCTCCCACCCACCCACATTTGAGAAAATCTGCTTTTTTTCTTTTCTCTTTTAATAATTCTCCTCAAACCTCTCTCTTCAGTTACCTTTCTTTTCCAATGCCTATAAGCCACTCTGATCCTTTCCAATAATAATGGCATTGCCAGCCAATCTCTCTGAAAATGGGTTCAGCGCATACCTAATCCCATTTAATTACTTATACACACAGGGCTCAGGACACACTCCTCAGGCAGTGCCCCCCCCCCCCCCCCACCCACCCCCAGTAAGCATGCCCTGTTTGCACCCCATCTACCTCTTCTCATGAATTATGGATTGTTGGCTGTGAGTCGAGGGGCGATCACTCCGCCTGTTCTGTCATAAGGCTCAGAGAGAGCCTTAGCTCAGTGTAAATATGGTGCCTGTCCGGGGTTGGGGTGGCCTATTGTGCATGGTATTAAAAGCTCACCACTCTGGCTCTCTGTCCCTCCACGGTTGCAGCACTCACAGCAGGGGGGCAGGGGTAATCGCACAGGCCTTCCAGCACTCTGCTCAACTGCAGCCGGGCTCATGCTGACCGGCATTATGGCTGACAGTCATCATACCTGAGAGAGGGGGAGAAATGAAATGGAGATGGAACCTGAAAGGAGAAAAAGAAAGGGCTGAATCAGCCCGGCATTACTGTTGATTCGTCAGCACAAGTGCTGTTTTCTTCACAGTAACAAACATCCTAAATGTCTGCGTGATCGGATGGCCGTAGCCCTGCACTTTAGCATGATGTAATATTGAGGTGACTTGAAACAGACGTTCCATGAATGACGGGAATTTTATTGGCCATTTCCGAGAATGCCAGACAGTGGCTTTTGACTGTTTTAATATAGATTCCTGGCAGGGATATCTTTATGCTATCTCTTTCCTCTCAGTTGCTGTTGATTCCTGTGGCTGCCAGGGCACAGACGCTGAGTAGAGCGCAGGAGCGCGCTGGATAAATCATGCTGTCCACTCTTTATGAGCACAGCTGAGTGGATCAGACCTCTCCTCTCCAGCTGCTATCAGACGCTTCAGCTGCTGATGCATCATCAAACGCATCATATGTCTCGAAATGATATACCTTTCTCTCGTGTTACTAGCTGTTAGGTGATACAATGGCCTTCAGAAAACATCCCCTCCTGCTGTACCTTGAAACAGTACTGTACCTAGAAACTGTGCCTAGAAACAAAGGCGTAGTAAAGCCTACTTTAGCATTATGTTAGTACATGAAGTACAAAATGGGCACATAAGGACTCTATATTGGAGATGTGACGTTCCTCCCCATGCCCTGGGAAATGAGAAGAAAGATGATGTCTGTGTCAGCCCTAAAAAGTTGTTCTGCTCAGAGATGGTCCGATGCTGTCTGTCAGGGCCCTGAGCACATTTCTCTGAGCCTGATACGAACAGGGCTTGTCTCACTGCCCTCAGCGGCAGCACAGACGTCTCATCTTTATCTCTCCAGATTTCTACCTAATCTGTTTCTCTCCCCTCGGCCTCTCTTCATGAATCTGCCATAAATCATATTTTGGACTCTGGCCCCGTTTGCGCAGACGGTTTCATAAAGGGAGAGGAATGGGCATGCAACAACGTCAGATATCCTGGCTAAATAGCAGTCATGGGATATGAAAAGCTGTACTTTTGAATCCCTTCTACCACTCGATAAGTGCTTTCGCATTGTAATATCAGCCCTGGCCCTGGAGGGATGAAAGCACAGATGGTACAGCACAGTATATGTGCAATATGCATATGACTGAGCATTCTAATAACTATGGAAGACAACTGAGTGAAGGACAGATCCAACAGAAGCTGCATGCTTTGCACAGAAGCTTGTGGAAAATTCAAAGGTAGGCTGCTGCTAACTGGACTATGTCAAGCCATATGTCAGAAACTCAATCCATTTAGTGACCATCTTGTTTAATACTATATTTATATTACCATATACTGATGGACACATAATTGTTAAAATGTCAAGTGAAACTCTAATATCTAATATATCTTCAAATATCTAAAAAAGCCGTTTAGGAGCGTAAAACAATTTTGCTTAGGCTTTATCAGCCTCACCAGGTACTTTCATCTGCAGTTGAAGGTTCACCTTGTGCTAGTGTAGCCTAATCAGCCTGCTGGTCACAGGTTGATTATGTTGTTTTTCGCTCTCTTTTTAATAGTTAACACGAAAACAGCTAATTACATTCAATAACAAACAAAAGTGATGATCATGCTAAATGGACTGGCATAATCTCTGCCTGCATCTGCTGAAACTACTGCCTTTTTAAAGGGCTCTTAATTTTGACAAGCATCATCGAAAATTCTGTCACCATGACAACGGCAGACTCATTACATTTAATCCACTAATTGCTAACTAGCTCCACAATTGGTCGTAATTGCTTTGGGGACACAGTTAACCCTTTGGTTGTTATACAGAGCAAGGCTACGTCTCTCTACAATGGACAAAGGCCAGAAATTGAAGATTGTAAGAGACATGTGCATGTGTACACACTTCTGGTAGTCCATCGATGGCACACGCACACACACCCACACACACACACACGCGCACACGCACACGCACACACACACACACACACACACACACACACACACACACACACACACACACAATCCGCTCCTAAAAGCTAAATCTGTGCACTGTGACCTCATCTTCCGTGCATCCCTAAAGCCTCCAGCGCTATATTAATTAATGGGGATGGTTGCCATGGTGATTGATCACCATATTCTCTGTCAGCAGTATTTAGTCAAATGGGCCCTGATGTTTGTTTGTTAATGGAGCAGTAAACAATGCTGGAGATCTTTTATGACTTCCTCAGCAGCTCTGCTAACACCTGGGCCATGCAGCGGCACATCATAAAACTAATATGATATCAAAGACAAGAGCGCTGCATGCTTACATCTTGCAGCGCCTTTGGCTGTAAGGATTATACAGATATACGGTACACAATAAAATCCTCATTATTAATTCAACTCTGAGAGTGAGAGATTTGGTTACATTTGTTCACTCAAAGTTACAAATAGCTAAATGAACTCTGAGAATTTTACTGTACTTTAGAACAAATGGAAAAGGCACCGGTCTACAAATGGACACCAGATTTGTTTTTGGGGTTTTATGCCTTTATTGATAGGACAGTATCTAGACTGACAGGAAATGGGGAGAGTAATGGGGAGTGACACGCGGCAAAGGTCATCTGGATCGGGAATCGAACCGGCATGCTTATGTGGCAATGCCTATGTGGTATGCGCCTGGACCAGTAGGCCCCCCTACAGGGCAATGCGCATTCATTTCTTAGAGCCCATCCTAGCCCATTAAAATAAAATAGGAAGGCTGGCCGGCAGGCAGGCAGGCCACGCCCACGTCACTCTGATATAACCATAAACAAACCCGATATGGTTGTCCAAAACCGATCCGACCGATATGTTCATATATTGGCATATATATGGATCTCCAATGGGCATATGCTGATGACCTCAGGGATCTCCATATATGGGCATAAAAGGGAGAAGGACTGCCAGATGCAGAGATCTCCATATATGGGCACAAAAGGGACACAGACATACAGGTACAACGGGTACTGACAAAGACCCTGACACTATAACTGAGACATATCGATTGGATCAGCGGTGTATAGGTGTAGGGACTGTCGGTTATGACATCACCGCAAGATTCGGGGCTTAACTCCGCCCACTTTGGCGGCCATTGCCATTGCTAGGTCTTGGATGCATCAAGATCAGTCTGTACTAGTTCTACTTGTTGAGCAAGCAACGATACTTTTACTTCAATTGCTCTAGGCTTTGATTGCATTTCAATAAAACCATATTTGATCAACATAACGATCACACACATTTTACTGTTTATAGGGAATGTTATATTATTATAAACCGATCTTTATTTCCAAAGCAATGGATGAATGTGATGGCTGTTCTGATCTGCTTGTGCTCTTTCTGCGCTCATGCATGGACAGCCGAAGTCGTGATTTTAGCATGATATCTTTTTATTGGGAGACAATAATGAGCACCAGCAAATGAAAGCAGACATTCCAGTGAATATGGACACGTTTAAATTTTAATTTTTTGATGAAAATTGACCGAGTAATGGCCGGGTCAAATTGCAAGTGGTCTTGGCAGTGGCCCAATAACTGGCTAGGCACGCTATGTGGTGTAAAGTAATTAAGTATATTTACTTAAGTACTGTACTTAAGTACACTTTTGAGTTATATGTACTTTGCCAATATTTTTACTTCTTCTCCACTACATCTCTGATCCAAATATTGTAACATTTTAGGCGACTGTTTATAGGGAATGTTATATTATTATCCGATCTTTATTTCCAAAGCAATGGATGAATGTGATGGCTGTTCTGATCTGCTTGTGCTCTTTCTGCGCTCATGCATGGACAGATTTTAGCGTGATATCTTTTTATTGGGAGACAATAATGAGCACCAGCAAATGAAAGCAGACATTCCAGTGAATATGGACACGTTTAAATTTTTATTTTTTGATGAAAATTGACCGAGTAATGGCCGAGTCAAATTGCAAGTGGTCTTGGCAGTGGCCCAATAACTGGCTGTAGGCACGCTATGTGGTGTAAAGTAATTAAGTATATTTACTTAAGTACTGTACTTAAGTAGGCCTACACTTTTGAGTTATATATACTTTGCCAATATTTTTACTTCTTCTCCACTACATCTCTGATCCAAATATTGTAGGCCTGCTTTTACTCCACTGCATTTATTTCAAAACTTTAGTTAGTAATGCTAGGCCTACTATACTTTTGATTACTATTACAAAACATCATTAACCACTTCAGCATATACATATATCTTGACCATTTGAAAATAGCCGATCTACAAGCTTACAATGTTAGATCCATGCTATTTTCAAAAGATGTTTTGATAACTTGAAAGGGACATTCTGCACAATGAGTAGGCCTACTTTTACTGTTGGTACTTTAAGTACATTTTGATACCATTACCAATACTTTTATACTTTTACTCATGTACATTTTGAATAGGCCTACTGGACTTCGACTTGTAATAGAGTACACTTGCATTGACCAATCAGTCTTATCTACAACCAGCGAACTGTCAATGCTGTTCTCCGGTCATCGCTTCCTTTTATCCAAGAGTCTTACAAGAAAGATAGCAACTAAGATGGCGGGCGGAAGTGGCCGATTTTTGCAAGGCCCCGCCCAGTCCTCACCCCCTATAGGTGTGAGGGCTGCATAGCGGCGCAATTAAGCTCTAGGTGCACTAAAATCCCTGTTGATCATTAACAGGTCATTTGGCTCAAGATATCATTTAATTAGCTGTTTGCCAGGTCACTGTGCTCATATAGACCAAACAACAATTCATCTAAACAACTACTGTAAGTGATGATGAAAATGCATAAGACACTCTTTTAGAGAAGTGTATACAGTATGCATCCATCTGAGTGTATGTCTGTGCACACATACAGTATGCCCATGTTTGACAAGCTGGTGTTAGTGTGTATGAGTGTGAGCATTGAACAAACCAAGCCCTTTGAAGAGTGAAAAGCTCAAAGGATGGAAAGGCAATCCGAGAACTTCACAGGCACAGAGGGGAAATTGCCTTGAACCTCGATGTATGAAAGTGCAATTTGTGTCCCATCTGTTCTGCTTCCCTTCCATTAGGAAGAAGGGTGCTCTAAGGCCGCCGAAGAGAAAATGCCCTCGCGAGGGTCTCTGGGTACATACAGCCTCTCGTAAATTTAATTTACCAAACTAGTAATTCTCTTTTTTCTCTGGTATTATTATTTAGAGCTTTTAATGTTGTTACCTCAATCCATCCTTTGTAATTTTCAAGATGAAAGAACAATGTGCTTTGGTTTGAAGAAGCAGCTAGTTTTCATGAATCTGGATGAGAGAGACAGAAACTGGACTGTGATTGGAGGATGATCTCCCTCCAACACTGACTACATTTCTGAAAGAGATAAGAGTCAGACTGAGATAAAGAACAACGCAGTCCAGCAGTGTTATTTATAAAGAGTCTCTCTCCAAATGCTAAATCCTGTCTATCATGGACTCTGCAAAGTGGCTGCATTGGCTTCCTTAACTTTATGCCCTTTCTAAGAAGGATTTGCATGGACAGAAACCAGGAAAGAAGTTTGTTGCCCAGGCAACGGATTGTCTCCATTTGCAGTTGGAGCAGAGGTGTTTCTAGACGAGTTAGAAACAATGGCTTCGGAAATGAAACAGGACAAAGGTCTACCTATTTTTGTCAGAAGTAAGGGGGAAGAAGGTGTCTGTATTGGAACCACAAGCGGGTGATTCTACCAGAATAAATATCAGCTATAACTTAGAAAATGAGCCATGTATGCCCTATAAAATATATATATGGCTATTGTCATTATCATCATAATCATCATGGGATGCCAGGGTTAAACTATCAGATGTTCAGGTCAACTGCTGAAAACTTTGGTATTTAAGACAGACATCTGCGGGATTACCCCAATTCACTTTGCTAGGCTGGGATATGGCTCAGCAACTTGCATTATAGGCCTGGTCTTTAAGATACTCAAAGGAACAGTGGCATGTACAGTACCTGTCTGACTACTTCTCTAGTGAGAGATGCCCATGGGCATAACACCAGAGGGAGCTCATCTGACTTTGTTCCCCCTAGATTCGGCTCAAACATGGGGAAGAATTCTACTATGCTGCCACCAAAATGTGGAATGTCCTACCAACAGCCATGCAAGATTCGATTCGCTATTCACACTTAAAACCAAAACATGGCTTGTAAAGTACAACTTAGAATTCTATCCCCTACCAGCTTGCCCTAGACTGGCCTAGAGTGTCAAACGCACTCCCTCAGTGCGCTCCACGGAAGGAGCCTCATGGGAGTGCCATCCTCTGCCCCCTGCCTCTACACATATTTTATTCTGTAAATATATCTTTTGCTGCTATTGGTGTTTTTACCGATATCTATTGGATTGCATGTATTGTATGTCTTATTGATGAATTGTGTACAATGGATCACAATGGAGACAAGCTCCCTGCAGCTTTGTGTTATCCTTTTAGCAGAGCTTTTTTGACTGCACTGCCGTACTGTTAACAAACATTGTAATAAAGTAATCAGTCAATCAATCGCTGGCCTTCAAAGAAATCAAATCCTGTTGACATGAATTCCTAGGCTACCCCACTTCGATTTAAAAGGTGTCACTTTGAATGATTGTGTGCTGAAAATCTATTTCGGGATTATGCGGTCATGTTTATTTCAGTGTGTTTGAATTATTCTAAACTGTAATATTCAACTGAAATGCTGAAAGTCATGTCAAAAGCAGTACAGACAGAGCACTCCACCATTACGAATCTAACCATTACAATAAAAAATACTTTTTTCGTGTAAATCTGCCTTCTTCTGAGAAACCCATTTAAAAGGAGCATGGTAGTGGGCGCAGCCCCGATGACCCTTTCACCAGGGATATTAGCAAATCACAATAGCACCTTTCAGTGAAACGTTCGTCTCGACAAATTGATTTCCAGGTGTGAAACAGAGAGCTGTCCCTGGAGACGGCAACACCTAAAAGCCTCTTCACATGTAATGTACTGTATACGCTGCTAATTCAGAGTAAGGGACAGAAAATGAATTTGAAGTAAAATGGAAAGGTTGCATGGTGAAGGAATATTAACAGAGTAAAAGTGGTGTGTGTGTGTGTGTGTGTGTGTGTGTGTGTGTGTGTGTGTGTGTGTGTGTGTGTGTGTGTGTGTGTGTGTGTGTGTGTGTGTGTGTGTGTGTGTGTGTGTGTGTGTGTGTGTGTGTGTGTGTGTGTGTGCGCGTGCGTGGTGGGCGATTGGAACCCTAGTTTATATAGAGGAGAGGGAACACACCGTCCCTCTTGCCGACTGTGAAACAAATGGCATCTAAATTGAATAATTCAGTCTGCAGGAGAAAGAAGTGGGATTTGCACACAAAGACTGACTGACAGATAGAGGGAGAGAAGAGGCAGCCAACCTTTAACAGAGCCAGAGAGAAAAGACAGTAAAATGGCAAGTTAGATTAATAGATTGGCAAGGTTTCACAGAAGAAGGGATAATAATTCACACAAAAAAAAAGAAAAGCTGCTTTTTTTAGGTCAGAGTTGAGGGTGGAGGAGGAATGATGAAAATGGAAGGATGAATATTGAATAATGCATTCAAAATCCTTTCCCAGGGGGAAAAAAAGATTACAGTGGTAGAATGAGTCAAAGGTAACAGCAGTTATGGAGGCAGGTAGGTGTGGATGATAAATCAGGAAAGGAACTTAAGCTCATAGTGGAGAGAGAGAACAGCTTGATCACCATGTGGAGAAAGAGTATGGAAATGAAGACAGAGGTCAAGGCACCATTACATGCGCTGTCCACCATCTAGCTAGCATGTTTTCAAAGTGGGGACTGCCACGGGGAACGAAAGGGGCCAACTGCAATTGGAAAGGAGAGGAAAATAAAAAAGGGAGATAAGAATCATCAAATACAATTTAAAAATGACATCCTTATTTAAGTCAAAATTATCCAAAAACTAGAAGCTGGGCCGCCCTTCGGGCGGCCCAGCGTCTAGTCGGCGACCTGGCCAACTCGGAACAATGTAAATAGGGAATGAATGCCCCGCCCTTTAATGCAAACCCCATTATACCTGTTTTCATAGGACCCGTTTTGACCATCTGTCTGCCTGTGTCCATTTATGCCCATATATGGAGATATCTGTATCTGTCTGTCTGTCTGTCGGCGTCCATTTTATGTCCATATATGGAGATCACTGCAGTTATAGTTCTGGGTCCATTTTATGCCCATATAAGGAGATATCTGTCTATCAGCGTCCATTTTATGCCCATATATGGAGTATCTGTCTGTGCCTCCAACTGTGTTGCAGACACAGTGCCGGTTCCCCCTTTAATGCAAACCTCATTATACCTGTGGTCATAGGACCCGTTTTGAACATCTGTTTGCCTGTGTCCATTTATGCCCATATATGGAGATATCTGTATCTGTCTGTCTGCGTCCATTTTATGCCCATATATGGAGATCTTTGACCATCTGTTTGCCTCTGTCCATTTATGTCCATATATGGAGATATCTGTATCTGTCTGTCTGCAATCCATTTTATGCCCATATATGGGGGCATTCATTTTATGCCCATATATCATATGCCCATATATGGAGATCTCTGTATGAGTCAGCCCTTGTGCCGATACGTCCATTTATGCCCATATATCTGTGTAGCCCATATGGAGATCTGCCCATATGCCCATATATGGAGATACATAACCATGGCATTTTGTGTTGACTCATGTTGCGTACGCGATGTCAGAGCCTTTTATGAAATGATGTCACAATGAGTCAGCGCTTGCGCCGATTTCCTCCGGAACAGCCTGATGTCAACAATCAGCTCCGCATAAGGAGATTCCGAACGTTTTGCGCCGTTTCGGAAAAAACGCGCGTCGGGTCGATTTCCTCCGGAACAGCCTCCGAACGTTTTGCGCCGTGAGTCAGCAGAAGTGATGTCAGATTGCCCATATGCCCTGCCCATATGCCCATATATGTAGCCCATATGGAGATCTGCCCATATGCCCATATATGGAGATCTCTGTATGAGTCAGCCCTTGTGCCGATACGTCCATTTATGCCCATATATCTGTGTCCCCTTTATGCCCATATGAGTCAGCAGTGCCCATATGCCCATATGGAAAAAACGCGCGTCGGGTCGATTTCCTCCGGAACAGCCTCCGAACGTTTTGCGCCGTGAGTCAGCAGAAGTGATGTCAGATTGCCCATATGCCCTGCCCATATGCCCATATATGTAGCCCATATGGAGATCTGCCCATATGCCCATATATGGAGATCTCTGTATGAGTCAGCCCTTGTGCCGATACGTCCATTTATGCCCATATATCTGTGTCCCCTTTATGCCCATATGAGTCAGCAGTGCCCATATGCCCATATATGTAGCCCATATGGAGATCTGCCCATATGCCCATATATGGAGATACATAACCATGGCATTTTGTGTTGACTCATGTTGCGTACGCGATGTCAGAGCCTTTTATGAAATGATGTCACAATGAGTCAGCGCTTGCGCCGATTTCCTCCGGAACAGCCTGATGTCAACAATCAACAATCAGCTCCGCATAAGGAGATTCCGAACGTTTCGCGCCGTTTCGGAAAAAACGCGCGGGTGGGACGAACGGTTCTCGAGATACGCGGATTACATACACGCAGACAGACAGACAGACAGACACGCAGAGACTTCTCGCATTTATAGATAGATAACAGATCCACGTTGTGTCCTTGGCATGGAACATCCAGCTCTTTCTAACAAACAGCTGCCAAATAGGGATCGTGTTACAAACAGACATGTAAATGAACACCTGGAACTTTTCTCCGCTCAAAATGCTTCTTTGCATCCAGTTTCCAACCTACTAGGCAATTTTAGATAAATTACAAACAAAACAAAATCACTCAGAAAGTCAGCTGTTATCCCGTTAAAGTTGAGAATAGACAATTTAATTGTAAATAGCTCCATCCTGTATCTGTAGCTAATTGCATGCTGCTTATTTCAACTGCATGAGTTTTCTCTGGAGAGGTGATTGCATGTTTCTTTCATGGTCTGACTCTTGCTCCCTACCCTTGGGACCATGATTGTAGCCTCCTATGACCTCATTCATGCTTAATGCTTGATGCTAAGATGCCCTGTTGGGATTGTTGGCCCGCAGCCAAGCTAACGTTAGATATTTGAAAGAGTTGTTCATCCAAGATCATGTTTTAAATTCTCTCATTAAATGAGTCTGTCTGAGATTTTCGTACTTACTGCAGGAATTACCTACCTACTGACAACAGATATACTCTCTGTGATGATTTACTGTATCTAACTGTGCCTTACACCAACATGATGTTCTTCATGATGTTCAGATGGATGTGCAAACAACCCGAAAACACAATTCCTTTGGCCGGGATGCAGGGATGACTATGGAGGCATCATCAGCGCTCAATTGAACTAAAACTCTTGGCTTTATGACACACACAAAAATAAACTTATCAAGACACATTAGTGAGAGAGCTGACCCTTACAAATCCATTGATTCCCTTGAATCTAGGACAATTTGTAAGCAGTTAAGTAATTGCACCAAGAATCCAATGACACTTTGAGCACGGCGATTGCTTCCAGGAGACGGTGTGGAGCGCTGGAGTGTTGTGGAGAGAGCTTGTCTCTAATGTGATTAGCCTGTCTGTTTCAAATGAAACACAAGCCAATAATGAAACCGGGGACAGCATATCCCATTGTCCCTCACATCCCTACAGATATCCTCACTCCTCTGTG
This sequence comes from Nannobrachium achirus, assembly GCF_963921795.1. Classification (NCBI taxonomy): domain Eukaryota; kingdom Metazoa; phylum Chordata; class Actinopteri; order Myctophiformes; family Myctophidae; genus Nannobrachium; species Nannobrachium achirus. Next base: position 34,976,109 of record NC_137832.1, on the reverse strand, counting down.
TCTTTCTTTACTTTGACGGCTTTTGTTCCGCCTATCATTTCCAGCCCTCGTCCTTTTAAGAGACAGACAGAACAGAGGAGGTTGTGTGTGTGTGTGTGTGTGTGTGTGTGTGTGTGTGTGTGTGTGTGTGTGTGTGTGTGTGTGTGTGTGTGTGTGTGTGTGTGTGTGTGTGTGTGTGTGTGTGTGTGTGTGTGTGTGTGTGTGTGTGTGTGTGTGTGTGTGTGTGTGTGTGTGTCTGGCAGTGTGTTTGGGGGTGCGGGGTGGGTGAAAGGAGGGAGTGCTCAAATCCCAGTGGCTCTGGGGTGCTGTCAGAACTGATAGTGCTCTATCACTTGTGAACGGAGGTGCAAAATTGGGCAGAGCTGAGCATTGCGCAAAGCAGAGGATGATGGTCCCTCTGTCCACTGGAGCCTGACTGACTGAGATGGAGAGACACACAGAGTGTTCAACCAGCTGCCCACAACTCGAAATGAACAAGCTCAAGCAATTCAGAATACAATATGAGGGATTCAGAATGCTGTAATTGGCTACAGGCACAACAAAACCCTCTAAATCTCTTGTGTGTTTTATCTAATAAGGCAACTTAATGACACTACAGCCAAGACAAAATGATATCGCCTCTAGCCACAGAGTAATAATACATCTATTGGTTTACAGTCGCTTTTCAAAAACACGTCAATTAACTTTTAATTTATTTTTTGTTTTAAAGCCACATCAGATCTGATGTCTTTTTCCCCTTACTTTTCTTTTCTCTTCTTTCCTTTTTTTTTTTACGTTACCCGCAGTGGCTAAAGAGGTTTAACTCTTGGAGCCAGATGGTTGATCCTTGGCTCCTCCTGTCCTTGAGCAAGACACTGAACTGAACCCTGTTCCAGAACAGAGCTTGGTGCCTTGCATGCCTGGTTGTCTCCTCCATTTGTGTGTAAATGTACAGTATGCCACATTAATGTGTAATGGTGTTCAACCGTGTGAATCAGCAAAGAGCAAATGTTAACTACATTGTAAAGTACATTGGAGTGGTCAGGAAGACTTGAAAAAGCACTATATACATTTCAGTCCATTTATCTGGTTGATCTAGGTGATCTAGTTGTATCCCATGAAATACGACTGAACTAAACTAAACTGAGACTTCCCACCTGTCACATACACCAGTCCGGTTGCTGACCCTGCACTGTAAAGCAAGAGGGGAGACACCTTTTAAGCCTAATTTACACTTTGTCCGACCATGTCGCTTGACGAAGTTAACTGATTTTCAACTGCAAAATGTGACATGCCCCCCCAAGCAGGTGACGCAGTCATACAACAAAGTGTAAATTAGGCTTTAACCTCTCAAACAACAGGAAGAATGGCTGTGTTCTTGACAGTCCTGTCCAGACCAGCTGCTGGTGAGAAAGAGAACAGTGTGAACATTGACATGCCGTTGTCAAGCCTTGCCTTGACAGAAGGCAGGATCATCCAAGTTGTTAATGCCGTGCACTTCCTGTTTCACCAGTCCTTGATGTTTTACCTCTACATATTTCATTGCAAGTAATCAGAATTGCATTAATCAGTTCCTTTATCGATGAAACTGTAGGAACTCTAGCCATTGTAATGTACAACCTGTAGCTGCTGCTCTAGAGGCCTTGATAAACACAAGAAAATCTCCATGATAATAAACAACTCAGATCTTCATTGCTTGATGAGTTCTTTATTCCCCTATATAATAGGATGGTAACAGTTGGTGGTGACAATGGTGGTATACAATTTTTACATATTTGACATATATAGCTCTGTTTACACATTTCTATATTCCTTTTAATTGTGCATATACTTAGTTTTATTTCACACTTGCTTTGGCTGTGTAAACGTATGTTTCTCATGCCAATGAAGACCCTTTGAATTGAATTGACAGCTAAGAAAGTGCTTTTTTAACACATTGTATTTAGAGGCACACATCCTGCTCCCATTGCATCAAGTACAGCCAAGTGTTTTAACGCATATTGCCTGTTTGCCTGTTTGCGTCAGCATATACAGTAGAGATGAAAGGCCAGCTCCTGTTTTTATGAGTATGGAGAGCTGCTATGACCTTTCACACCCGAGGTGAGAGGATTCACACTTGGCCTGAGTCCCCCCCGCGCATGCATGCATGCGCGCACACGCACACAATCCTCTCTTTGGTGTGCAATTTATAATTTACAATGGTGTGTTACACTTTAGACTGGAGATACTGCGGATATCCATATGATAGCACAGCACATTATGCTTCCATGTCGACTATTTTGTATGGAAAGAGATTAATTACATACTGTTGGAAAACTATAGTTTACAAAGGATTGAGGGATCTTAATGCGTTCATAGGAATCACAGTAATCTGTCGTATTAGCTGCATTCATGTACAAATTATAAATAGGACAAAACAGTTTGGTTTCAATCTGCACTCATAGCATTTTCTTAGATTTACACCTGTTGCTCTTTCAGATTGTTCCAAGCCTGTCATCAGCTTGATATGCCCCCGGCCCCATCAAAGAAAGATCAAATGACATTCCACACAGACTGGACCCCATGTATCATCTTCTTATAGAGTCTTAAGCCTACCATCCTCTTTCTGTGTGATACTTGATGCCCATGCCTCTTTAGATGCCTGTCTACTACGCAGAACAATCTGGAGTGTTAATTTAACTTTGAAAGTGTAAAAAGAGTAAGGGTCCTTTTTTTACACTTTTCAAGTTAAATTAACATTCCACATTTTATTGTCTACTCTTCCCTGCCCCGCCCGTCCACCCCTGTGTCCTCTAACTACCTGACACCTCTTCAGATTCATCCCCATCAGTTGGCAGGCAGCGTGCATTTCACCCAGAGGGCACGATGCAGCGATCCTCAGGAATCAATGGCAGATAAATCAATGCTATCTCTTTTTTCCATGCCTCTGCTGCCATTGATTTTTTTTCCCCCTGTTACTTTGCTGTTTGCGGAGACTTGAACTTCGCTCAATTAAACGGAGTTCACTTTGCCTTAGGAACAAATTGTAACAGCAGGGCAAGGCTTTCAGCCCTGAGTCAGACAGCCATGTTAGCTTGAGACACACAAGAGCACTCTTTATGAGATGCCCCATGAAAAAAAGGCAAATGGCCCCACTTCAGAATAAAGGTGAAACCGTGTAGATTGGTATAACTAACTGTTAGACCTTCTAGAAGAAGCATGCCAAAGTTCAAAGACAACTTGCCATGTCAATGCTGCCTTTCATTAGGTGTGAATTATATTAGAAACAGACAAGGCAAACATTCTTTCATAATGTTGACTAAGAAAAATATTGAAATAGTTTTCATGTGAAAAATACCTTGCTCTGGTCCAGGAGCAGTTCTCTGAGGTACTTTGGCAGGGATGTACATTATACAATATCTAATGTTTTTCTATCCACTAGTTAGATTGTAGACGCCGATATTCTGTTGTTGGAGTTGATCTTTTGAGATGCAAACCCAGAAATATGATTTTGAAAACGGCATTTAATATAGCCCACAGCAAATTATCCACTGTGATATTCCGCCAGTCTCCTGCATAAATAATTCATTATTTTTATGTGCCCTCATGCTGCCTTGGGCTTTGGAACAGCTGAGTGTTTTCACAATGTATTTGTGTCCAATCTTCTGCGTATTGGGCGTACTCTAATCAAACCACAGTAAACATGCCTTGAATGTTTGTTGAGTCATCTGCTTATCAGCTAATCAAATGGCTTGTTTGCCTGCCTGCCTGCCTACCCGCCTTTACCGGGGCATAACAGAGCTCTGGTTGAGTCTTTTTTTTTGATTGATTGTCTATTGCCTACACCATGTAAGGTGATATTATTGAACCTTCACAGGCTGTATGTATATCTAGGTCTGTGTCACAAGTAAGGGAGATGAGAAGGAAACTGAGTGCATTTATGGAAGAGAGTAGGACAGTGACTCAAGGCTCATTTATACTTCATCACACAACAAAAATAACTGATTTCATTGACTTACAGTCCTGCGATGAAGTATAAATCAGGCTTCACTGGTGGACAGGCCTGTTAAAATTCTGAGGCACCACTGGTCCAGTGTTGTTTTCAGACCATATAAAATATAAAATAGTGTATATAATGCCGAGAGGCATTACTGTGTTTGAAAGACTAGCATGAAAGTGCAAGTCATACAGAGAATCCTAAAAGCAGAAAGCAGGACAGCGACATGGAGCTGCCAGGGATTGGTGAGCAATCAGATAGGGCAGAATTGATGACCTGGCTCAGGATGGATTTCTTGGAGCAGGCTGCCAGACCGAGGTAATACTTTCAGGCTCTTATCAGCACTGGCATAAGCTGAGTGCTGCATCACCCACTTCCCAGCGTCAGCTTATTATGAGAGTCCATGATGTGTGATTACTTGTACTGCCTTTGTGTGCTGCTCCAGGATCTGTGTACACTGACTGGACAGTTGGCAAGCGTTGTGAAGAGGGACATGGTCCTCTGTCACCTTAAACTCTCCATTCCCCCCGCTGCTGTAATGTCATTTTGCAAAATGGCTGTTTCATAAGATTTCCTGGCTGTGACCTATAAGCTGTATGGGTCAAGGGTAGAGTTCTGAAGTTCTGGAACTCACGAAGACATATTACATTGTTTTGTGTTGTTGCAAATATTTAGGCCAAGTCATTAGATGTAAAGTCAGAGTTAAGAATCAAATGAGTAGGCCTATTGGTCACTAGGCTATATCCATACAAGTACAAGAATCTAAATGAAAAGGTCCACAACGTTTTTTTTTTTCATTAATGCTGTTATAATGAGGGGCGCCCAGGCGCATACCACATTAGCCTAGCTGAGCTAGACATCCCAGCCATGTTAAAACAAGGTAGGGATAGATACTGCAGTTAGTTAGCTAGATGCATTATCTAGGCTGGTTATACCAGGCTAATACCACATAGGCTCTGAAGCCTGACAACGTGTCGCAGGTTTGAGTCCCAATCCCAACAACCTTTGCTGTGTCACTCCCCATCTCCCCAAATATATATATATATATATAATATATAATATATATATATATATATATATATATATATATATATAATATATATATATATTGGTAGCTTTGATATCAAGGATTCATTGAAACTCAAAAACTTATTTAGCATATAGGCTATTGGAAAATTAGATCCTAAGAGTCTCCTTGCAATCATCTTTAACAAGCTTAAAAGACAATTCATACACTAGATGCAATTAATATATAGGCCTATATAGGCTACTCGGTCTGTCCTATTGGCATTTAATTTCAATCTTTCTCAGGGGTGTAAGAGAAAGAGTGATTAAAAATCAGCGTTGAACTATACGACAATTTATATCAGCCCTTTAGTTTTTTAGTGTATTCCTCGAATAAACAGCGTGGTTTCAGACGCTTGGACGCCGAGCATCTCTATGGTAACAATACTCAATTACCAATGATTGGCCAACCCGTGGGAATGTTTCTATTCCCCCAGTACAATGATTGGTCGGTGGGCGGTCTGTGGAGCCGTGAGAGTCTGCAGCGTTCCGGGTTATTGTCAGTTTTGGCAGCTCGGCGCAGGGGTAAGACAGCATCCCGGAGCACAGAGCTGCCTACAGCAACTAGATATTTATTCTATTTAGAACTATTTGACTTTTTATTGATACATCAAATAGCAGAACGTGGACAATTGTTGCCTGACGCATATTTTTCCTTAATTTAATCGGAAATCTGAGTGTGATTCGGGAAGCAAGAAGCAACTGCCGGGGAGAAAGTGTACCTAGACGGACGGACGGAGCACGACACTGGGATTTAACATCGCATCGCCGATCAATTTGGGATATTTCTGACATTTCCTTTGTTTCAACCTTGATGTTTTTGCAGGGTATCGTGGCGCAAGATTGCATACGTAATAACAACAACAATTGCATGATATATTTCACAAGATTCAGCATATAGGCGAACACTTTAAACACATGCGTAATACTCGGTGGATTTGGAATAATATCACATAGCCATTCACCCACTCAGTCTATCTATTGATAGCTAAATGTGAGAAAGGTGGGGTGCGTGGAAATCTATTTATCTATATCTACAAGTGAAAAGAAGAACAAACGGGACCGTATACTTTCCGAGGCTAAACAGCGCAAACCCTAAGCGCGTCTGGTGCGCATTTCATCTGACAGAACGCTCCTGAAATTGCCGAGCTGTTCTGGCTCCCTTTGCCCGTAGCAAAATTGACACCGATTGGTGAAAAGGGCGAAGCGAAGCTTGTCAACTTTTCAGACTATAGGCTATATAGTGTGGATCTGTTTTCTTGATCTGCTCCTGTATATTCGCACACGATCGAAACGAGGAGAACACACTGAATGGACAGCTGACATCGATAAAGCCGTTTCTGGATTTTGGAGGAGAGCAGCAGAATGCGACCTTTTTGATTTGGACCACAAAGTCTGAGACAGACTGCTCATTGATCGCTACAATCTGCATGGAGTTCTAGTCTGGACCACGAAGCAATTTATGGTAAATACAGACAATCCTATTCTTCAAAAACGTCTTTACATGCTACTACTTAGTAATTACATGGTCATTATTTGCAACCGTTCGGTTTCCCATGGCGTGGGCTGCATCGTTTCGCTGCATAGTGCATACCTTTTGTATGGAAACGCAACGAACTATAGGAAACGATTGTTTAGAAATGCTCGCATTGCAGGACAGGGATGCTCTTCACAATGCCTTCTCTAAAAATTCAAACCGTTTGTTTCCAAGCCTGACCCCGCAATAAAGGAAGTGCTGTAAAATCGGAGTGTTAGAGAGCTAGCCTACTCGATCCTGAATGGCTTTAGGAACTGCTTTGATGTGTAATATTGGTCTTTTCAAGTATGGGTAGCAATTAAATCTATTGTCGAGGGCATTGCACCGCAGGCACCACAGTCAGGAGGATGTGACTGAAGAGTTGCAGCTCAGAGCAAGGTGTGACATTCTCATCTGTACGCCACCATGCGTCACATTATGTTTTGCAACTTGTGTAAATAGTTTCTGATGCAGTGATTTCCCCAAGCGTTATTTTAATATTAGACATGCGTTTTTGCATGAAGCTGTTATCAAGGAACTCTTACAATTAATCGAGATCTGTGCTTAATAGGTAGACCTATATAGCCTATCAGATGTACAGTAGTTCCGTAGACCTATACTCGGACTGCACTTAGGCGTTGGGTCACTTAAATGCTTTCTCAGCTCGCCTTAGCTTTGGCCACAGTATTATTCAGCAAAAGCTGATATGTCATGGAAGTGTATGTTGTATTTGAGTGTGTCCTGGCCAGTAGAAGATAGGTTGTTTTGATTCCAGTGAACTTTGAGCCTCCTGGGATTTTAATTGACCAAATCCGCCCTATTGCCTTGTGCATAGATTATTTGCTATATGGGTGTTAAAAACCTATATGCTATATGTTTTACCATAACACTACGCGTATTTTCTCAATATTTATCTACCTCTCATTTCAGTTATTCCCATTCCAACAGCTGCTCATACATCTAACTCATTGAATGTAATATGGGCCCCTACAGCAGGGCCAGGCGCCCCCATAGTCAGGGCACCTGCCATAGAGCCTTCCTGGCTGTATTGAATAAAACATCCAGTGATGTATGAGGCAGGGGCTGCACCCGAGGGGGCAGAGCTGCCTCATTTACTTCCTCCACTCTGCGCCTATGACCCGCTGAGCAAATTGTGCTCATATTAGCTCTGTGGCTGCTCCTCACCTAAACAAATAGTCTTCCCAGCATAATGCTTGCCTTAACTCAACATGATGGTTGGACAAGGCTGGGAGAATGGGATGGAAGAAAACCTCTAATATGTGGGTCACTGAATTACCTTTTGGAGTTCATAGTTCTCGTGTTGTATATTTCTTTATATATATATTTTTTTTCTGACAGTGCTGGCTCTTTTTCTTCCTGTGTAAAGTGTTACATTTGGATTGATGTGTCATATATTCGGCTGTTGTCACCTGCAATTTAAGTAATTTTAACCATCATAATGGAATTGGCAGAAGTTTATAGAGCATATTCAGCAAGGGAATTATTAACAAAAGTAACATACTAAGCAAGCCCAGACATTTGAACAATTTGCTCCAATAAAATTGTATATCAGTTTGATTGATTGATAGCATCAGGGTGAATGCAGTGTATTCTTTCTTATTAAAGTGCCTGCCTATAAGTGAATAAGTGAGCTTTTCTCATGAATATCGTTATAGTAGCTGAAGTTTAATTTCCTGCACTGTATTAATCTTTTTGAATCCCTCCATGGTTTGATTGTCTCAATGCATATACCCAGAGGCGGCGAAACTCATTTTGGCACTTTAGATCACTAAAATAGCAGATAGAAAATGGTGTGTGTGTGTGTGTGTGTGTGTGTGTGTGTGTGTGTGTGTGTGTGTGTGTGTGTGTGTGTGGTATGTGTTTTCATGTGCGAATGTGTTTTCTGAAAACCTTGAAATGCATTGTAGGTTTACAGTAGCATAATATGCTACCTTGTTTAGACTATATCTGTGAAAATGCATTGCATTGTCTGTCCGGACCAGAAATTGAATTGCATATAAGATTTTCTATCAAGATATACAACATATATCATAAAAGAGACACGGACAGTCAGGAGGAATACAATGGTGTAAACTGTAAAGCTTGTACAGCAAAGCCCAGTGATTCATGAATTACGAAACAATACTTAGAAATACAATATAATAATATGACACATGGCATTTTAGGAACAAGGCTTGTGATGTTTTTAATTTCAGAGAATGCCAACAGTGTCTCATTGGATATTGTGTTTCATAGCAGGGAAGTTGTATACTGTGTATTGATGAAACATCCCCCAGTGTCTTTACAAAGCTCCTATATGCAAAACAAGAAATACGTTTCATACTTTTTTTTTTTTGTGCACAATTGCATATTGCATTATGTGATTATAGAGGTACGTTAACTAGTGCAGTTTCTGTGCAAGCACATTTTCTTATAGTGTTTGCGTACTGCCAAAGTCAAGTCTGCGCTGCGGAGCCAAAATAACTATACATACCTGATCCTGACCCCTCGTTACAGTATAGTTACACTACCAAATCCAGTGCACTAAACTTCACACTCATATTTTAGAAGTCAATCATTAACTGTAACAGTTCTAGTATATAACTTACTTTCAGCTAGGCTTCATCTATATGGTTTGTTTATGTTCAATGGTTGACTCAAATAAGCAAATGTTGAAGAAGCTTGGTTAATGCTACTTTCAGTCTGATCATGATATGACACATGAGTAAAATAAAAAGAACTTGACCAAAGAACGGGACAGTTTGCAGGCCATGTGTTTTTTTCAACTTGTTGATAGTCTGTTTAATTGATAGCTTGATAAAAACTTCTTTCCTCACTTGTTCGTATCCAGCTATACACTTATAGTATACAATTTATCTTGAGAAACAGTGGCCTCTCTTAATATATGGTGCATAAACGTTATTTTATTCAAAGACACATACACATTGAACATTGAAATGCCTAAAAAATATTTTAGGTCGATTGATAGTCCATAAAACACAGATTATGATACTGTTGTTGTTGCATACATGTACTCCTGCTATGTTGATGGTAGCTGCTGGTTTTAACCACACTAACTTTGGTGTATTTTGGGAAAACTTTCTTTTAAGAAATATTACGAAAATTCACAAGGCAGCGCATTGTGACATGTTGTGAATTTGTAGATTGGCAATTTTTGCTATTTGTCGTATAACAAATTATATAGGGCTTAAGTGGTTAAGGTAGATGCTTTCATAGTCTAGAGAAGTATGTTCCAATCCACACTATCCAAGCTCCCCTCATTACCTACAGTATGTGAAGTCTGTACTAAAGGTTTACCTGACAGGTGTTCTGTTCATCTGATCTGATTTACTTTGATGGTAGACACTGGTAGGTTTTTCTATGACGCTGAGATCAGTTATGGCTCCATCCCTTCTTAATTCGCTGTCAGATTGAATGGAGGCTAAAGTTTAAACAGGCCCACGGGTTAATGTACAGCCATTAATGTGGAATGGTTAAGGGAGTCAAGCCATTCCTTTAGTTTTAAAAGTACTTACACAGTCAAATGTAGTCAGTGGGAACTATGTCGTTTTCCTATGTAGTGGTTAATGAATATACTGGTAAGGGGGGAAGACTGCTGTGAATGTCGTACAGTAGTTAGCTGTATAATCCACTTAGGAAAAGTGTGAGGAAAGGCATGTTCCAAAGTATTCTAGGGGGAAGAAAGGGGAATAAAGCAAATCTGACAAGCTCTCCAACAGTGAATTTGCTCTCCTTAAAAACAATGCCGCTCTTGCCTTCCTCATGGTCACATTGATTTGTTCTGGGTGACAGTGCAGGCTGCTGTGAAATCACCCCAGCGCCATTGATCTCAAGGAGAGTAGGAGGAGAGAAAGCGAGAGGGAGAGAGTATGGCGACAGAGAGCAACATGGGAAAACCTCACAATGCCCTCATAAAACGAAGGCCTTGGACACTATCAGACCAGCTCTTGTTGCAGTTCCTCAGCTGTTGTATCATAGTCTACCCAGCGCTTTGATTTGTTTTGGAGGCTTGTAAATGTTGTTTGATTTGCTATTGTGCCTCACCATGTTTCACATTATCTGCCGTGCTCTTTATTGCCACTGTTTTCCATGCCAGAAGCAAGGCTGTTTTTTTAATCTCTTGCAGCCCTCTGATTAATCTCTCCCTCTATGCTGGTGTACTTTAATCTTGAATGGAAGATATCTGATTCTCCTCGGCTATTGAGGAAGATCAAACTTTAATGGAACAAGGAACTGCACATCATCCTAATCTCCATCTCCCTGCATTTTGGTTGACTGCTCTCCCTCGGGCTTTGTAACGTTCTGCAATAGCAGGAAATACATCAGACAGATAAGATGTTTTCTCTTCATGCTTTGGTAATTTATTCCCAGATGACAATAGCCACCACTTTACATCTCTGCTATTTTATTACCTGGTTGGAGGAGCAGCATGTGAAAACATGGGAATTGATTGACAGTTACAAATGGCTGTACTGTACGATGTAAATATATGAAACTTTCCCCCAAGCTTTAATTGGGTTTTCTTAACGATTCGTCCCTTCTATGGGAAAAGTGCTAGCCCTCGTTGTATTGACAGTTTTTCACAAGAGATTGCGCTGCGTGTGACCTGCGTCATCAGTCTATAATAGCCTGAGGAGAGATAGGTTTCCACTGTAATTTGTTTGATTGCACCACAGTCAATTCAGGAATGTGGTATTGACTTGATTTTCTTCATTCAATTCTTCCATATCACTCAAATGGTGTACATTGTGCGTACCAGCCTCCGGATTGTGACAATAGCTGGATGCATATTGTTGGGTGTGCATTGTACTTATGGGGTGAAACGCCATCTACAGACAGTTAGTGCTTGTGACGAAAATAGGCTGTTATCCAATTCTAAGGGTGTTGCTGTAAGGTAATGAAATTTCCACTGACTGGAGAAAACAATGTTGTCTGGTCTGGATTGTAATTGCAGAAGCCACCTCGCCATTTTCCTAAGTTCAGCGTGAATGCAACATGATTTAATAAAAACTCTGGAGATTTGTATCCTGTATTGCCATGCCTGGCAGAAGACACATGCGTACGAAGCAGAGGCTTGCACAGATAAAACTCATTCAATTTACCTGTTGAATTTTAACCAAGCGGAGACCATTTGCACAAGAATGGCCAGCCATAATATAACAAATAGGGACCAGTTTATGTGTTTGACCATGGTCCTGGCCGACAATATTGCTAGTAGTATAAAGCCACGGTTTCCTTAATCTGAGCAGAGGAGTAGCCTGGAATTTTCGTCATTTTCTTCTCTGTTATTACTTGTGTCAAGAAAGGGTTGAAAATCCGTACAATATTAGGCCCTCAGGCCAAAGAGCTTCTGTATGCCTGCTTCCACTCACATACAGAAACATAGGAACATTGACAGGAGAACACATATACTGTAGACACACACACACACACACACACACACACACACACACACACACACACACACACACACACACTCCTAGCCTGTTTTATTACCTCCTGCCTGCTGCTGGAATTGCTTTCCTCCCTCGAGTGAGCCAGGCAAAGCCGGCTTTATTGTGTTAACCTATTTGTGTGTCAAGAGCGATTGCGGCGTTCTTTATCTCTGTTTGTATTCGGACGGGGAGACGGCAGAGAGAGAGGGAGAGAGAGTAGAGGAGGAAGGAGCCAGGCGAGCCACCGGAGTTAGACGGATGGCCGGTCACCTCGCTCCACTCTGGAGGATAATGACTGGTTGCTTAGCAATTTTTTTATCCCCCCCAGACTGGCATCCAGAGTAATCACTTTTTTTCCCCTCTAAAAGATGTCATGTATAATTATAAGCCCACTGCCATCCGTTGAAATCTGCCTAATGGGTCTTTTCATTTATTTAGGAGAGTGGGGTGATGGTGGGGGTGGATATGTAATTAGAGATTTTGGTGTGGGGGCTTGTGAACTATTAGTTTTCCTTGATTATAGAATAATAACCGTGTGTGTGTGTGTGTGGGGGGGGGGGGGGGGGGGTTCTATGTTACTTATTTTCTGTTCTGTATTGGACCAAATGGTTAACTATCACATTTACTATTTACTGTGGCATGGTCTACTTTGTGGTGAGCAGTTGGTAGAGTTTGACCAGGATTATTGTTGGACAAGAGCCACATACCCTGCTAGATAGCCCATGATGACTAACCTTTGACCTAGTACTGGTGGCAAGGTTACATGCAATTGGATGCAAGCGAGCACACACACACACACACACACACACACACACACACACACACACACACACACACACACACACACACACACACACACACACACACACACACACACACACTTTGATGACTGACCAGAGGCAATGAGTGCTCCTTTCTGTGAGCTCTTAGTTTTATTAACATTTTTATTGAGTTGAACGAATTGCTGACCTTTTGTGGCATAATGAATTGCCTGGTCTGCTTAGGGGAAATGAGAAATTTGGCAGAAATGACTGGCAACAATCCAAGCTGTTTAACTAAAGATTTGTGGTATGTTTATTCAGCAGGTGAAACAAGCTGCTCACCATTTTCTATCATTCAGATGTTAAACAGCTTCTTTATGTATGGTCGAGGCACTCTCACCTGCAGGTTTTCTGTGGTTGGTCCTACTTCTAAGCATGTCCCTATAACGTTAGACAACTGTATTTTAAAATTGCGGGATGAAGGTATTTTATCAGAACATGACCCCAATTAAAGCTGACTTTCATCGCTAGCAGCTCATTGATGTTAGCCCGAAGTCCAGCATCGTTTTAATGCCCAGCCAATTATCTCTCCTGCTTTTGAAAATGGATTCTTCCCCCTTGTATGAAAAGGTAAAAAAAATCATTTGAAGCTCCCTCTGAAGTTCAAATTAAACTTTTACATGTTTATGGTGATGAAAGTCATGCTCGCTCAGACTGAATATGCTGGGATCAAATTAAAGGTTTTGACTTGTGCAGACAGTGTAGCCACTTGTTGTTGCATCATAGAACTCCCATTTATTTGCTTATTTGTTTTGTAGTGCAGCTTCCTTTAAACAATGTCAGACATGTCTGGTATTTGCTCATGTGTGCTCATCATCCTCCATTTCTTCTGTTTATCGCTGCCTTGCTTTATCCACACTCATGCACCATTGCTAAAATCTGACAGCTTTGCTCATAACTGGGGACTTCATACAGACAAACTGAACATACAGCACCCCCCATCCCCGTCTTTGTGGTATGCTTCTGTGGCTGCATCTATGGGAACAGCTGTCCAGCTGTCACCGCAGCCAGCCAGTGAGCCACTCTCCTAGGCAACATCTGTAGAGAGAGACTGTAAGCGTGAGGGCAGCCTGCCATTCCCTACATGTCCCCAAAGACCATGGAAGTATGTCAGGCTTTTTCACTGCACATTAACACTGACCATGTCAACCGTGTCGTCAGGCTTGATTAAATGTTATCTGCCCTGCACTGAAGTAAACTTCACAGAGAGGAGGTTTTTGTTTTTTTTGTCGCAAAATAATGTTATGTGATTGAAGGGATTTACAGAGTTCTCTGCAACAGAGCACATTCGTATGCAGCTGAAAGTCCACATTACAATCGCCCTCTTTTTCTAACAATCATGCGCGCGCGCGTGTGTGTGTGTGTGTGTGTGTGTGTGTGTGTGTGTGTGTGTGTGTAAACAAAGTCCCAGCGAGCAAGGTGTAATGGCCTGGAACTGACGAGAATCCACTGGGAGAGTCTCTCCTTCATGTAGCCCTCATCCCATATTTTCATGCACCTACCACCACAGAGACATGGGGGGGGGGGGGGGTCAGTCATGGAGCCATGACAGCAGGGAGACTAACACCGCTCCAGTCCCCTCTGTCAGCCACAAACCAGGATTGTGGCGATCGCCTGGGACTTGAGGAGCAAAGAGATGCCGGGGGTGGTGTTTCTTCAGTCTCCTCTATCACTGTCTCACTCATCATTTCTCCTCTCTTCTCCTTCTCTCATTCTGTCATTAGCCTCTGTCATGTGCACTGGTGGAATAGTGAATGGATAAATACAGTAAAATCCAGTCTTGGTATAGGAAAGAGATGACAGAGCTCTGTGAATGTCTGTGCTTTGGGGGGAAAGGAGATAACCACCTTTTCACAACGTTTGACATTATAGCTGAAAATTTACACAAATTACTAAAATAAAATAAAATAACCCCCCGAATGTACAACCTCACAATGCTTGTGGAATGGTCTATTTTCGTTTTCCGTTAAGTGGTTAAGCCAACACACAGGAGTTTTGCTGTGCATTTTACTGTGCATAATGCAATCATCCCTTCGGCTGGTCTTGGATGTTCTTTTAGGAGCTGCTGTTCTTTCTTTTTCTTCTTTTTTTTAAGGACTTGATTTCTTCATCAGTCTTGTTGATAACTGAGGGCCTCTCAGGCATACTGTGCCGCTCCCTGCAGACAGCTGCAGACTCAAACAGGCTCTGGGTAAAGTTTGATGGATCCTGTTTACTGGAGCTGAGAGAATGCCTGGATGTCTCCAATTAAGTGTCACTTAAGGCTTGTCTTTTAGTCAGTTCCTCTATTTTGCTCCTCATCTCTAGTGACAGGATGGCGCTGCCAATTGTAACGCAGGTTGAGAGGAAGACATTTGGTGATTACACATTCTGTCGTGATTGAGGGCTGAAGCCAGCAACTCCAGGCAAAACCAAATTCCATATGGCTGTGGAATGAAAAAAGACAATCCTATCCACCCATTTTGAGTTTACATTCAAACAGCCCCCCTAGCCAGATGACAGGGAAATCGCCTGCTTATGACTTATCGTTTTATCATTCAAATTTACCCCATTGATGCCTGGTGCTGTGATTGGCAGCCAGTCCTGAAAGCCTAGAGCTATCTCAATCGAGCCGTGGCAGCCAGTTGGTAACCGAGACAATGGTCTCTCCTCTTTGCCTTGTTTTCACTTTTTTTTATGTCACAGAAACCTCACTGATTGCTTTTCTGCCAAGACAGCATCCTATTAATCTTTTAAATAAGGGCCAGAGCCCAGCAGTATTGTTTGCAGAAAACCGAGAGGACCTTGTGAGACCACACTGAAAAGGAAAAGGGGCAACCAGGGCTGGCTAAGTCTCATTGTGGCAGGAAAGCCGAGCCTCCTTAAAACCCCAACAATATTAGAAATCTAATAGCTACTGTGGAGATGGATTGAACAGAGGTCTGAATGTAGCCAGGGCTGTCTGGCCCTACCTGATACTCTGCAGTGTTTCCTGTCCTCTCTTGCTCACCGCCTGGCTCTCCAGGTGTATTCTGTGCTTTGATCTGCGTTGTGGCGGCCTGAATGAATGTCTTTGTGTTTTATGGCCAATGTCTTTGTATATGCACTTATTGATCCCCTTTGGGGATGAAATGTATTTGTTCAACTCTGGGCTGAAACAGTATAACAGCAGATCATCAGAGGCATTGTGATGAGACTTATGGACAGTGACACTTTCACTCTGTACTAGCTGGCCATTAGAGGGAAAACATAAATATCTCTTCTTGTGAATACTGTGTGTACACTGTCCCTGCACTACAATGTGTTTCTTGTAACCAAGAATAACTTAATTGTAAAAGTCATTGCACATCTGCTTTGTTTACCCTTTCAAAAAGAGAAGCTTTCTGCACTCTGATTACACGGGTTATGTTTTTGTGTTTAATTAAGGGTAATTTGTACATTATTTTCCTCAGCAGTAGGATTTTATTTTTTTCTTTTTAGAGAGAGAGAGAGAGCTTGTTCGTCCTTGTCAAAGTGGTTGTTAATACAGAACAAGCACTGTGTTCCTGACACCTTCATCTATGTAATGGGCGCGTTCTTGTGCAAAAAAGGGTCCATAAACCAAACCATGCAAAGATGATGAACATCTGGTTGAGGACAACTCAGCGTGGACTCCGTAGCTGTGTTTTGAGATGTCAGTATTTATGGCGCCAATAATACCATGAAATTATATTCAATGCTGTCTGTCGAGTCACGGTATGCCATCCAAACATCCTTGTCCCCTCCACGCTAGCTGAGGTGAAGCAACCCCAGGCCATGGAAACCCAATGAGGCAGGGCCGGCCCCAGACGGCCAGCCTGCTCTCACTCACACCCAGGACAGAACAGAGCCACATGATAGCCAGACCGCCGGTCAATGGAACTGGATTGACTTTCCCCCTCCGGTCAGCCTTGCTTTGTGATCTCTGTGTGTGTATGTGTGTGTGTTTCTGTGTACACACACATGCATGTATGTGAGTGTGTGCGCACGCTGTCGTGCCTAACTGCATATGTGCGTGTGGCTATTCATAGCTATTCATCCTCTATGACCCACAGTTGGCCCCTCCTCTCCAAAAACACTGGAAATCAATCCATTAATAATGAAACACACAGAGAGTTCAGAACAATATCACCCCACTATTTATATAGGCTTTAGCTTGGCACTGTTCTATTATTGCCGTCTCACATGATACTGCTGAGAGAATATTGAGATTTTGAATAATACATGATTGGCGAAGTGTTGGATTTTACTTTTTAATTATGTACTTTAATGTCTGGAAAGAACGTCTGCCTGCCTGTTTGTTCCATAATATGTGAGTGACACACTCTGCTGAAATGCTCATCAGTATTTTATTTTTTGAGAAGGGTTCTAAGGGTGCTGCCGCTGTTTTATCGCAATGGTGGTTTGCTTTGTTTTTGTTTAAATGTCAGTCAAAATGGAAGCAGAGTAATTCCTACAATTCCTTTAACCACTTTCAACCATGGTGTCTATATTTTGGGCTTGCCTTGTTGTTTTGGTAAGCAATAGGGAAAATAGCAGATCTACAAGCTCACATGTGCCACAGGCTATTTTTGCTGCGCAACACCATGTGATGAGGTCTAAAACAAGTGGTTTTAAAGAGACAAGCCAGGCCCAGTGAAGTATGTGTCTTCTGTAACAGTTGGCCCATGTTATCTACATGTAACTGTGTGTCTGCCTTGCTCCTGACCTTGCAAATGCGTGTAAGGGGGGGGATTTCATTACTGTTTGCCGTTGTGGAGCAGGTTAAACACAAACACCACTGTCCCAGATTCAGCCTTCAGACCTTCACCGCCTTTCACCTGTGTCTGATCCACAAGCAAGCGGCTCGAGTCTTTTCCCTTCATCCGCCCCCAAAAAACGGTCTCTAAAACTCGGTCCTTTGGATTTCAAAGGACTCGCATAGCTCGACTGTGTCGAAGCACGCCCCTCCTCCCTGACCCCCCTCCTCTCAGAGACAGCACTCTTGACCTGCTGCCCCATTGTTTTCCACCAGGGATGGATGGATGGGGAGCTGCCTCTGCCTCTGCGATCCTTCACTCAATAGCCGCTCCATCTGTCGGCTGCATGACTCTGGGTTACAAGGGGGGATTTTGCTCCGTCTGTGCGGGGTGTGAAAGGACCCATCTCTGGGGGGGTGGGCTTCCTGAATGGGGTTTTAAAGCTGCAGTAGCGGGTTGCGGTCATGCACCCCCCTTCTCTATCCCTGTCATAGACCCAACATAGTCGACTGGGACGTGGAGGATGAGAGGCCTTCATTATGTCTGTTCACAGGCCCCTGGGCGACAGGGTCACCTTGTCCCTAAACAAATGCTGCCCTCAGTGGGGTTGTTGGCACTGCATGTGTGTGTGTGTGTGTGTGTGTGTGTGTGTGTGTGTGTGTGTGTGTGTGTGTGTGTGTGTGTGTGTGTGTGTGTGTGTGTGTGTGTGTGTGTGTGTGTGTGTGTGTGTGTGTGTGTGTGTGTGTGTGTGTGTGTGTGTGTGTGTGTGTGTGTGTGTGTGTGTGTCGCGCACACATACACACGCAAAAAGGGGGTTGAGTATTTGAGTATAAGAATGCACCATCAGGAAGGGGACAGAGGCCTTGGCTGTGAGGACATTTATCTAACATCTCTGCCTTTCACATCAAACCCTATTCAGTGCTACCCGTCTGGATCAGCCTTTCAAAGGGGGTGGAAAAAAACACTCTAGGCAGCTTTACAGGTCAGCATTTAGAGACTAACAAAGCTGCTGATGTTATTCTCCATTTCCCTTGTATCTTGTGTAAAAAGAAAACCTTTATGAAATATCTATCCTTGTTTTCACTCTTTTGCGAATCTTCCATTACTCCCTTCGGGTTGAGGTTTCGCCATAGTGCTGCTGTGTGATTGAAGCTAGAGAAATGTTGTAGAGCAAAACACCACAGAAACGGCAACATTGTTGTCGTTTCTGTGGTGTTTTGCTCTACACTGGATTGTGTGCAGGTGTCACGTACTGCCGATCTCCAAGCTCACGTGTCACAGTTGTGCGCTTGTGAATCGGCTATTTTCGATGTGCGACACCCGCGTGCAACCAAGTATAACTCAGGCATTATAGGGGATGTTTGTGCACTAAATTGAAATCTTTCACTGTTTTGACAGCTGGTTCACCTTGAGCAATCAATGTTGAAATGACTGTGATTCAGACTTATGGGATGAGGTCCTCTGTCTTGTTATTTAGCATTGCCCTCTCAGAATAAAAGAAAAAGCTTTTCTTTTTTCCCCTGGAATAGCTATTATGTTTTTTTCTTTTTTGGGGAGAAATTCTTATTTCCTTCCTGCGGGCCAAAGTAATTCTTCTGGTTATACATATTATCATTCATGTCTAGGCTATAATAAGCTTCTCTCCCTCTCTCCCTGTTCTCTAACAGCACTTGACAGCATTAGGAAGTCAACTGCAGCCTAATTCAGCTCTCTCCCTTGCCTCTCTCGCTCTTTTGTTTGTATCTAATGGGGGTCCTCTTGGCCTATCTCCTCTTACCAGGAAGCTCAGTCTTGATGAGGCTCAGGCAGAAACACTCAGCCCCCTCACTCCCTCTTCCCTCTTTTTTATTTTATCACAGAGGCACAGTTGGCTACAGCTCCACTGCCGAGGCCAAAGCGCAGGAAACGTCTCAGCCGCCAGCGTGCACAGAATGCCCTCTGAACACACCTTTACTTCAATTAAGATGATTTAAGTAGCAGGGCCTGTTCCTCTCATGTGCTCAGACTTTAACGGCCTGTGCTCTGCAGGTGTTTGCTGAGCTGCACCCCCGCCCTCCTCCTCAGGCTCGAGGAAGACAAAGTGAGGAATGTTGAGCAGACAGACAAGCAGGCGGTGGGTTCGGGGAAGAAGCCCCCCCTCTTCAGACAAGAGGACTGAGATAGAGTTAAGGGTGGGGGGGTGGCTGAGTGGAAGGAGTGGAGGTAGAAAACTGCAGTGACAGCAGAATGAATAAATTGAAAAATTCTCCCGTTGTAAATTGTCTATCGCTTGTGACAAACGATCTGATAGGCAAGCGGGGCCGGGTTTTCCGACGCATTCGTCCCAATAGAGCTGTGAATAACTGGTCTATCTCCACACTGCTTAGCACCGGCCCCACACTTAATAATTCATACGGTGTGAAATATTTTCCCCGGTTCAGATATGCCGAAGAGCTGCCGCCAGCAGCAGGCGGGGGGCGGTGAGGTTGGATGAGGGGGGGTGTCCCTGTGGTGCTAATTTGGGGGGGATGGTGACGTGCACAGATTTCTAAAGGTAGGAGATGCCTGAGAGACATTTTGTGTTCTGTTATTGCGGGGAGTCTTGAGGGGGTTCCAGGAGGTCCCCAGCAACATTTGTTCATATAGCATCAAAATTCATATTCTATTCTATACACACTGTGAGCTTGTAGATTAACTTTTTCTCCGCTGCCTAATATGTATCAATTTGGGGGTTCTTGAGGAAGGAGTGTTTGAGAACCACTGAAGTACAGTTTTAGCCGTTTTCCAGTTTGCCGAGTGTTGTTGACACTGGTGGTGGCAGGTGTCTCACAGGACACCTGGTTTGGTCTCCTGTTTCCATCAGGTGACTCCCTGTGCCCCTGGGGCTCCTTGAGCAGAGCTAAGAAGCCAAAGCAGCTCACATGGTACCTGACCTTATCGTCCCCTTCCTCTTCTGCAGCACAGGACTCCACTGTGAAATCCCGAGTGTTCGTTTATCTTGTGAGAGAAGGGCACAAATGGATACATTAACGCCATTAACGCTGAGGGTTTGACTGTGTGAGCTTACAACTTCACCTCATTCTCTATGGCAATGAACCTAGACCCTATAATGGCTTTGTGTGGGTGTGTGTGAGCATGTACACTGTTGTGTGTCTGGTGTGGTGCTATCACTGCTGCACGTGCATCGTTTTCTATTTTATACCCTCAGCACTGTGTGGTTTTGTCTGGTTTGTTCCGCAGATCGCTCCTGTACAAACTGGGTTTTTATGGTTCGCATTCAAGCCCTGATACCAATTATACAAACTATAAAAAATTTAAGGAGGACAGTCTTTTATAATTTAATCCTAAAGTAATAGATTCTATTAAAAATGCATGAGGGGAGCTTTATAGATGGAACTAGAATTAGTGTCTATCAAAGACTCCAGTCAAGGATGCATGGAGAACGGGCAGCAGGAGGGGTGGTATCGCCTCATTATTCAAATAGGATATGATTACCACAGAGCAGAATCCCTGGGCCAGGCCTCAGTGGCCACTCTAATCAGGAAGAAAAGAATTCTAGTTGGGGTGATGATCGTCTGCTATGATGTTGTGAAATGAAATGTGTTTTTTTCCTAGTCTTAATCTGGCATCCCTATTTTTGGAATGTTTTCCAAATTGTTCAAAAATGTTTCAAACATTTGTTTTTTAAATTGTAAAAATAGATCAACACGTTCACAACAACCTGTCGGTATGCGACACATTGTGAGCTTACCGATTTTATCTATTTTCGAAATGGGGCTTAACTCTGACGAATTGGGCCATACATCACTTGAAAGTGATGTATGGTTTAGGATTTAGTCATGCTATCACTGGATACACTTTGTCGACTGACTTCCTTTGTCTTTTAGCTTCCTTTTGTTTCTCCTCCCTGGTGTTTCACTGCAGATTGTTTAGTCTTGTCCTTGCTGAAAGCGTGTAGAAAGTGTTCAAGCGTGAAAACAGGAAGCCTGCACTGCTGTAACTTAATGGTTCATGCGGTGAGGGAGTGGTAGACCTTTTACTGGCCTCAGTGCTCCTTGATTTACCCCACGTAGCTTCCTGGACAGGTGAAAAGCAGAGAGAAGAAGTTACATATTTTCTCTTTCAGCTTCATTTTTACAAAAATGTCACATTTAAACTTTCCAACCATTTGTATTTTCATTTTCCAGCGACTTTGGCAGTGGAGTGAGGTAAACGATTTTTCTGCACTGTAAGTTTTAGGGACTTCACATCGCAACTGAATCTTTTTCACTATTGTGATTTGCATGAACGATTACAGATACAGATCAGGACAGTGTCGTAATTCACATACGAAAACAGCTTCTGAAAAGGCTCCATATCTATTAACGTGCAACAGAAATTGGATTGAAAAAGCCAATAAAATCTGAAACCCTCATGAAGCTTATATGGATTTTAAGTTCTGCCTCTGAGGTAAATTCCTTGCCTTTTTGATGTAATGGTTGCCTGTTTGTGGAATAAATCCAATAGGCTAAATCGATCATCTCCGTGGAAAGGTCAAGAGGAGAGGCGCTGGTGTTTGAAGTGCTTATCCCATGGAGGAGTGCCAGAAATGTGACACCTCCATAAGAGTGGGTGGTGGCGGGCAGATTAGTGACGGACAGGGTGGCCCAGGGGGATGATTTAGGGAGATTCAGCTCTAAATGCATCACATATCGAGAGAGCGATGGGGGAGAGGCGAAAAAGTTTAAGCCGCCTACCCCAATCCCTATTTTCAATAGAAAAGCATATTAGTAGATTAAAATAAAAAAACATTCTCACACAAGGACATGGGCAGCAGAGGTGAATAAAAGTTTATATAAGTTTAAACTTCCTGCTCATGCTTTATATTTAATATTGTTTGAAGTCTTTGGTAGGCTTCATCCCTCTGCCTTCTAATCTAATCTGGAGTGGGTGGTTATGGGCTGCATCTGTGCTCAGAGTTGAAATGGGGCTCTCTCTCTCTCTCTCTCTCTGCCTAATCCCCTATCCAGGGATCACTCGGTAGGGTGAAGACAATTACTAGCCTGCTTTCTCATGTTAATGGAATCACTAACTAGATCTTGCAAAAAGAGGGGGAAAATAAATGGAGGGTGGAGAGGAGAGACAATGTTGTAGAAAGATGACCCAGCTAAAATGGGTTTTTAGATTACCATTTAATTATTGATAGAGTCCCAGTTGTAATGCCTAAGGTCAGGATTTAGAGAGTATTTTCAGAGAGAATAGATCACGCTCTTCTGGAGTATATAAGTGTGTGTTTATGTGTGTGTGTGTGTGTGTGTGTGTGTGTGTGTGTGTGTGTGTGTGTGTGTGTGTGTGTGTGTGTGCGTGTGTGCGTGCGTGCGCGCGCGCGTGTGTGTGTGTGTGTGCGCACGCAAGCTTGTAGATCTGCTATTTTTTGAAAAGTCGTGAAAATGTGTGCACATCTTTGAATATATGTATTTTTTAAGAGAACATTTTTGAGTGGTGGTCTCCGCCACTCCTGTAATTCGCTTTCACAATGTTACTGGCTGGCTGGCCGTGTATGTCTGTCGCCTGCCATACCTCTCCTGACCACACACACAGACCACAAACACACACACACGTTAAAGGAGGGGCGCTATTGAGCAGGCAGACTCAACACTCTCTCTCTCTCTCTCTCTCTCTCTCACACACACACACACACACACACACACACACACACACACACACACACACACACACACACACACACACACACACTATAGGTGATGTAGGCCTAATAATCTGTTACAACAAGTAGAAGTTTTCATATCAAAATAAAAATAAACAAATAATTGATAATAGCGGATCTACAAGCTCACAATGCGTCCACCCGTCCATCATTAGCCGAGTTTCTTAAAGCAGGTCAAAATAATAATAAACAAATAATAGTTGGAAAAAAGCAGATTTAAGCTCACAATGGGTCCGTCCGTCCGCCTGTCTCCCGCCACTGTTGAGCATGAGCAACGTTGCAATCCATGTATTTGACTCTTTTTATTTGACTATTTTTATTTGACCACCACTCAGTTCACAAGGTGTGATTTTTAAGAGAACATTTGTAACTCAAATTTTGCTTCTGGGGGGTCCCTGGAACTAAATATTTTGAGATGGGGGTCCATGGCCAAATACATATCAATTTGGGGGTCCTTCACGTGAAAAAGTTTGAGCACCACTGACATAGAAACAAGGTTTTGAAATATTTAAAGACTTTTCATGATTTTTCAAAAATAGCAGATCTACAAGCTTGCAGCGCGGCACTCAGTGTGATCTTGTATATCTGCTATTTTTCAATAGTTAAAGCACAAAATGTGAGTGAATCCTTGTACCTAGGGACCAGAATTTGGTGCGACACCCCTGCGTGTGTGCGTGCCAGAGGGTGGGTCGGTGTCTGAGGCAGATGTTGAAAGAGCAGAGCACCACAATGTCACTTACAGATCAGAAGCTACAGTATGTGCCAGCGAGTCTACCACTCACCTTTTTATCACCTGCCTCCAGCAAGGTGTCAGGAGTGGGTTTAAATTGAATTAATATGCAAGAATTTATAGATTCTATCCCATGGCATTTCTGTAGGGAAGGGAAGAGAATATTGCAGTTTCCATCTGCACTAATTACAGGGTCTTGGCAAGTGTTATACCTGTCTCTTGTGAAGGACAAACCCAGTCACTGAGCAGTAAGTCACAGAGCAGTAAGTCACAGAGCAGCAGGAGCTCATCTGCTAGAGAGACTACAAGAAGAGCGATGTCTCCAGGGCATTTTTACTGTGATATTTTTTGATGTGTTGGGAACGCTGACTACCTTGAACTCTGCTAGCAACATCAATAAACTAAACGACTTCATCCGACTTCCTTCTCCTCTCGCGCTGAGAAAAGCTAACAGGCTTTGCATGGTATGTTGACTCAAACTGGGACTCTAAAAGAGTTGCAGTGTGTGATTTACGGGCATATTAAAATCTAAAGTGTGACCAGTTTTAAAGTCTTTACATCATGGCACACTTCGTCCGAGGTTGGCAAATTCTTCATTTCTTACCTGGCCTGCTGTTAATCATTGAACCTTAACTCACCTCAGCCCCTGCCTCTTTCATGAGATTTTGTTTAATGGTGATAATAAATTGCAACAGATGCATAGTGTCATTACCCCTGAGACGTAGCTGAAAGTTGAGAGCTACCACTCAGAAATTGGGTCAGTGTTTGTCTCCCTAATGACCCACCAAATAAATCAATATGGGGCCAAAACGTATCAAAATCCTTGAGAGGGAAAAGATAATCAGTCTGCACCTTGGCTTTTATCTTGGTGATGACCTCTCTCCACTCATTTCCCTCGTCTGGCTGGTCAAACTCACTGATAAAAACAACCTCTTATCAGCTCACTTTTGTCGTGGAAAATGTGTTGCCATTTTAAATCATTACAAGCTTCTTTGCCTAATCAGTTCACAGTGACACCAAGACCTTGCAAGTTGAGGCAGAAGGTATGCAGATATGAATAATTTACACCTGACCCTACCACAAGTTCAACGGTCTATTCATGACTGGTTTCTACTTGATGTCTGTATTTCCAGCCTACTTGGGTTGTAGTGGTTTTCTTGTATGTATTTTTGGGTTTGTTAGTCAGCATTCCAGTAAAATACCTTAGATATCCGCTGTGGGAACAGCTTGTTGGTGGTTTTATGCCATCTGTGTCCATAGCCACTAGGCGATTACCTACAGGAGTCTCACTTCCCACAGTCCAGTTGGATTTCCCCCTGCCTGCATGGTCAAGGCCAGCTTTGAGGTGAAGACAACAGCTGGAGAGTAGGCATTATGAGCTAAAGGGAGGACTGCTGAGTCTCAGTGATGGCATCTACAGTCAATGCCATGCGGAGAGAGGAAAACAGCCATGCTTGGTTCTCAACTTCAGGCCAAGGACCCCTTAGTTGAGAGAGAGATGAAGCAGTGACCCCCAGTCCCCATAACATTTTATGGATTCCATATAGTTTCAGCGTTTGACACCACGATCATCAGTGTATTTTGGATTCATGTCAATTTGTGTTTTCAGATATTTAACCACTTTAACCGTCAACACTCAATAAACTTGACCTTTCACTCTGTACTTACTACTTAGTAGTCTTCTCTTTTTACTTAGTCTGCTCATTTTCCCCTCTACACCAAACCTCTTTGCCGAAAATAGCAGATCTACAAGGTCACAAGCCTTGTGCTGCGCTTTTGGCTACAGTTCTCAGAATATGGACGCTAGGGTTCAGATGGTTAATATAAAAATGTTTCTATCACACAATGATTTGGAGGCCCCCCCTGTAGTAACTCTGAGGACCCCCTAGGGGTCCCGGACCCCCTGTTGAAGACCTCTGGTCTATGCTGTTTTGCTGTGTCAGTTCTAGATATTTTATTCAACTCCTTAAAAATCCAATAGAAACCAAAAGCAGAACGCGCTTCAGCCAGTTCGAAGGTAGAAGGGCTTGTTGGTGCTTAACAGGGATAACTTGAATCAGAGAGAATAGCTGGGCAGGAGAGACTACCCAAATAAAATATACTGGAGCATTTGGCTGGTCTGCATGTATTTGTTATTATGCAG
Source organism: Nannobrachium achirus (assembly GCF_963921795.1). Lineage (NCBI taxonomy): Eukaryota > Metazoa > Chordata > Actinopteri > Myctophiformes > Myctophidae > Nannobrachium > Nannobrachium achirus. Next base: position 34,950,001 of record NC_137832.1, on the reverse strand, counting down.
GGAACCAAAAGCATCTTTGTCAAACATTTAATATATCCTATGAGATCAGTGTTTCTTTACTCTGGTGCATTTGATTGCCCTCTGGGCATCCCAGCACACTAATGTTATGCATGACTGAATATTGGATCTGTGACACTGTCCACTGAAAGACCCTTGAGTTGTCCTTTAGACCATGGGAATTGAGGGTCACCTAGGACCAATAGAAAGTACTGTTTAGAGGCAGGCATCAGCAAGTCAGGAGGAGAAATCACATTGTTTGAATTTAATTATATTCCATTGATTTATTGACCACACATTAACAAGTATGCATTTGAAGGTTAGGGCATTTTTGTGTGAAGGCATTTCTCCATCTCTCTCTCTCTAACACACACACACACACACACACACACACACACACACACACACACACACACACACACACACACACACACACACTCAATTTCAATTTCAATTTTCAAAAGTGACTTTATTGGCATGAGAAAACATTAAGTTTACATTGCTAAAGAAAAAGTGGAACAGAACAGTCAAAACAAAATCATGGGAAATGTAGTCATTAGGTTTTTGTTTGACTAATTTCTAGCTTTTATTTGGTTACTCTTTAGGTAAATTTGTACATTTCCACCTTTAGTCAATGCTTCATATCCAGAGTAAAATCGCAGACACGGTGTGTTTATTTTTAGAACACAGTTCTTATATGAGGCGATCTAAGATTCCTCTATGGGAATATCAATGCAAAAAATAACAATGTGAACCCGGGTAATAGCACCATCTAGCGACAGTGACGTCACACTTCGGTGGTCTATAGCAGTGGTTCTCAACCTTTTCAGGCCGTGACCCACAAAATAATCATATTTTAACTGGGGACCCCCCACCCTGACAAGCACTAAGAGTTGAGGAATTACATTTTGTAACGGTTCTATTGTGAAAATAGCAGATCCACATGCTCACAACGCCTCACATTGCGAGGCATTGTAAGCATATCGGCTATTTCACAATTTCTGCCTCTAATCTTGGACAATTTGATGTTTAATTTGTAATTTTAGAGGTATTAAAAAGTCCTTGAATTGTCACTTTAGAAATGTGCAGATATACACTTAAACTTAAACTTTATGTTGGTTTGTTTACTGTTGAGTGAGAAAATAATGTTGCACATTAATCATCTGGAGACCCCCCAAAATAGTTTGGGGGTCCCGACCCACAGATTGAGAACCACTGGTCTATAGCAGCAGTTGTTCAAATGTGTTTACTGTTTATAGGTATTTGCTCTGTTTGTATAGTATTTCTGTAGTATGTATTGAGATCCCCCCGGTGCAGACAGCCTGTCTCCCCACTCTCAGTCTCTCTCACTGTTTGACTTCTATTTCTTCATAAATTGACAAGAGCCTCTCTTTGAAGTTCAGGAGCCAAGCTGAAGAATGACAAGACAACAAACAACGAATCAAACCGTTAAAGACAATGAATGTTGTTTGAATATTCAAGTGACTCTAGGAGGGGTAGGGGGAAACAGAATAGACCCCTATTATGTTGTTCTTGTTGTGTTGAACCATGAATAGACCTTTCTTTGACATCAATCATTGTGCCATGCACTGGGATAAACTGAGAATTTGTCTTATCAAGCTATAAGTAATTTGAACTATGCTTTACAAAAGAAGTAATAGGCTACATGGAATGTTGGAGTTTTACTCTGAAAACAAAGTAAATGTTCTTCACTTTACAGCAGTATAGTGGTGTGCTGGTTGGTGTGTGGAGTTGATGTCAGTGGAATGTGTCTTCAAGATTGTTCTTGTATCATTAAAATAATTACATTTATGAAATAAAGCAGAAACATAAGAAACATCTAAAGTGATTCAACCTAATCATGAAATTAACACATTTTTACCAGCGGGAAGTGTCATGTCACATACTGTACTGTGAAACTGTATTCAAAGGAGCTTTATTGAGAAAACATACGTTTACATTGACAAAGTAAGTTTCAAAACATAATAAAAACAGTTGAAAATGGGGAACATAAATATATACAGTTGGAGGGGGTACAGCATTGTGAACCATTGTCTAGAACAGTTGTTTTAGCTCAAGACCCAAAAGAGAAATTAAACATTTGCCTGGGACCCAAACTAAAGTGAAAATATAAACTACAAGCTCACAATGCATCGCTTCGTGCCACAAGCTTGTGGATCTGATATTTTCAATACTTCTTAAACGTTTTTTTTGGTGGTCTACTCTAGAAAGTAGCTCTAAACAACCATTTTATTCGCTCTAGCGTTGCTCTCACAGTCCATCACTAAACCGTTTGTGTTTTATTTAAAGCACTTTGAATTGCCTTGTTATTGAAATGTGCCATACAAATTCAAACCCTGAAGAAGACTTGTTGAAAACAGTTGTATATTTCCCGTGTTCAGCACCTCCTTACTACTGGTGTGCGCTCCTGTTCCAGTGTTTTCCGTATACAAATAAATTAGACGTGTCTTATAAACTCTCTTTGGTTCTATGTTATTAGGTAGGATTTTGAAAAATCATTACAGTATTTTTCTTTGTTTAGATTGGGGGGAACTAGGTCTTCTACACAACCACGCACGCGCACACGCACACACACACGCACGCACGCACACACACACACACACACACACACACACACACACACACACACACACACACACACACACACACACACACACACACACACACACACACACACACACACACACAAGAGGTTTGTTATGGCAGAATCATATTCAGAACATCCTGGACATTATATCAAGCTAAACTGTATATTCGCTGGACTTGTTCCTTTGGAAGCACTGTCTAGATATCAAATGCAAAGGGTGCTACTTGGCTATAATAGTCTGGTTCACTGCTTTCCATGCCCTTTATTTGCCATTAATGAAAACTGGCCCTGCACGAAGATGCAGCAGTTGGCCGTGAAGTCAATTAGTCCTCGTTGCTATTACAGGGTTGACATTAGTCTAGGCAGGCGTGTTTTGATTAGAGATGACAGGGTACTCAGTGCCATTGGACTGCCAGACATTCCTCACCCTGCATCCCATGGGTGAAGCAATTGAAACTGACTGGAATATGGAACCTAATAGCTCAGTGTTTTTGCCAAGATGCCCCCCATCTGCAGGGAAACCTCCCATGAACACGGCTATAGAGAACACGCTATGCTATGTAAGCCTCAATAACGGTGTCGCGCTGTAGAGAAGATATAAGGCTGTGCTACCGATATGTTATTTCAACACTGTATATCACGGCAATAATAGTTAAACTGTGGGCTTTAACACACAAAGGCCTTTTGTTGTGCTGTTATTTATTGTGCTCTGGCGTTGGGCTGTGCAGTGCTGTTGGGTGTGCACATCCAGGGGCTTGTATTGTTAGGGAATCGGTGACTCTTGTTTGTGGAGCTGGGAGGGTTTGTTAACAATGCCTTTTTTATGTCCCAGAGTGCGTGCCGGTCGGCAAATGTCCTCCGAATTTTCGTTTGTGTGTTTGTTAGTGGAAACCTCTCTCTCTCTGTGTTTGTGTGTGTGTGTGTGCGTGTGTGTGTGTGTGTGTGTGTGTGTGTGTGTGTGTGTGTGTGTGTGCACGTGCGTGCGTGCGTGCTTGTGCGTGCGTGCGTGCGTGCGTGCTTGCAGGCCTGTAGATTAAGGTCTGTGTACATAACCCTGTCATTGTGTGCTCTGTCCAGTCTGTCCATGGACCAGTTTTCTATCTTGTGTGCGTGTAATGTGTATGTGTGTACACATGCACATGCATGCTCACACACACACATGCATGTGTGTGCACGTACACAGGTGCATGCAGGTACGTGCATGTGTGACCACCATGTATGTGTGTGCGTACACGATATGTGTGCAAATGATTTTGTATGGGTGTGTGGAAAGTGGCGAGCTAAGGGGGGGTTATACTGCCAGCCAGGCCTTCCTAATGGGGCCTTTCACTCTGCCTCCATTCATGTGACGGCATAGTGACGGAAGGGGGGAGCTGGGGATTAAGGGGGTAGAGGCAGTGCCTTGTTAAAGAAAAAGAAAGGGTTTGAGTGTGTCGATTGGATTAACTTGTTTGGGCTTATTAAGAGGGGAGACACAGCAGCTTGTTAAAAGCGCTGCATGGGGCATCCCACAGTGAGACGGCAGGGTCACCATTCAATTAGGTTGAAGCCCCACCCCGGTTCATTGTGGAGGCTGGCTGCCAGGCTCCCGGACCATGGCTGCTCCTGGTGGGTGGGTGGGGTGGGGGGTGGGGGGGGGGGCTGGAGTGGAGTTTTCACTCACAGCATTTTAACCCGAGATAGAGAAGCCTTAAAAGTGTCTTGGTGATGGGTCAACTATGTAAACCTCAGAGGGACCTTCTGGACAACCTCACTCTTTCATATACAGATAAAACACATGCCTGCGTCCTGACTCGCGCACACACACACACACACACACACACCATTTATTCATCCATGACCACCTCCTTACTCCCCCGCTTGGCAGGATGCTTATCTGGGCCGACAGCTCCGGGTGCGGGGAGCCATCGCCTGTGATCTCTGCTGCAGTTTAAGACCTTTTAACTGAGAAATACCCCACCGCCACAAGCCCACCGCCTCTCGATTCCAGCGTATTCCCTCATCTCCCAGGATCGATGTTCCACCCCCATTCCAAACCCTGTAGCAGAGTTGGCAGAATGGGGAAAGAGCCGAAAGGCAGGCTGGCTTTTTGCGATAATATCCCCACATTGGTGTAATAGGAGACCCATCCATGAGTGGATTTGATGAGTGGTGTGCAGGTAATTTTTTTCTTTTATTTTCTTGCTTTGCGGAGTCTTGCACATTCACCAGGACCTTTGCAGGGATTGACCCAGGCATGCATGATCTCAGAAGACAGGTTGTTTGGGTCAGTGAGGGTGTGGTAGGGTTATAGGGGAGATCATTTCCTGCCTCTGGTAGACATCTGCTGAAGACTACTATGAGCCTATGGGAGGAGACGAGAGGAAGGGGGGGACGTGACAAACAAGCCAAAGACTTCCTCCGTCTCTCGCTCTTAAAGGCAGTAATAGGAGAAAATTGGTTCTTGAAATTGAATTGAAAAAAGTGGTCTCTTTTCAGTGCAGGATAATGCCTCAGAATACATTTGGTGTGGAGCAAATGGAGAATAATGGAGGGTAGTTACACGATTGTCTTTCATTTTACAAAGAGGGGGAGACACTGTGGAGGCATCCCCCTATAAGACTAGACTTTGGTCTCTATCAGCGCTGTGTGCCCCCTTCCTCTCCCCTAAACCACTATCCTTTAACAAATGGGTTGTGAGGGAGGGCTTGTTGTGAAATTAGTATCCTCACAGAGAGGGCATAGAGAAAGGATTTGAGCCTGTGAATAGCCAGTAATGAGCTCAAAGTGCTAGTGTGTTTGGGCCAGGCATGCCTGTGTGTGAGAGAGGAAATGGCACGGAGAGTGGGCTTTTTCTCATGCACCTGGCAAGAAAAAGAGTGGCCCTCTCTTTCCATCTGTGGTGTGTGCGTGCGCGCGAGTGTGCGTATATGTGTGTGTCTGTGCATGTTTGGCCTCACTGCACTATATATTATGACATTAACTAGGCCTACACATTCTAAGAGGACGTTTTCATTTAACTTTTAAGTTAGCCGTAGTCTGGCTAACGCCAACTGTGTAGTACAGCGCCAACAAGCTGTACATGTACTCTGTCCAGATTACCATATAACCAGACTAGATAACCGTTCTTCTCAAACAAATGCAGAGTAATACAAATCATAGGGGTTTTGTGGCAGATTAGGTTTACTGTATGTCACAGTCACATAATTTGCTATGATGAGAAAATATATAAAACTTTGGTCCAATGTAGAGCTTATCGTGACATTTATTTATTTATTATGAGAGGCGTCCAAAATAATTAGCGTTTGAGGTTAATAATGCTTTGACTTTGTAAAAATGGCTTCCAATGTCCTTTGAAATTCAAAGGCACTACAAAATAGTGTAATTATTTTTTTCCCCATTTTGTTATTATTCTCCACCCCAGCCCTTTATGGTCCCATCAGAACTCTGTGCCATTTGTAATGGTTGGTATGATAGAGGTGTTTCAATTGTGATTCTTTTCTTGGCGGTTGGGGTATCTTTCTTTTTAAACTAGAGGTTTGGGCCCTCACACCTATGTCGCACTGCTGTGCTGATCCAACCAATATGGCTGAGTCATGGGGGCTTAGTCAGAGTACCTGTGGTACCCGCCTGTCTGTGTCCCTTTTGTGCCCACATAGCCTCGTTCCTAGCCTTACTCATCTGAGACTGTGAAGAGAAAAGCCTGGTCACTACCTAATGCAGAGAGTGTCTACAGGGGCGGGACTTCCGTCGTATGTATTTCCCCTGGAAACTATCTTTTTCAACCAATCACGACACTTGTTTCATTCACAGAGAACGGTGGGCATACTGATGTCACCAGTATATGCCCATATATGGGTAAGCCCATTTTTTGTGGCTGATGTCATGATGACACATTGGAGACAACACATTCCATATTTGGGCGTAGTTGCATTGGGAACTCCTTATATGGTTATGGCTGAGTCAGAGTGACTTCAGAGGTCTGCCATCCTTGCTGGCCCGTGAACCGTTCCTACATCTGGCTTTGTCTGTTTGTGCTTGTATGTCCCACACTTGGCTCATTGGCCTAGCTTCGCAGGACGCTTAATGAAATTAAATCATAAAGCACCGCTCACTTCACACTGGGTGCGATTTTTAATATAGGATTTATGTTTGTAAAAGATTTTTGTATTCCATTCTAGATGAGCGAGAGATGGTGCTGGGACTTTATGGACTGCCAGTCATTTAACTTCTAATCATTGTAATTGCTTTCATTCTTATTAAAATTATAATCTATAAAACTAAGTAATGGACTGATGGCAGGTGGCTAAATGTTCATTTAGTGATTCACCGAGAAAATAAATAACAGGGGACATGCCTCAGACAGGCACATGAGAAATCATTTTTCAATAATCTGCCACGCATCACGGCAGGAGACACCGGCGCTGACAGCCGAGATGAAATATTCGCCTGTGCTCTTTGTTTTTATATGGGAGGAGACTGGCTCAGATGAAAATGATAGTGTTTCATATCAATGCATTCTGGACATGAGACACAAACACACACAGACAGAGGTTAAAAGCAACAATGTTTCATACAGAGACAGCAAACTAAACATGGACATGTGGTGCTCTTTTATGCAGTGTGTGTGTGTGTCTGCTAAGTTAACTAAATTGGCAATAGAAGTGCTTATCATTATCACAGAAGGAACATATTCTTTGTCTTAAAGACTTGTTATAGCTGCTCTAATTTTGACAAGGAACTCATAATCAGTCATCACTGTGCTATGTGACACTGTTATGTTCCTGATGAATGATATGTCCCATCATACCCAGAGTAATTGAGCTGGGACTTGAAACTGTCGGACACACTTTAGACAGTCAGCATGCATGGGTGTCACCAAATTTGGTTTTAATTTACTGTTTAACTATGGGTCCTGTCCCTTTGCTATGGCTCTGTCTGATGGGGCCTTTCTTTTCTTTTCATTTTTTTTGTGGAGAGGACGCAGGCGGCACCACCATCGCTGTTCTCCCAGAGTGAAGGGGGCTGTGGGGTGGGAAGGGGGGAGAGGGTGTAGAGCCAGAGATTTATGGCCTAGGGGGAGATTGATTAGTGCCGTCACTAGCCCTGATGTACGGTTGGCACTCTCTCCCTCCCAACCCATCAGCATTTGCTCATACACACACACACACACACACACACTCACACACACACACACACACACACACACACACACACACACACACACACACACAGTGGCACCCGGTACGTCGCACACAGCTACACATATATCCAGATACCTCACGGTCCCTCAGGCCCTTGGTGACAGTCCCCCAGAGCTGTCGCATGTTAAGTTGCAGCAGACAGACTGCTGTTTTCTCAACATTACCATTTTTTTTGCTGTCCATAGATAACGCCATCAATCACCACACATACACGCTACCCCGAAAGGAATGTGCCTTGGTGTTTGTAGTTTCTGTGTGTGTGTGTGTGTGTGTGTGTGTGTGTGTGTGTGTGTGTGTGTGTGTGTGTGTGTGTGTGTGTGTGTGTGTGTGTGTGTGTGTGTGTATGCACTCATGACCACGTGCGTGGTGTCTCGAGGGCGGTCTCATGGATCGCAGATGAGGCTGAACGGATGTGTGGATATGCTGTTTGACACTGCAGAGTTAGCTGGTTGGCCTGAGCCCCTGGACAAGTGTGAACTGTGCAGGTGTGTGTTTATCATTCAGCACGGCGAGCACGCAGAGCTGTGTGAGGCTGGCAGCTGTGGGCCTACTTCCCCAATTAAGTTGTGGGTGAGGATTGCGGCTCTTCCCAGCCCAGAGCACAGCCCCTGACTGCTTACGGGACAGACGTGCCCGTGCCTTCTTGTAATCTCCCTTAATGCACTCACACTCTATCTCTCTCGCTCTCTCTCTTTCTCCTGTAGGTTGGCCGCAGCGCTCCCTTTGGCTGTAGTACTGTGCCCACCTCGCCATGTTGGCCTGTCTGCAGAGGAGGCAAAACCCTCCACCCCAGCATCCAGTGTGCGTCAGCAAGACCCTGGAGCCGCCGCAAGCCCTTGGAAGAAAATGTGAGTTCCCCCCTGAGTGGAAGACGGGTGATGGGTGAAGTTGTCTAAAAGTAGTGGAGGAATCAGAGAGGCCACTGTTTATTTCTGTTGCATTCAAGCTTGACGATTATACTGAACAATGGCAACGGACAACCAACCTGGACTGTGAATTATGTCGATGGAAAATGGACTTTCAACTTACTGTTGTTCGCCGTTATACACCGTAAAATCTGGAGTGTACATTTAGCCCTTACAAATCCTTTTTTTAACGCACTCTGAATTAAATGAGCACTCTGGATTTGAATGTGCATTCACTCCTTGCAACTCAGAGGAATTCTAAACAGTTTAATTCGCTCTGCACTTAGACCTCGGATTGCCATCTTGTTTGGCTACTCATTGTGGAGCGGGTGTACGATTGGGAAAGGGGGGCTGTTTAGCTGTGCTGATTGTGCAGTCGTGGCAACAGGGCTGAACAGACACTGTTTAACGTGCCTCGCTGGCCCTGGGTGACCCTGAGGGTCTGTAAACATTTACAGTGTCTGGCCCCGGCCGTGCTGGCCGCCTGTAAAGCATGACAGCTGCTCTGTTTGCCTCCCAGAGCACCTCCCCTCGGTCCACGCACAGAACGGTTCAAGGGACGAAGTTGACAGAAACTATGCTTTGGAACCGGTGAAAACCGTCTCCTCTGACCAACAGCCTTGGGATTAAAATAAAGCAGTCAGTAGGCAGTCAGGAATCTGTACGTTGAGTTTTTCCCTAATTTCCTTGAGGCCGTGGGATTAGCCGTTAACAGAGAGGGTCTGTTTTCAGACACGAGAGAGAGAGAGATTGAGAGAGAGAGAGAGGTCTGTTCCCCTTATAGAATGCTCCAGGAGTCCTTTGTTTACATGGCAGGCCTGCTAGCTACCTCAAGCCGATTAAAAGGGGATGGTGATGGAGAGCAGGAGAGCACTAACCTAGCAGTTTCTACCTCAGCTTAGAGAGGCTTAGCAGGAATAGCAGGCTGTGTTCCTCTGCATCACTGGGACACTGGATCAGTTCTGTACCCGACACAGTGGGGCTATAAGGGGAGGAACTGAAGCTCTGGCTGTGGTCTTGCTTCTAAGCAACTCACTGGCCAATTAGCTACTCCTCAATTCCCATAGGCTCCTACTATCAGGGGTGGAGGCAAAGGGTTACTGGGTAATGTTACCGGCTGCACTTACAGTACAGTAGATTGTGTCATTTTTTTTTTTTTTTTTACTAGTGTATATGTGGAGGTGTATATCGGACTGTCGGGCAGAAACCTTGTATCTCAGTTTCAAGTTTGTATGTTTTTTTCACCAAGTAAAGCCCTGCTTCATCTACAAGGCTGTTGCACAAAAGTAGTGAAAACAGCCGATCTACAAGCGTGGTGCGAGGCGTTGTGTGCTTGTAGATCTGCTATTTTCACTAGTTTAGTTCATTTTTAAAACAATAAATACAAATCGAAAGGTTTTGGACATACAAGGTTTCCACCCGACACCGACGATATGTGAGTTTGTGTGCACGTGAGCAACTGTTTGTGTGAGAGAGAGAGGGAAGGATGGAAGGAAGTACGGTATGGAGAGAGAGGCAGATGGATAAACAGAGCTCAGAGTGCATTTGGAAGGGGTAGCTCTACAGTGGAGTGGGGTTCAGCTAGGTTCACTAATGAGGTTTCAGGGAGAGGAAGTGAAAGGGAGCACGGTGAGGAACTGTGTGAAATGGAATTACAGATGGCAAAGATGGAGAGAGCCAGAGAGAGAAATAGAGGGAGTCCTCAATGGTCGTCTTAATCGATTCCCTCCTTCCAATTTCTACAGGATTAGCCCACTTCCTCTCAGGGCACTTTTATTGAGGCGCAGCCAGAGGGAGTCAGGGCTTGAATCAATAGAGAAAAAGAACAGTCTCTCCTTGGCCTCCCCCTTCAGTGACCCCCCCGACGCTCTCTCCCTCCCCACCTCCCTCTCTCTATCTCACTGACACTCTCTCCCCATGTCTTTCTCACCACCTGTTAAACCCTTTGATTGAAAGATTACCACAGCGCCTAACTTGAGGTTCATAATGAGTGTGTTGGAGCATAATGGCCTCCTTTCTGTCCCCATGGAGGTGAAAGTGTAGGATTTCATCTTTGTGTGCAGCCTTTGGCCTCAATGAGACGATTGTTCAGCCAGGCCCAGACGGGGTGCGGAAAGGCAGATGTTGGCTTTGGCCCGGTGGAAGAGAGTGGGCATGCTCATCTCACCATGCTGAGCAGGTCCCCGTGATTGATCAGTCGTGGCCCAGTTTGCAAGACAAGACAGGAGGGGGTTGTGGGTAAGGTGACCTGGGCTCTCAGAGGGAGTCTGAAAAGCAGAATACGCCTCACAAGGAGAGAGAGAGAGGGAGAGGGAGAAACGAGAGGGAGAAAAGCATGTGGAGATTACGAGGTAGTGCCGAAGAGGTGAGCTGTGTCATTTGCATCTGCTGTCCTTTGCACAAAGTGGAGAAGAGTGTGTGTGTGTGTGTGTGTGTGTGTGTGTGTGTGTGTGTGTGTGTGTGTGTGTGTGTGTGTGTGTGTGTGTGTGTGTGTGTGTGTGTGTGTGTGTGTGTGTGTGTTGGGGGGGGGCTGGGGCAGGGTATCTGGGATGAGAGTGTGAGGAGGGGGGCATGAGGGTATTAGAAAAAGCCCCTGCATGCAGATGCCGACAGGCTGCACAGTTCATTGATGCGACTCCCATTAAAAATCCCTCATACCCTCAATAAAAAAGGACTTAACTGGCTCTACCATCAGCTGGAAGCGTTCAGATCGGCTCGCCAGACAATCAATTTCCCCCGAGCGCACAGAGCTTAGCGGGAGAAACGAGAGGCGGAGAGCGGGATGTTTCCATTATCACAGCCCCTCGCTCTGTCTGGCTAGGCTGGAGGTGGGGGTGGGGGAGCAAGGGGGGAGTAGGGAAGAGAAATGAGTGGAGAGGCACAGGGAGATGAGGAAAGACAGACAAGTAGAGAAGAGAGAGGGAGGGAGGGAGGGTGGGAGAGGAGCTGGCTTTTCAAAAAGCCATTGACCGCCTGCCCTTAAAAATATCATATTGGATTAGCCTCACAGGGGCGGCCTTTTCATATATTTTTTTCTCCGGCCATGGAATTAAAAAGGAGTGCAGCGCATTACTTGAATTATAAATCATAGCCACTTGCTTTCAGTGTGTCCAAATTCTCCACATACAGTATGTGGCTCCACTCTCCAGTGCCAGCCCCTGTCATTTTTAATTAAATCCCCCCTTATGGGTGACATTTGTAGCATGCCCCCCCTCCTTCGCACTCCCCGCCACATCTCCCTAACGCTGCCCTAGATGGAGACATGAAAGGCGGAGATGGCAGTGGAGCCAAGGCCTCTCATTGTGCAGGGGCACAACGTCCAGTCACATGAGAGAGACAAACCCTGCAGTGGTGGGATGGATGCCACTGACCGTGGCCGCCCGTCAGCCACTCCTAGCCGTCCTCCCGACCCCTCTCTCCCCCTCAGTCGCCGCCGCCAGGATTGGACTCAAGTAGCGATGGGACGATACGCGATATTATCGTTTATCGTGGTAAAAAAACACTCACAATAATCGTATCGTGGAGATTTAATTTGTCGTGATATCGTCCTCCGTCATGCACTGGGATCCAATTCACCTTTTATTTGACGAGCTGCATATCCGGTACCACTTAAACCCTCTATAATTGTGGGCTCGCCGAAGGCGAGAACACTATGTTATCCTCATTATTTATAGAGTGAGTTCCGCCGCATATTTCCGCCGCAGACAGTTGGCATATTTCTGCCAACTTTTTGTGCCGCAGACAGTTGAAAGGCAGAGCCACTAGCCAATGAGGTGGCATGACTGTATTTGAGTCTAAAAGACTCAAATACAAGTGGTGTTAGCTGGAGTATCGGTTGAGCTTCACATGACAGTTAGCATGCTGCAGAATATAGTCACGAGCGAGCCCACACTGTTTCGTAGGAACATATTTCTAATTGGTAAAAGGTACTTATAATATACATAGTCGATATAGTCTTTTTCACTGTATCAAATGTCTTTGCCAAAAAATAGCCGATCTACAAGCTCACAACGCGTCACAACGTGACACGTTGTGAGCTTGTAGATCTGCTATTTTTAGAGCTATTTGTAGAGCTTGTAGAGCTTGTAGATCTGCTATTTTTTGGGCAAATGTTCCGCCTCAGGATAATGGATTTTGATTACCATGATAATATCGTAAATCGCGATTTCTTTTGGCACAATAATCGTGATATGACATTTTCATATCGTCCTATCCCTAGACTCAAGTTCCCGGGAGCAGGAGTGAATATAATGTCCCCGCTCCTCCCGAGGACGGGGAGGTGTGGCAATGGAGAGTAACACTGACATGGCTGGACAGAGAGGGGCAGCAGGCCCCACTGCTCCGTAGAGTGTACATCACTCCCTCCCAGGCCTAGACAGCAATTATTGTGCCACATGTCAACTGGAGAATAACAGGTCCAGAAGCCCTCTGCTGACAGGGAATCTGCAGTATTTACAGTATATTCCCCAATTATACACTAGACTTTAATTTGTAAATTGTATTTGTCACTCCACAGTTACAGTATATTGGTTGCAGGCGAGATAGATGGATGCTGCACAAGGATGGCACGGCTAATGCCCTAATGTTCCTTATCCTGTCGTAGGTCATGTAGTCGTTAGCTATGCACGTCACTACCACTCCTGCATCTTCTTCTCTCTGATTGGATCAGACTTCTGGTCCAATCTGGGTTTTCCCATCATTCCTCTGACTAACCCAAGCAAGACCTGGTGGCAACACGCACAAACACACAAACGCACATATCGTCGTTGTCGGGTGGAAACCTCGTACCACATTTGAAATGTGTAAGTTCTTTCGCAAAGTAAAGCCCTGCTTCATCATACAAGGCCGTCGCACAAAAGTAGTGAAAACAGCAGATCTACAAGCACACAACGCCTCGCACCGCGAGGCGTTGTGTGCTTGTAGATCTGCTGTTTTCACTAGTTTAAATCATTTTTTAAATGATAAAATGCCAAACGAACGGTTTTGGACATACAAGGTTTTCACACGACAGCGACGATATACAAGCAAGTGCATGCAACACAGCAATTATGTTGGTCTTTTTGCCTTTATTGATCGTACAGTCGGTAGACAGGAGACAGGGAGAGAGATGGGGGAGTGACACGCAGCAAAGGCCGTCGGGATCGGGACTCGAACCAGGCATCAGAGCCTAGTATGTGGTGTGCGCCCCAGAGGTAAAATTCACATTCAGGATTTTCCCCCTAAGACTCTGTGACACTATATGCAGCGGGCCTGGGGTGCCAATCAGGCAGGTGTAGATGAGAAAAGGCCCGAGAGAGCGAGCCTCGATATCCCAGGTTCACGCCGCGTCAGGCCAAGTTCTGCCCTCTGCCAGCCTGATGGACAGAGACAACCCGGCCATGTCACACACAGCCCCGGGACATGACACGGGGTTCACCTGGGGATTGTAGCTTTCCTAATAGCCCTGTGACTCTGCGGGCAGAGTTGCTGGAGCCATTAGTTTGCTCTCTGAGCCTCTCCTCCTAAGCCATGGAGGATGTGTGTGTGTGTGTGGGGGGGGGGGGGGGGGGGGGTTCAGGTAATGACCTCCAGGCTACTGCTTCTCTACCGTTGCCTAAAAGCCGGTGTGAGACTTGACAATAGAATTAGCCTTCCATATCAAATTGCAGTGCGGCTTTTCTCCGATATGGAGAAAAGGGGGGAGGTGACGTCTCCTGTAGAATATTTAAATGTGGTCACAAGTGGCAGCAGAAATAACAGCCTTTACCCTGATTGTGGAAGAGAGGAATAAAGTGGAACTGTGGGGGTGGAGGTAGAGAGAGATGTAGAGAGAGAGAGAGCGAGTGTGTGGGGGGGGAAGACCCATGGGTGTCGCATCAAATTCTGGGCCCTGGGTACAAGGATTCACTCACAAAATCTCACATTTTGTGAGTGAATCGTATTGAAAAATAGCAGATATACAAGCTCATATTGTGGCACCGAGTGCCGCGCTGCGAGCTTGTAGATCTGCTATTTTTGAAAAATCAAGAACATTTGTGCAAGTCTTTGAATATCTCAAATTTTAAAGGTTTTTTGAAAAACCTACAGTATGTTTCAATGTCAGTGGTGCTCAAACCTTTTCATGTGAAGGACCCCCAAAATGATATGTATTTGGCCACGGACCCCCATCTAAAAATATTTCGTTCCAGGGACCCCCCAGAAGCAAAATTTGAGTAACAAATGTTCGCTTAAAAAATACATAAATTCAGAGATTTGCACACATTTTCACGACTTTTCAAAAATAGCAGATCTACAAGCTCGCAGCGCGGCACTCGGTGCCGCGCTGTGAGCTTGTATATCTGCTATTTTTCAATAGCTAAAGTATAAAATAATCGAGGCCCCCTCCACCTTGGGCCCTAGTAACCCAGTCCCACTTTCCCCCCCTTGTGAGTGACGCCCCTGGGCAGACCCACAGAGGAGCTGCATGCACTTGACCTTTTTCCACTGATTGAACTTCCTCATTTCAAGCTCCCATTTGGAATTCCAAAGAGTGCCCACGGAGGCTGTCATTATTCCACAGTGTGTAATAGGGAAATAGAGGTCACAAAGTGTTTTTTTTTCCTTCTTTTAATGGTTTAAGATGATTGACAGCTGTTCAGGTCTAGCACTTCATGACCTGGACCGCTGCTCCTGCATTCTCTTTGTCACAGTTACCCAGGTTTAGGTCAGCCTTCTCACTTCGCACTTTGACATGCTGCAAAAAATGATTAGCCCGAGTTTGCTGTTAAAAGGTGTTTTTTTTTATAGAGACAGAATCCCATTGTGTCAGCCTTACCTCGAGCCTGCAACATTCACAGCCTATTTTGTCATGCCAGTGTCACAGTGCTGGCACACAGAGGATCATATCCGGCTGGTGGTGTCCCACAGTGTTATGCCTTCCCTCTGCCCTCTGCCGTCTGCTTTGAATGTGGGGGGTGGAGCATTCTTATTGCCTCGGGAGCGGAGCGCTAGGAAGAGGGGCCCTGCTTTAGTTTTTGTCTCAGTGGGACTTGGGTTGAAATGCAGGTTCCAGGTTCCAAAGCCTCCAAGCTGGCATTTGGGCGTCCCAGGTGCAGGGCAACAGTGCCCGCTCTCGCTGCCTGCCAGAGAGCAGGGGGGGGTGGGGGTGGGGGGGCAGGGAGTGTCCCTGGCCCCCGCTGTCCCTCAGGAAATGACACACTGCTTGTGCCATCTCAGAGCGGAGCCCACAGCGGGCTCACAGTGAGGGGCATTCAGGAGGTGTCACACGTTCCTGGCAGGATTGTTAACAGCACTGCATAGAGTGGTCTCTTTATTACAGACTTTAAAAAAAAAGAAAAGTATGCAATATGCAGACTATAACAAAATGTAACGGTTTAAAACAAAAACAAGTGGTACAATTAGGTTTATTTCAAGCACGAACGTGACATTCGGGCAACACACATAAGCTTTTCAAAACATAATTCAATGAAAGTCAGCCTCCTCTAATACAGGTAGATTGGCGATCCTGACTGGAAAAGCATGTGCGTATGATGAGAGCAAATTGGCCAAGGCACAATCGTTCCGGTGGGACCTTTAACTGCAATTAGTGTAGTTATTTTATCTGACAAGGACCATCTTTACTGCATAAAAGGGGTGTTTGTATTGCAGGTACAGTATGTGGCTTGAGTGCATTGTTTCCATCTTAGGTTTCAGAATTGTGTCAAACGTGTGAAATGTTTTTTTGTTTTTTTGTTTTTTGCTGACCCTGTCTGTCAGTTCTTGCTCAGTGAACCCCAAGGCAAATTACACTGCACCTCTGAGCCTTAAAAACAGACTTTTGAAGTAGAAAATACAGGTTGGTGTGATCCAGCCCAGGACCTACAAGTGTAAACCAATATGGACAGTAGAATATGCATGCATGTCCATTCTGTTCCCCAGTCTCACATTTCATTGAGTCATTCTATCTTTTAATGCAATTGTTCTCAACCTTTGTTGAGCACTGGACCACCAGCATATTTCGAATAATCCTCACCCTACCTCCCACAACAATATATCAGTAGGCTATAAGAAGGTATAACACAATAACATTTTCATTTTTTTTTTAATATACATTCAACAAAGGTACAATATTGAGCGGTGTTACCCGCTCCAATACATGGCTGTGTCTGTATTTTCTTTTTTACATTTTAAACCAGTGGTTCTCAAAGCGGATTTCAGGGATTCTCTAGGTTCCTTTATGGGGGTCTAAATTGACCCTTACAGGTCTGTAACTCTGACAATGGTTCCATCTGTACACTGTCAGAGTTAAGGGATGTAAAAGTTTGTTTTAAACCATTTTCCCATGGCCTCAGCCTGTAATTATACCATGGACCACTAGTGGTCTGTAGACCGCTCATTTAGTCCTAATTCATTTTATCACATGAACCATAGTGTACATATTCTTTAATCTTGGCATAATAGGCGAACATTCGCCAATCTAAAAGCTTACAGATCTACAAGCTTGTATCTGCTATTTTCGCTATTAATGCACAATGAAGTAGGGCTCACGTGGATAATGTCTTCATTTAGTCAGTCAATCTTTTGTACATCTTTAGAAAATTGGCCTATGTTTCATGTATTACAATCAGTCTTTTGGGGTTACTCTCCTCTCTTTTACTCTCCTCTCCTCTTGTTGGCATGTGTAGTGCAGCGGAGAAGCTTGTTGTCTGTGCAGTGTTAAATATTAATTGGGAATCAGTGGAGGACTTGTCTCCTAAATGATAGAACAGAAGGGCCCAGGCTTGCCTCAGGCAGCCTGCAGGCATCTTTCCTCTTCCATTTACCTGCAGGTCTGCGCACCAGCGCTTCCTCCAGTCTGACAGGCCTGCCCATGCGCCCCGGGTCTCCCCTCCCTCCCTCTCTCTTTCCTTCTGCTGTTCTCACTGCTCTGGTTCCTCTCTTATCTCTGTATGCTCCTACAATCTCTACCTCTCAGGTCCTCTACCCCCTTTGTGTGTGTGTGTGTGTGTGTGTGCGTCTGTGTGTGTGCCTTATGCGTCTGCACGAATGTGTTTGCCGCCGGCTCTCGGCTCCGCTTGTAGACTTGTGAGGAAGTAGCCCAGCAGTGTGACACAGTCTCTTAAGACAGCCATGACAGGGAGAGTCCCAGCATAAATATCTCAGGTCAGGAGTTCTGCTTGTTTTATTTTTGTTGCCATGTGTTTTTTTTCCCTCCGCAGCTTCATGTGTCCCACGTCTCCCTCGCGTCCTCTCCCATTTGACTCTCTGTTTCCTCTTCCTGGAGTCTCTGCAGGGCTGCTTGCCCCCAGAGTGAGTCTTGCTCCACAGCCTCTCCCCTTTGTTCCTCTCTATCAGCACTGTCATCTGGAGAGGTGTGTTGAGACAAAACAACTGGCAGAGTTGGGCTTGTTGGTGCAGCAGTGCGCTCTGACCTGCGGACAGCCCCTCTGGACGGGGCCAGGGTTAATTAGGCTCCAAAGGCTTTTGTTTTGGAAATGAAACCAGCCTGGGTCCGTGTTGTGTTTTGGGCTCTCAGTTATTTTGCACTGGACCACAGCCCCTTAGAAAGGCCTGTGTGAGGGCATATTGTGGTGTGTGTGTGCGTGCGTGTGTTGTGTGGGTGGGTGTAGGGATGGGTGTTAACACAAAATCCAAAAGCCTCGAGGGGGAGAGGAGGCAGGAGAGAGGCAGGGATATATGGAGGAGAGTGCAAGGGGGTGTGGCTGACTCTGATGCCATAGGAATGAGTTCACAGGCTTCTGAGCACAGGCCTAATCGCACATGACAATATCGGCTGGTGTGCCAGTCGCAACGCATAACCGGGCCGCCGCTTGTGCTGACTCGGTTATTTGCTGATAAAGCTCTGCTTTCTAGACCATGCTGTGTGCACAATGAGGGTGGCCCAGGCAGGCCCGCAGGCAGGCTCGTCATAGTGGGTCCACAGAGGGCCCATGTGCCCCTGTCTATAAAGAACCATGCACTGTACCACCCCGGGGCCCCTCGGCCAGACTTGATTATTAACCAGAGAACAGCCGTGTGATGAATATGGTCAATCTTTTTTCCATTTCTAATCTATTATGTTGGCCATGCAGGGCCATAAATTATTACAAATGGAAAGAGCCTCGTGAAGCTCATGCTTGAAATGAGGTCGTGGCTGTGGGCTCTATTCAGTTCAGTGTGTGATTTTCAGGGTTATTTTTTATTTCTTTATTTATTTCTGTTGAAATGCCATTTCTGGCTGTCATGGGAACAAACACACTGCCGGCTTATTCTGTGTGACAGTTTTGTTTGTGGGGAGTTTGCGTGTATTGTGGGGTAAACATGTTGCCCCACTTTCCCTGTTTGTGTGGTGCGTGACTGTCCTGCGATAGGCCTGACATGGCTGCTGACTGGCCTGCATTCCTCTGTGGCTCAAAGCGGGCCCTGCTTAGCCACCCACTGGTGTTGTTCTTGCTGGCCAAGCAGGGCCAGTCAGCCCTATCGTCTGTAATTAACACGTACATTAACTTCATCTCTCTTCCGTTTGATTCTCCTCCAAACATACCACACTTTGTTACAAGAACAGAACACTGAGCTGAACGGCCCCCGGAGAAATGAAACGAGACAGGACAAAATAATGTGCTTTAACATCGGTAAAATGTATCACTTTTGTTTTGTTATTTGAGTTTGGTGTTATCATCTCATCTACCTCTAACGCTGATGATGATGCTAGCGATGCTATGTAGGGACAACTGGTCTGTTGTGGTGGTGTCAGTGGTGTTAATGGGGCAGGAATGCAGGACGTGTGCTTTCCCACGCTGTTGGTTTTCCTCTGCTCGGCGCGTCAGAGACAAGGCTCTGGGCAGGCTAGGCTCGCCTAATGCAGCCAGAGCACAGACAAATGGAAAGTGACACTTGTGTGTGTAGAATGGTATTTGTGGTGACGCTTTGACTACAGATAATAAAGTGTTCGCCCTGAGGTGATTTTGCCCGGCAAGCACCCCCAATGAAACTCACTTACTCTGAGAGGGAGACAGAGGAGACGGAGGAGGGTAAAGCAAGAGAATAGTACAGAGAATATAAAAAGAAATATAAAAGGGAGCCAGGGAGGTAAAGTGTAGGGAAGGAAGGAGAGGGCAAAGAGAGACAAAGCAGAAACTAAATCTATAGAGCTGCTCAGGAAAAAACATTGTCAGTCAAAAGATTTATATATCAATGGCCTTTTGATTAAGAGAATGGCCTGTTTGTGTGGCGCATTGTCGTTTTATGGAGAAGTTAAAAGAAAACCTCAGTGGAGGTTATGTTCTTTTACCCCACCTAGTCTATTATTAGCTTTTGTATCTACTCATGGTTCCATTAAAACCACTTTCAACCTAATGTCCCTTTATATTATCTTCCTTATTGCACCAGAACGCATGAATTGGACATGAATCAACAGTAGGCCTATTTCTTCAGTCATAAATTACATGATTTGACGTACTCGTTGGTGACATTGAGCTTTTACACATACAAAGCTTAACTTATCATCAGGGATTTTGGCGATGTATGGCTGACAATACGGAAGGAAGAAGTAGAGGTCACATTCATGGTGTGTGTGTGTGTGTGTGTGTGTGTGTGTGTGTGTGTGTGTGTGTGTGTGTGTGTGTGTGTGTGTGTGTGTGTGTGTGTGTGTGTGTGTGTGTGTGTGTGTGTGTGTGCGCGTGCGTGCGCGTGTGTGTGTGAGTGTGTGTGTGTGTGTGTGTGTGTGTGTGTGTGTGCGCGCAAACTTGTGTGCACGTGTGTGTGTGTGTGTGTGTGTGTGTGTGTGTGTGTGTGTGTGTGTGTGTGTGTGTGCGCGTGTGCGTGTTTGTGTGCGTGTGTGTGTGTGTGCGCGTGTGCACGAGACATGCCATGTGTACAGAGGGGTCCTTCAGGATCAATCAATTCTCAGTAATTTCCCCTACAGCCCATAAAAGGCAGGTCTGTCTGGAAGGAGCATGAGGTTGCCACATCAAACCACCTAATTAATTTTCATGGTTGATTCAGTAACATCTGGTTTTAGAGATAAATTCTAACGAGAAAATGTGAACACAACAGTACCATAGCTATATAACATTTTTATATTTCTTTGCAGAAACCCTTTTATAGTAGAAACCCAATTAGGATTTTTAATCACGTTTGTCCATTATCATGAGGTACACAAATGTTCACGATACATATCTTTGAAACTAAATCAAACTGGCTTTAATCAAACATTGTTCAGACATATAGTGGAAACAGACACTGTTTATGTTTTCTTTTCTTTCTTTTCTTTTTACCCTGCTACATCTTAGCCATTATCTGTAACTGCTGCCCTTATCTCATTCCCAGCACACACTGTATTAACCATACACATACTATTCCACCAGAGGGTAGCTAAAAGGACCTTGTACTTCAGGCTTCAACTTTGTGGCGATGAACTAGACCAAATTAGGCTCTCAATTTTGTATTTCTTCTTTCTGCTTAGGCAGGAAATAGATTGATTAAATCTTAGATGAGATTTGCTTTAATGAAATAAAAGATTAGATTTGGGAGTCATGTCCAAGCAAGGTATTTTTTTTTATCTCGTATTGTAATGGCTAAATCCATTTTTGACATTGTGCCATGTCTGTGTGGCTGTGATGGATCAGTGTGCAGATTGCAGAAAGCCTTTAACACTCATTTTCATCTCCATTTGTGAAACATGATGGTGCTTAAAAATCCAATCTGTGATTGCAGTATGTCGCCCCCTGTAGGAACACTTGCTGTCCACCATTGAGTTTATTGACATAGTGATTTACTGGATTAAAGACATTTTCACTCAGAAATGTAATATTGATACTGAGATCTCTGTACAAGGACTTAGAACCCCAGAACATGACTATTCTATGTCTTTTGTGGCAATAGTTTTTTAGATGTGTATGGTTTGCAAACAAAAATAATTTGTATTCATTCCATTTACCATTCTCATCATAAGTATGTATGTATGTGAAGCAATCTAAACTCCATGCCTCTCTGGAGAACACTGAGAGACGTGAGGTGAGCCGTAGATTTCCATCATCTACAGACATTTGTTTGATGAATATGATGACACAGGCAACAGTGAACCAAATATGGCAATCGCAGTTAGATTTTTATCTTTGCAATTATAGATAACATATCCTGCCTCCCAAATTGCCTCCAATCTTTCTTGCGTGTAGCGTGTTGTCATTCAGGAAATCAACCTTGAGATGGACTGTGGGAAATGAGGGTTCCTAAAGATGGGATTTCTGTTGTCAGGCTAGCAGCGGGGTTCTCATTTCCCCCCACGTGCACTTGAATTGATTAGTGCTCTGGCTTAGGGCATATTCAACATGTCTGCCCCCTACAAGGCTGCTCTATTCTGTTGATCACTGGCTCGTACACGTGTTTTCTCTGCTCTCTCTGCTCTCTCTCTCTCTCCTCAGGAAGCTCCTGTGGGGCACTGAAGCTTTGATTGACTGGCGGCCTAGTCTGCAGGACACCTCTATTATTATCATTTCTACCTCAGCGGAGGGGGGGGGGGTCACTGTCCAGGGGGTCTAGCCGACAGCCCCTGCTTTGTGTGCCCAATAGTCAATTAGAGGCAGCTCACCGCCGGAGATGAGTGGGATGCAGGGTTAATTGCACAGGACCAAACAGCTGGCTCTATCAGGGCCAATTGTGTTTGCAGCAGTTGTCACGACAATTGAGGCCTGGCTGTAATCGCTGACTAATCAGCCCTGTGCCAGATGACACCTCCATTAGCACAAGGCAGGTATTGTTCAGGACGCAAAGCTGCCTCTGGCTTCCCCCCGCCTGCGCGTCCTTTTACAGCCCTCCTTTTGTCCCGGCATGCTAACGGAGGTGGGGAGAGGATGTCATAGACCCCGATCCTATCTGCAGAGAACTCAACAATGGGCACAGGTCAAGGGTTCCATCCATGGAACAATAACTTCAAATCTGTCCATTCTGAACTGCAGTGCATTTAACAAGTCAAAACTTTTTCCAAAGTGAGCGATTCAGGCATGACGGATTTGGAGACCATTCCATGCAGCCATTAATAATTAATTTAAATGGCTTCATAACAATGAGGTGGAAAGGGCAAAGTGTCAGTCAGTGGAGAATAGATTGAATATGCAGAAAGATTATTAGGAAAGGAAAGATTAGCATGGCTTGGCATAGATTCTCAGTGGTCTTCAGAGGCTTCTAGGGACACACAGTGGCTAACGTCCTCTGTGGGCTTGTTGGCTGCTGACTGCTCATGCACATTTGACAGGGGCTTGTCTCTGGAGAAAATGCTACCAGTGATCCTGGCCGAAGTTGCACTGTGGCTGACCTCTTGTTTTCTCTCTCATCTCTTTGGGAATCTCTGCTCCTGTTGTTACCCCAGACAGCTCTGTTTGTTTGGCCAAAGTTAATGTGTGTTATGTGCTCATTGTTCTGTGAAAACATAATTGCAGTGCGACCAAAATGGTCTCCCCTGTACTTTAAAAGAGCATTTCTGTTTCTTCTGCTGTTTCCTCTGTGTGTAGTAGGCCATCGGAAAGGATCAAAGCATGGATATAGGCTTGCCGTAGTGAGAAAACTCTTGAGGGCTTTTTTGATGTGTTGGGAGTTGCACTGGATTCACTAATAATAAGTAGAAATTTCTCCAAGCTGCTCATAATTTTAGAACACTTGCACACGCTAATAAATGGGAGCAAGGGCATTTCAGGCAGTTCTCTCTGGCTTTTCCCTCTGCATATTCATTTAAACCTCTAATTAAAATGCAAAGCATTCTCATGCTCCTCTGGATTTGATACTGCACTCTCACACAGCCTCTGACTCCATATCTCCTCTCTTTCTCTCTCCACTATCTCTCTCCCTCACCTAACTCCCTGCTCTCATGCTCGCGCTGTCTGCTTCAGCTTCATGTGATCAACACAATTTGACCTCTCACTTGGAAGAAGTGCACCGAATTTAATGGATTTTTTTTTACAGTCTAATCTAACCACTTCCCTCTTTATTGCTGTTTTCTACCCAGTGGACCTAATCTTTACCAGCCCCCCCTCCCCACCCCCACCTATTACGCCCTCACACCAAGGAAATTAGTTCATCAGAATTCAAAATGTACTGCTGGCTAATTAAAGGAGTGTTAATTGAGTGTTCAGAATTGAGTACCCCCCCCCCTCCAAACACACACACACACGCACACACACGCACACACGCATACACACACTGTCACTGCGACAGCACAGGGTACACCAAGGACGACTCGCTCTGGGAGCTTCCTGCCAATCAAAAATGGGAGAGACAGGAGAGGCCCCGTCCCCCCAGTGAAATGGGATTTCTAGATCATATCATGGCCTTCTGCAGCTCCGTCCAGCTCCACGCTGCCATGTTATCCGACCCTCGCCAGCGCTATCTCGCTCTGAGCACCGGAGAGTGCAAACAGCGCACACAGATACCCTCTCTCTCGCTAGGTGCATCGTGCTAATGAGGGGTGGCATTTAGAGATGTGCCGCTCTGACACATGGGCATTGTGTGCCAGGCACTAGGTGATTAAGGACGAAGGTCAGCCCATTAATTGCCTCCCTGCCATCTCCGCTCCCTGGCGTGTGATCCCTCAGAACTGATGCATGCATTGCCTCGGCTTTTATCCTCCTCCCTCTTGGCAATTCAATCGTGCGCTCGATTGGTTTGTTTACATTGCTCTCACGTGGAAGTTAAGGTGTTTCTTCCCCCACTTCTTCCTCCTTTATGTGTGTGTGTGTGTGTGTATATATATATATATATATAGGCCTATATATATATATATATATATATATATATATATATATATATATAGTCGTTGTCGGGTGGAAACCTTGTATGTCCAAAACCGTTTGTTTTGTATTTATCATTTTAAAAAGGATTTAAACTAGTGAAAACAGCAGATCTACAAATACACAACGTTGTCTGTTTTCACTACTTTTGTGCGACAGCCTTGCATGATGAAGCAGGGCTTTACTTTGCGAAAGAAATTACAAATTTGAAACTTGGAGACACAAGGTTTCTGCCCGACAGTGATGATACTGTATACACCCACAGACACACACACACACAACGTATATGTAAACCGTGTTGGTCCAGGTTCCCCTGTTCAGTTAATCTGTTTCATGTGTGCACGTGAGAGCACGGCGCCACCTCCCGCTCTCAGGAAGGGAGAAAGCGTATTCTTCTATCCCCAGGGGGAATAATTAATCCTTACAAGGCTGTCGCATGTCGAAATGAAGCGAGTGTGAAGCATTTAGCCCAGGAGGCATTGCAGGCTGTCGCCTGCACTGGCACCTGTTGTTGTCCCTGCCCTACATTTCATGAGAGAACGCCGAACGGAGGATAACAACATGTGAAATACACGTCTGCAGCTGGAGGTCTTTCTCTCTCTCTCTCTGTGTGTGTGCGTGCGTGCATGCGTGCGTGCGTGTACAAATACATCCAAATAGACCCGTAAGTTTCCTTTTGGTTACATTTGTACACTCTCTGAGTTACACATGGGTAAATTGACATAGGATCTTACTTTGCATTATGTGTGTATTCTTGTGTATGCAGTATGCACGTTAGTGTTTTTGTTGTCGTTGTTTATCTACGTTTGCACGTGCAACCACATAGGAGCGTATGTGTGTGTACTGTGTATATCGTCACTGTCGGGCAGAAACCACGTATCTCCAAGTTTCAAATGTGTACGTTTTTGGTGAAGTTAAGCCCTGCTTCATCATACAAGATGTCGCACAAAACTAGTGAAAATAGCAGATCTACAAGCACACAATGCCTCGCGGTGAGAGGCGTTGTGTGCTTGTAGATCGACTATTTTCTCTATTTTAAATAGTTTTTTTAATAATAACAAAAAAAAAGGAAGGTTTTGGACATACAAGGTTTCCACCTTGACAACAGCGATGTGTACTGTATATGTGCCGGAAGCCCACAGCCCTGTAAAGAGGTGAGGGATCACATGGAGGAGGAGGAGGCAGAGCCGAGTGCCTCGCAGGATGTTTATCAGCGAGCACCATCTGTACACTGCTTCTCATGACTGTGATCTAGTGCAGCCTGCGCCAATCAGTCACACAACACCAGCAGCCTAAGAAGAGCACCTCTCCTTTAACCTCCCCTGTCCTCACTGATCCCGCAGTGAGAAGGCCACGCACGTCAAGCGCACAGTTGTGTGAGTGTGTGAGCAGGGGTGTCGTGTCGCAGCAAATTCTGGGCCCTGGGTACTTTTTAACTATTTTTTTAAATCGCGAAAATGTGTAATGTACAAGTCTTTGAATATTTCAAATCCCTCTAAGGTTTTTTGAAAACCCTGTGTTTCTATGTCAGTGGTGCTCAAATTTGTTCATGTGAAGGACCCCCAAAATGATATGTATTTGGCCACGGACCCCATCTCAAAATATTTAGTTCCAAGGACCCCCCCAGAAGCAAAGTTTGAGTTATAAATTTTCACTTAAAAAAATACATATATTCAAAGATTTGCACACATTTTCACGACTTTTCAAAAATAGCAGATCTACAAGCTTGCGGGCACGGCACTCGGTGCCATGCTGTGAGCTTGTACAGTATATCTGTAGTATAAAAGAATTCCAGGCCCCTCCACCTTGGGCCCTAGTAACTCAGTCCCACTTTCCGCCCCTTGTGACGCCACTGTGTGTGTGAGTGAGTGTGTGTTTGTGCGACTAGATCACTAGATGTGCTTGAGAGTGAACGACGGACTGCCCTAGTTTGTGGTCATACTTGCCAGTATATTACCGTAATCAACTTTGCCATAAAATGTATACCGTGGAACTTAAAAAAAAGAAGAGGAAGCTGGAATCAGAAGCATCCAGATGCTCATTTGCCTCCTCCTCCACCTCTGCTTCCTTTATGCCTGTGGGTTCTAATAACCGGAAGCCTTTGTGGAGCTGAGATGGGTTTTGTGGGCCTGAAAGGCCTCTAATCCCTGTGGCCTGTGAAGTGTGAAACCCTTTGATGCCAGGTTGGTGTGCCAAAGGCTCTGCCTATTGACAAACAAGGGCCAAGCTGGGAAAGACGGTAGCAAGAGGGCTCTCGCCGCTATACAGAAGAAATGCAGGCTCAGGCGTGGAAAATATGGACTCAGTCAGTGAGAAGGAATAGAATTAGCCACCCTTTAATGAATTTCCTGGCTGTTTTTATAGTTTTTTTCCCCTCATGTGGCAGTAATTAGGTGGAATGATGGGCATATTGCAGCTGGGGGGGTAGGGGTGGCAGGGTGTAGGCCCTTGATATGCCAAAGCCGAGTATCTCCTCATTTAGACCATGTGATGATCAAAGATGTTTTTTTGCCCTCATGTAAAAGAGATCAGAAAAAATGCTGGCGTTCCATTTGCATGTGGACCAGCAGTGTGCTTTGAAATGAGCATGTTTTTCTCTTCAGAGCAAATGAAATAAGTCTTCTGTCAGTTTCCCCACTGCCAGTCACAACATCAAAGCAAATGGCACTGCTGTTGATAAGCAGTGCTTCGCCTCAGTGCACTTGGTTAGATCTGAGATAGGCCAGCCTGGCCATTTCAGTCTATCCCTTTTGGATGGTACCAGGTCCATTCACTCTCATTAAAAATAAGTCATTAAAGCTAAGTCTGATTTTTACATGAAAGGGATCGGTTTTCATTTAAAATGAAGTGAAATATTGTATTTCTGTTTTGGACCTCCAACTGCTTTCCCTTTATTCACACAATATGTAGGATGGACCAAATAGACTGCTATAAAATGGTCTTCCTTTAAATTCTGCTTTGGGAAATTCAAAGTCACAAATATGATGGTTCCCTGTTCTGCTTTAAACTTGCAATTTATTTCTTTTATGATATGGATCTTGTAGATTTCATCATTTTCACAGTTGGAGGCTCATTGGATTGTAGAAAGGAACTCCCCATGCTATCTGTAATGACTGCTTGGCTGTGGAGTGTCTTTAAAATGACTTTGTGATCGGGAAGGAAATGGAGTGAGTCCTACTCTCAGCCTGTACCCTGCAGACTCCTCAGGTCGCCAGGACATTTGCTGACTGCACTGCTATGGCAGTTAATTTTTTGCATGTTTTGTTAGCTTTTGCATAAAAATGTCATTTTTGAATGGGTTGCAAGTCATTTGTGGCAGTTGATATATTGCTTGTAAATTGAGTTCTTTCCCCAACCCCCACTTTTTTGTTGCACTGAACTAAGTAGCCATGAAATTGCCTGAATAATGTCGTTTAAATCCAATCTCGGCACGGCCCCTCACCTCCATGCCCTGCCCCCCAAACACTGACACATGGTGGGCTTTTTAGAAATTGCCATTTTCTTGTGTGCCACCTTTATTCACCATAGCTGTGCCGTGGCTTGAGTAAAAGCCATTGCTAGTTTGACCTTCCTTGTATGCTTTTGAAATTAATTTTAGGCTCTGATATAGTTTTATATCCCTCCCTGCAGTATGATAATTTATATTGAAACACAGTCTCGGATATGGTTCTTCCAGCTTGAGATAAGGATGGTACTTGCCCTTAGTGTTCACCATCAGGTCATATTTTGGTTGGGTGTTGAAAAGCTCTTATTGACTACACAGGAGTCTTTTCTGTTGAGTTAACACTTCTGTGTAGTTAAAAATAAATTAAGCCGACATATACTCTTATAAATATTCTCTGTTACTGCAGGACCAAGACAAAAGTTGGGTAGTTGAACATTTGGGAAAACAGAGTGAGAGGTGAAGGACTTGATTTACCATATCTTGAAACAAATTATGTTTTAAATGTCATGCTGGATAAATCAAGCCCTTCTCAATTTTCAATCATATTTGACCAATTCTACTTATAATACTCTTAACACACTTGACTAGGCTCTATTCTATGTAGTTCAGCTTTAAACCAGGCTAGTAATTCCCTATAGTTGGTTAATTGGGTTTTTGTGAGGGTCTCTACTGCATGTACTCCTGGGTTGAATAAATGTGGAAATTGTGTGGCCAAGGGTAAGACCCAGTAAGTGATACTACTTATAAGTCTCAAATGTGCCACTGCAATTAAACAAGCTTTTATCCCCCTCCCCTTCCTCTCTCCTTGCCTGGTATCCAAGGCTAACCCAATTCGATGCTAAAGAGAGTCCGAATTAATTTCACAAAGCACTGATTTAACAGTGCCTTAGGTGCCAGGCTTCTGCAGAATGAGTTTTTAAAAAGATCCATTTGTCTAGGGATGAACTTCCACGGGAGGGTGTGAAAATGAGGTGAAAAGAGAGCTCTGAAATGGAGGAGGGGAGCGGTGGAACATGAGTGAATGTCAGTCCTGATTTATAATCTGACCCTCTGGTTGGCGCTTGACATTCTGCAATGTGCTGTTTACATGTTGTTTTATTCACATGGCAGCGTATGCTGTGTTTTCAATTCTGGAGCCCCTTTAAATATTACATTCTGCTTTAGAGGTGCTCATGCAGTTTGAGTGGTTATTATGAGTGATTGATTTAACTCTTTAGCTGATAAAAGCCCTGCATTACCTACAGTGTATGCTATAGCTTTCTCTTCACACCTAACAATCTATGAGTTATTGAATCCTTTGCCTGACTCATGATTTTTCCCCCTTTCTTATATTGCAGGTGACTTGGTGACCCCCATGCATTCCCCCCGCTATCCTACTGTGGCAGAGCTTGACGCCTACGCCCAGAAGACCGCCAACAACCCTTTGTCCATCAAGATCTTCCCCACTAACATCAGGGTCCCGCAGCACAAGCACCTTAACCGGACTGTGAATGGATATGACACCACAGGCCAGCGTTATAGCCCCTACCCACACATCCACACAGGGGGCTACAACCAGGGCTTGCTCGCCATTCTCAAATCCTCAGCGTCGTCAACAACTTCCACCTTCGGCCCCTCAAAGGGTGTTCTCAAGAACTCAGAAGGCAGACGGACTAAGCTCTCCCCAGCCCACATAGCTGTAGCCCCGTACCCGCCCCCTAGTAGTAGCACTTTAGCCAATGGCCACGGGCAAATTGTATACCACACTGGGCCCTCGAAGCCCCCAGAAGGCTCTGGGCTCTCAGTCCCCCCTAACGTCACTGTAGCTGGCTCGGTGATTCCTGTCACGGGGGGGCGAGGTCTGGCCTTGCCGCCGCAATCCAACCTCCCCTCCATCCAGAGCATCATCTACCAGATCAACCAGCACTGCCAAGCCCAGGCTCTGCAGCAGGTGTGCCAGGGGGCTGCCACTGTGCCCCCCAACTCTAGCCCCTCTAAGCAGGGCACAGCTGTCATGGGGGTCTCCTCAAACTCCTCAGGCGGGGCCTATGTGACAGGCATGGTTCCCCAGGCGAACCTGGTGTATACAGGGGCAGGGCTGCCAGCTCCGAGTGCAGAGGCGATGAAAGCTGGGGTTTACCCAGATAGCATGGACTACATCCTTTGGCAGAAGCAGCAGCAGCAGCATCAACAACAACAACAACAACAACATCAACAACATCAACAACATAATCATCATCACCATCATCATCAACAGCAGCAGCAGCAGGCCGTGCTCCGTATGTACAGCGGAGGCAGCGGAGGGGGCGGGGCAATCAGTAAGTCGCCTGAAACCTGTGTTCCAGCGGGGGGGATTATAGCAGGGCAAGTCTCCTCCTCGTCCTCCAGACCTTATCACTTAACAGCGAGTGCCAGTGGAGGAGGAGGCGGCCTGGACAAGGTCAGCTCCTCCCCTTTGAACTGTGTGGGAATGCACGGCAACTTCTCAGTGGGTCAGTACTTTGCCCCGCCTTGGAACAGTGTCCTGGTGACCCCTGACAGTGACTGCTACAATCCCCAAGAGCTGTTGGGGACCTCCGCGGGAGGGCCAGCCACGGGGCACAGGGAGATGGGTTACCCCCATCACCATCACCATTACCACCATCACCACCACCCGGCTATAGACAGCGGAGGAGGCCTGTGCTGCAGCCTGCCTAGCAAGAGTATGTGCAACACCGCTGTGCTGAGCAGCAGCCTGCAGTCTCTGGAGTACCTGATCAACGACATCCACCCGCCTTGCATCAAGGAGCAGATGCTGGGGAAAGGCTATGAGACTGTGTCTGTGCCACGTCTTTTGGACCACCAGCACGCACACATTCGCCTCCCCGTTTACAGATAAGAGGGGAACAAATCCGGAGAGGAGAGGGAAAATGAATAAATAAATAAAACATTGACATCAAGTTGTGAGCGAAATCAGAGTGAAAAGGACAGAGTGAAAGAGGGGATTTTTGTTTTAGTTTTTTTTTCTTTGTTTTCGGGTACAGATCTGTTGAGATTGTCACTGCTTTAACTAGCGTGGTTGTTGAGAGGAGAGCATCAACTGTGCTCTGTGTGTGTGTGTGTGTGTGTGTGTGTGTGTGTGTGTGTGTGTGTGTGTGTGTGTGTGTGTGTGTGTGTGTGTGTGTGTGTGTGTGTGTGTGTGTGTGTGTGTGTGTGTGTGTGTGTGTGTGTGTGTGTGTGTGTGTGTGTGTGTGTGTGTGAGAGAGTCCTGGGTTTGGCGGCCTTTGAGGCAGGCGGAGGGAATCCCAGAGCTTGAAGGTGGGAGTGAATTACCAGTGGGGGAGAAAAGGGATTTCAAGATTCTCCAGATGTTCCATTGTGTGGTTTGCCAATAGGAATTTTGGATTGATTATTATTATTTTTTTTTTCTATTTTGTTGTTGTTTTACTTGCCTGAACTTTGTGATGAGAATCATAGCTTGACATGAAGTGCATACGCCACCTGTATTCCAAATGCTGAGGATAATGCCACTGTTCTGGCCATCACTGAGAAGGTCTCAAGGGCCAAAGTCTAGGGCTGTTCCAAAACTCGGTAACAGTGTGTCACAAATACCTGTCTACATGGATTTATACGCACGCACGCACGCACACACACACACACACACACACACACACACACACACACACACACACACACACACACATACACACACGCATGCACGCGCGCGCGCACACACACACACACACACACACACACACACACACACACACACACACACGCTGACACAAGAGTAGAAGAACATTATGGGCGTTATGTACAAGAATCATAATGTTGAATTAAAATGGTAGTAAAATATTAGTTATTATTGCTGTTATAATTGATACATAAATTGCACTGCTTGAAATCTTGTTAACTTTGAAGTTTGGAATTGGGTAGTTTGGATGGATACGATATATTTAAGAAACTTGAAAAACTTGAACCTATTTTTTTGTTGTTTTATATATTTGTAGGTATATTATATGCATTGGCTGCTATGGGGAAAGGTCTCTCAAATGCTTTTTCTTTTTCTTTATTTTTTTTCATTTGTGGTTTTAATTTAATTTTTTCTCCTCAAGCTGATGTGCAGTTCTTATGTCCTCTTGTAAGACATAGTCGCTGCTTTGGTTCTGTAAGAACCTAGTGAGAGAGCTCTCTTTCCTAACCAACACTGGAATCTACAGTAAATCTTGAAACACTTATTTAAAAGAAAATGTTGCAAAAAAAGAAATAAAGATACAAAAGAGGAAACAAAATGTTACAATGATGAATGTCATGATTGGGAGGTTATTCACATAACCTTATCTGTATGCGTATGTGTGCACACGCATGCGTGTGTTTGCTTTGTATTTTTCAAAATCCCCAGACTTTTTTTTTTTTTTTCTGTCATCACAAAATTTCTACCACCAGGACTGACAAATGTACCCACCAGTCCCCCAAAGAAATCGGCATATCTGGCAAAAAATATAGGAAATCCTTTCAACAAATCTACAAAGTTGACTAAATGTTTTTGTGTTTGTTGGAGGCTATACAGTAGATATTCTCCTGTATTGAGAATGAGTTCTCTCTTGTCTCTTTACGTGTGTGGTTACAGCCCCATATCTCCTTATACTGTGCTATCACAATGAGAGCAAGAAGTGGGAACAAAATGGGAATGTTTCTGGCACCCTATATGCCCCCAAACCCCCAAACAATAACAAAATGAAAACAATCATGCCCTGTCCTCTCATGTCAGATGAGATGAGATGAGGTTCACTGCTTTCCTTGTCCATTTCAGCCCATGGTTGAGATGCATTTAGCCCAGGCCAGTCATTAATTTGATGATTCACAGCAGTGAAATATTTATTATGACTGTGAGGTTCCCTTGAATGTACTGCACTTAAATTACTGAGATGTTTAATGCCTTGTGGGACTCGAGTGAAAGAGAAAAATTGGATCAGTGCTGCAGTCCTCTGGTCTTAAATTAGCATTTCTTTTGTCAGTCAAATTTCAATGGTAAATTGAATTTATTAACTGGAGAGGGAGAGAGGGAGTCGGAGCTTTGTTGTCGGGAAATACTGGCATCGGTCTAGATTTATGAAGTGCAATTATTATGACTGTATTAACATTTTTCTCTGAGCTTACACCAAAAATGTAAACTACAGTTGTGAATACATTCCCAATGTACCAAGTCCCCAAATCCCCATCTTTTGTTTTGTTTGTTTTTTTGTTTTGAGGTGTAAAATAAATTTCATTAAGAATATATTCTGAGGCCACATCTTGGCTTTGAAGTTTGTCATTATTTTAAGTATGTCCTCTGGCAGTCAGGGAAATTGGGCCCTGGTTGTTTGTACAGATCCATAGGATTTAGAGCTGGTCTTAGTAAAAGGATGTGAGAAGTAGATTCATATCTGCCATCAAGACAACTTGAATCTAATTGGTCTGCTTGTCAAAAGGGTTACATCGGGGCATACAGATAAATGCCACATAGTGTTGTTTTTAAAAGAATAATTCATAAGTGCTTTTAACATAAATGTTTTGATGTCTCCCCCAGCTGTTTCTCAATTTCTTAATATGGATAGAAAGGTGAGAAGAGGGAAATATTGTTTCTTTGATCATTAGCATTCCTTATCCAAACATGCTTCCCTCTTTCTGATAACCCTAGCTTAATCTTAGCCACGAGCCTTAAATCAGTAAGCTAATGGTGTTTGTGAAAGTGCTACTGTCTTTGAAGGCCGACAAAGCTTTCAGTCTAAGGAATAACAAGCCCTTGACTTGAATTTGCACAGTAAGCCTCCTTAACATTCCAGTGATTTTTTTCTCCTTCATGTTGTTTCAATACCCCAACCACAGTTCTGATTCCAGCATATTTTCTATCTTGTAGAAATATTTTGACAGATTTACAGATACATCCAGTCTCTAAATCCCCTCCCTTTGGTTTCGGCATCAGAGCATTAAACCCTGTCACATACTGTTGAAGAGAGGAGGAGACACTCGAGGCAGTTGAGTTTCTGGTGTCAGGCCTTTCCCACCAGTGGAGGTCTGAGGCACAAGTTTGCTCTACTAATGGGAATATTGGATGACGCCTGGCTTCTAGACATTGCCAGTGGAGAGCATTCACTCACAGGGCTGAAATCAACCCCATTTCCAATGGCAAGGGACATCCTATTAGGTACTGAAAATAAACAGTCTATTTCAATTAGCAAAACAAGAAAAATAATAATAACAAATAATTATTTTCTGTTTTAACAGAAATGGTAAGAATATGCACTTGTTGTGTTTAATGGAAGGCAGCTCTTTATTTTGTGGTTACATTACCCTACAGGCTCCAAATGGTCTGTGCCCCAGTTCCGCACACACAGCCATGAGCTCCAATTGGTGGGATGCACCCTACCCTCTAACCCCTAGCTCCAGTCCATTCTCGGATTCCAGATTTGGACAATGGACGCTCAGCCCATATTAGGATAATGGAATTAAATTTCGAACAGATTTGTGCCTGAGCCGATCTTTGCAAGGCTCACTCAGCTGCAGAGGCAAAGTGGCATATGGCATGTCATTATCCAACCCCCCCCTTCCTCTGTCCAGGGCCAACAGGGTTCAGCAGTGCTTAAACAAACCCAAGGTTAGCAGCGGATGGGGTTGTAGGGGAGGACGGAGGCGTTTGGAGGGGGGCTGTAGCCTCCACGCAGTCTCCGAGGGCCCCGGCACCGCACCATGCAGCCCAGGCTCTGGGGCCTGCTTTGAAAGCTGGGGCTGTTTGATGGAGGGGATTTGTTTTCTGTTGGATTATGCATGGTTGTGAACTTCTGCGGTGCCCTGGCTGGCTGAGGGGCCCCGTGCACTGTGACAGATCTCAGGAAAAAAAAAAGAAAAGAGGGAGATAGAGGGAGGGATTTTGGGGTCAGAGAAGCCTCGAAGCATCAGTAATCAGGATAATTGCCACGTTCCTGGTGCTGGTTTCAGCCTTCTTTCAATTGGCTGTGGCTTCACAATCACAATGAATATCATCCTCTGAAACCATCATCTTCTTTCTCATCAAGCAACCAATTGGAGCCCCCGTTTTCCATAACATCAATAAACAGCAGAACACAAGTTCTCAATTTGAACTTGTAGCTAAGCTTTAACAGCACTTCACACTCAGTAGCACCACTATTTATTTGGTTATTCTCGCAAGTAACCGATACATTGCAGCCTTCAAAAAACACATAAAGTAGGATTTTCAGATTCACAATTATCTCTGTGGCCAGAGGACAATTAATGTTGACACATCCCTCTCATAGTGTTAAAATACATTTCAAGGGCAATGAGACACTCAGATGACGATGATCTGAGGCCAAAGTGGAGGTGAATCGACTTACTACTGGTCGCCAAGATCCCCTGGTAAATCCCAGTAAGTCCATGAAGACCTTTACCCAGTGCAAAGGTCTAGTCCTGTATTACGCACCTTAACTGCTGTTGAGCAGGAGGAGAGAGAGTGGACAGGTACTGTACCATTCAAAGCAGGGTTAGTTCTTTCACTCTGACAACACAGAGAGAGTGGGATAGAAAAAATAAGGGCAGCTGCTCTCTCTGTAGAATCTTGGCGCTGTGTCTCTAACCTACAGATGACAGGGGGGTGCTGCCCCCTCCACTCTGCTTTGCTCAAACTCAGTCATGTCCCCTGGCTGCCCTTGGGCCCCTGGGGCTCTCATCTCAGAGTCCTCTCCTATACCCCTTCTTAACCTCCACTGCCAACCGGAGAAGATAAAATCATAAGCATAGCCCTCTCCATTTGGCTCCTATCTAGCAAGAAAATGCTTTAATCAATAATTCAGATGGTCCTGAGGAGGCTCTTATAGTTGACCCACCAGCCTTATATCTGTATTGCACAATATCATTAAAAGATTTGCTGTGTTTTGCAACAGGGTACGCACACACGTTTTGTTTTTTAGTGGTGGCCTACAGTATACAACTGGATGAGTGGCATGTGGGTATCATTTGATATGGAAGTTTAAGCATAACAGAAGGTAAGCCGCATCAAAGAACATTGGGCTCTGCAGAGAAGCTTTCCCTCAAAGGCACAAACCCAGTGCTGCCTCCTCAGTGTACAGTATATACCATATATAGCAGCCGTTCATAAATTCAAGAGCTCATATATATATTTTAATCTAACAATAATGTACTCATTGAAAATGCTCTCAGCCTCCAATTAATTTGTTTCTTATGGTGGGTATATTGCTACAGTATATCTGATCTTGACAAAAAAGTTTGGGGATTTTGCCTTTTTTTTCTTTTTTAGTTTCCTTTATTTATTGTCTGTATGGCACTCCGAATGTTCCTGTAGACAAAACAGGGCTGATTCCAGAATGATATCAAACGCACCAACGCTGCCAAAGTCTGAGGGTGCTGCAACCTTGAGAAAATAATATATATGGAAATGGGAAATCTATAAAGCATCTCTTATTGTTCTCCCTGCAGTGTTGTTTTTATGTATCAAAATGATTTTGTCTCCTCAGGATCAAGAAAAAAAGAACATCTTGCTTTTTTCACCCCTTTTTTCCCTAAATGCTGATGTAATATACAAATCTTAGATTTCAAAATAAGAAGTCTGATTATTAAAAAGCTGTAAAATCCTTCGGTCTTGGGGTTTTCAACTTTTGAATGTGCCTACAGCCAAGCATCCAAGTGATTGCTTATACCCTCAACCCCTCTCCTGTTGTCCAGTCCCCCCGATCTCTCCACGACCACCATCTTCAATCTGCTGAAACTGCCACCGTACCTCCCCATCCCAACTACCATAGTAGATATTGTTTTCTGTTTCCTGCTTTTTGTCAATCTCAGGACTGAAATGTATTTATTTTAATGTAGATGGGTGGTTTTAATTTATCCACTTTTCTCTGTGATATTGTTTGACAACATTAAATAAAGCGGATGACTTCTATGCCTGTTTTATGGTTTTATGGTCCCATACACCATTCACACTTAGCATCACTCCCAACTTCTTTAATTTAGTTATTTCCTCTCTCTCTCTCTCTCTCTCTCTCTCTCTCTCTCTCTCTCTCTCGCTCTCTCTCTCTCTCTCTCTCTCTCTCTCTCTCTCTCTCTCTCTCTCTCTCTTCAAACAACTACAGCAACAAAAAGAAGCATATTAGTGTTAGGGTTCAAATCAAAGCTTTATGAAACATCCTGTGAAACATAAACATTATGGTGGTGGCATCTATATTTGTTTTTACAGCATGGCTCTGCAGGGATCTAGCCGTCTAGAAGAGGGTTATGTGTTTGTGTGACTGGAGATAATATTGCAAACCGCTGGACCGATCAGCGACACATTTCTTGTGTAGACTGCCAGTAGGCCACAGAAGTACCACCATCGTTTCTATTATCACATGATGGGAAGATCTTTTTATATATATTTAAAAAAACTATAAAGAATATTTAAATATTTAACTATTATATTTATATGTAATCCTAATCATGATACTGACATGATACTGGACATGATACTGACCATGACTAACCATGATACTGACCATGATTGCTGACATGATACTGACCATGATACATGATACTGCACTGTGGAAACCATGTACTAAAGAAAGATGCTGGTGCAGAAAGCATAAAGGAGCTGGCCAGATGTATGGAGAACCGAGATGACTGGAGACACCGATGGAGGGCTCGTCTGTGGACGACATCGAGAGATGATACTGACATGATATTGACCATGATACTGACATGACACTAACCATGATACTGACATGATATTGACCATGATACTGACATGATACTAACCCTGATACTGACATGATATTGACCATGATACTGACATGACACTAACCATGATACTGACATGATATTGACCATGATACTGACATGATACTGACCATGATACTGACATGATATTGACCATGATACTGACATGATACTGACCATGATACTGACATGATATTGACATGATAAACCATGATACTGAAAATATACTGACATGATACTGACCATGATACTGACATGATATTGACCATGATACTGACATGATACTGACCATGATACTGACATGATATTGACCATGATACTGACATGACACTAACCATGATACTGACATGATATTGACATGATAAACCATGATACTGAAAATATACTGACATGATACTGACCATGATACTGACATCATACTGATGATATCAATAATGATTAGGCCTTAACCCTAACCCTTGCCCCATATAAGCACCACAGAAAACAGGTAAACAACACAGTAAGCACCATAGAAAACTGTTAAGCATAATAGTAAGTATCATATAAGACAGGTAAGCACCTTAGAAAGCAAGCACCATAGTAAGCATCATAGAAGATAGGTAAGAACCATAGTAAGCAGGTAAGCATCATTGTAAGCACGATAGAAAACAGGTAAGCACCATGGAAAACAGGTAGGCGCCATAGTAAGCAGTGCACCATAGGAAAATAAAATAAATGACGTCAGGAAAGTAAGCACCTTAAAAGCCGGGTTATGATGAGTGAGCTTGTAGATCTACTATTTTTGGTGAATCTCCCCCAGAATAGGGATGCTGAGGTTCAAGTCGTTAAAAGTCAAGTTATTGTCAATCTGGCCTAATGGAAACAGATATTCTCTCAAGTTTTCCATGTCTTACAGGGGAGAAGAATTACATATTGTAATATGACATGACATAAATGTAAGGTTCTATAAATTAACAATGTACAGTAGAGTACAGTAATTCAGGGGTGCCTTGAATGAAAAGGTTATTTACAGTGGTGACCTGAGACAAAAGAATGTTAGTACTGCCATAGTCATCCCATAGTCATCCTCCAGTCTTCCCATACACAACCCATAGTCATAATACTAATTGCGACCGTAGAACTGCACTCTGTCGAGGTGCCAACTTGCATCTTGTGCACAAGTAGACCATGTGTAGTAGGCTACTTGTGTGCCAGCAGAGCGCCATGAGGTGCGCTCACCACTGGCATCATCACTGGCGATGCCAGTGACATAACAAAGGAGGAAAGCGGTGGAAAGCATAGGTAGAAAGCCTCTAGGCTGTGCCATTTCCTAAGAGGAGGAACATTTTGTGGATGTTTTCAACTTGGTCAAGTTTTTTTTTATAAACCTTTATTCAAAAGTCATGACATACAAGACAATACAAAACAGAAAGTGAAAGACAGAAAATACTTTTCACTGGTTTTGAACCACCATTGGTTCTCAGGGTCAAGTTCATTCCTCTGTGCTATAGAGCCATGATGAGTCTACACAGGACAACAAAGTTATTAATCTCATAGGATTCATAAGCCTAAGCTTTCTTTTCATAATTTAAAAGTTTTTTTTCCATTTAGGTAGACAGTGAAAGACAGAAAATGTTCATAAAGGTGTCAAAGGAGATGTATTTTTGCCCCTATAGACTTATGGCTCTATAGCACAGAGGAAAGACCTTTGCCCAGAGAGCCAAAGATTGGTGGTTCAAGACCAGCAAAAAGCAGTTTTTGTCTTTCACTGTCTGTTTTGTATTGTCTTGTATGTCAAGACTTTTGAATACAGTTTTATTAAAAAAATAGCCTGTCTGTAGCTACTGCTACAGACAGGTTCAAGGTTCAAGTTCCATGCCCAAGGTACATGGGGGACCATCGGGAGGGGTGTCCCTCCCTGTTTCCTGAGTAAAGGTGCAGGGTTATTATTATAGACATACTTTTATAGGAAGAACTTCTAAATGGTGAAATTTGATTGTTCTATTTGTTGAAAGGTGTGAGATCTCTCTCTAAAATCAAGGCGAAACACCTGAAAAAAGTGAGTCCCATCAAGGCGAAACACCCGGAGGAACTTTCGAACTTTCTCCGGGTGTTTCGCCTTGATGGGACTCACTTTTCTCCGGGTGTTTCACCTTGATGGGACTCACTTTTCTCCGGGTGTTTCGTCTTGATGGGACTCACTTTTCTCTGGGTGTTTCGTCTTGTGGGACTCACCTTTTTCCAGGTGTTTTGCCTTGATTTTGGGACTCACTTTTTTGGGTATTTTTTGGTATTTTGGGACTCACTTTTCTCTGGGTGTTTTGCCTTGATGGGACTCACTTTTTTCCAGGTGTTCCGCCTTGATTTTGGGACTCACTTTTTGGGGATTCTTTGGTATTTTGGGACTCACTTTTCTCCGGGTGTTTCGTCTTGATCGGACTCACCTTTTTCCAGGTGTTTCGCTTTGATTTTGGGACTCACTTTTTGCGGGATTTTGGGACTCACTTTTCTCCGGGTTTTTCGCCTTGATGGGACTCACTTTTCTCCGGGTGTTTCGTCTTGATCTGACTCACCTTTTTCCAGGTGTTTCGCTTTGATTTTGGGACAAACTTTTTTGGGTCGGTGGAAGTGCACGGAACTCCACAACGAGGGTCTGGGGTCCCCCCCAAAACTTCTTAACAGAAATATAATATTTCCCTGTGTTCTGTTACATTTGTTTTACATGTTTGATACTTTTATCAGGCTTGCTTTAGCGTGGGTACAATTTCAGCCTTAAAATGCCAAATGGTGTACAGATTTGATGCAAAGTAAGACATGTTGACATATCATCTTTAAGTCATTACTTAAGTGAATATCTGTATGATCTTGCATGCATTGCCCACACACCCCAAGCAGACCCCGCCTCCACCATGGCCAGATTTGAAAATTGAACTAACCTATTAAAGGTATTCTACTTCACAGACGTCATTACTAGTCCTCTGCACCAGCACGGCGAGGTCATCTCACAATGCTTTCTGAACTGGTTTTGAAGTTATTCTGCTGGAAATCAGTCTTTAAAGTAAGATCTTCAGTGGGACTTGAACCCACAGCCTCTGTATCATTAGCTTAGTAGCCTGACTCATTAAGCTACTTGCTGCTTGAAACAGGATTGTCTTTTTTCTTAGACGAACAACAAACAAATTGTGTGAATTTCACTAGGAGGTGTCAAACTCCCAAAATTCACCAGAACACTGGAAATTACATCTGCTATGTTACTTTTTTTCTGGGGGAGGACCCCAGACGGGGGGTCTGGGGTCCTCACCCTTAAAGGTTGGGGCCATTGCATGCTGTCATACACAGATATTCATTTAAGTCATGACTGCATTATTATTAAAGATGGGTCTTACATTGCTTAAGTCATCAAATCAATTTCTGTGCACCTACTTTTTGCAGTCATGACCTCCCCACCCTCCCTCCCTCAAGAAATCTCCTGTTTTCTGACGGGCTGAGGTTGGCAGGTATGCTACTGTACACATTATACATTATTGTGCTTTTAGATAATTCTTTTGTATTTTAACATTGAAATTGTCAAAGCAATACAGGAATGTTGGAGGACATGGATTTGAACATGGAACTTCTGCGCTAAAAGTTTGATCTTTAGACCACTACACCATCTCTCATTGGGGGAAATCTTACTCTTTCGAACAACTATCATTTCGACCGGAGGGAGCGACTCACCCCACGGAGGTTAGGGACGGGTTAGGGTAAGGGTTAGAGTTGGGTGTCGAAAAGATGACATGTAGAAACAGCGAAGCGCTCCCCTCTCATTGAGCAAATCTTTAAGTGCTTTTGAGTACTTCTTTTGTATTTTAACCTTGAAAATGTCAAAGTACCTGAGCAATAGGAGGACCAAGATTTGATCATGGTACCTCTGCACCAAGAGTCTGAGCTCCAGATCACTACACTATCTCTCACTGCATGTATTTCCTAGAAATAAGATGCAATTGGAAATTGCAAGTGTGGTTGCCATGACTATATTCTGCAGCAAGCTAACTGTCATGTGAAGCTCGACCAATCCTCGAGATAGCACAGAGAATGCTGCTTCCTGATTGGCTAAGTATTATCCAGAACATTAAAAATGCTTCCTGATTGGCTAAGTGTTATCCAGAACATTAATATGAAAGCTTGGCTAGAACTATAATGTGTTGCCTACAGCAACCACACTAATAACTAGACCAGGTCAACCTGGTTGTGCCAGACCCCCTGTCTGTCATCATCATTTATGACATCATGCCTTTTGTAGGCATGTCATCATCATGTCATCATCATATATACCCTTTATATAGAAAACCCGGACAGACAGACCGACATTTGCTTATGTAGGCCGACCCATGAAATTGCGAGTGTGGTTGCCTAAAAAGTTACCTTACTCTTACATCACTAAAAGTTACTCACTATATATGGTGTTTCCCATTCAAAGTCAATGGGAAAGGTCAGATACCTAAAAGTTACCTTACTATATATGGTGTTTCCCATTCAAAGTCAATGGGAAAGGTCAGATACCTAAAAGTTACTCACTATATATGGAGTTTCCCATTCAAGTCAATGAGACTAAGAATTGTAAAAACTGCAAAATTCCCCAGAGTAATAATGTGGTTGCCCTGGCAACCACACTAATAATACATCAGACAGACTTAATATAAAGACGCATCAAGTAGGCCATGTATGGCCTATTGTGCGCCAGCAGAGCGAGACCTTGTTATTTATATCAGGTCACACTTGTTGATGGTGACGTCACCAAGAATGTTGGTCCCTCATTGGCTGTTAATGGTGACATCACCAAGAATGCTGGTCCCTGATTGGCTACGGGCATAAACACAAACAGATACGCCACATACAAAATCACAGAGCGCAGTACTTGCACGCTCTGCTGGTGCAAGTAACAACTTTCGTTAAAAAGAGCAAAAATCTTAGCAGGGACACAAAGATCATCCCATAGTTACCCCATAGTCATCCTATAGTCATCCCATAGTCATCCTATGACTACACTGTATTTGAATAATGTATGTAAATTTGCCACCTTAGGGACATTGGTTATATAACCTAAACGAGCCACACCTTCACTGTGCGCGTGTATGCCTGTGCATGCAACATGTGCGTGTGGTATGTTGTCATGTTTATATATGTTGGTGTTGTTAATCAGACGTGGGCTTGAACTGAACGGCGATGAAACTAGACATGTGTGCAATGGCAGTAGGTCCTTGGCCTGCTGGCAGTTTACAGAAGAAATATGCCGCTGATTGGCCGAGTAGTTTGATTAGCCACAGACTGACAGACAGACAGACAGACAGACAGACAGACAGACAGACAGACAGACAGACAGACACACACACACACACACAGGAGTGGAAGTATCTCCTATAGAATGGTGGATATTCAATTCAATTTCAATTCAAAGGGCTTTATTGGCATGAGAAAACATACATTTACATTGCCAAAGCAGAAGTGTACACAATACAATACAATACATTCGGAACAAAATATGTACAGGTGAAAGGAGTGTAACAGTTTTCATGCATCAAGGTTACATGCAGGCAAAGCAGGGATGTATACAATGGTCTTTAAGGTGGTTGGGTTCCATTTGATATCTTTCTCCTATCACAGCAGCTCACGAATCTTGCTGCTGTGTTTGCACATCACCCAGCAGGTATGGGAGTTTTTCATCACTGGTCATGTTTTCAAACTCTCCTTGGGTGGTTATGATCTGTGGGAAGTATGTGTCTCTGATGTCTTGGAACAGTGGACAGACGGTTAGGAAGTGTAGCTCAGTTTCCACTTCATTTTGTGTGCATAATAATGACTAGTGTAACCACTTGGATTCGGACCTCTGTCTCTGGTTTCCAGGCAGGGCTACTGTACAGCATTGGCCAATCTTCAGAAGCCCAATGTTGAGCCCCTTTCCTCTATTCTTCCCTCATTCCCAACCTCTACCCACCTAAAACAT
This sequence comes from Nannobrachium achirus, assembly GCF_963921795.1. Taxonomy (NCBI): domain Eukaryota; kingdom Metazoa; phylum Chordata; class Actinopteri; order Myctophiformes; family Myctophidae; genus Nannobrachium; species Nannobrachium achirus. The sequence goes on along the minus strand of NC_137832.1, from coordinate 34,906,462 downwards.
CAGATAAGCCCTAGACTGATGAGCCAGCCGCCTCCACCAGAGCGTGTGGAACAGGGAGACTGCACACTGATTTCATACACGCTCACTCAGACAGAAAAGGGGATCTGTGGAGCAGAAACACTTCTCTTATTAGCAAAACTCATTCACCTGCACGGCACATTGAGTCCCTGGCAATTTCACAATAAATCACGAGAGATGCCTATGGAAGCCGGGCAGCCAGCAGCAGGCTGATGCTCTGCCATGGCCCTGCCCTCGCCTGTCAGTTTAGACACTCTGAATCATTTCAGGTTCAGCTACCTCGTCTCATCTCAGATGAACTGAAAGGTCATCTCACAAGCCTCATAACCAACGATACATCCCTGACTGTACCCTCCTCTCCCAATGCCGGGTTGCTCGCTCCACTCACAAATGTCACATGTCGGAGAGATATTTCACTGGTAATCATGAAATGATTTCCAGGGAATTATTTCAAAGCAAAAAATAATTAACACCACCTTGTGAGGGTGCTTCAACCTTTGAGAGAGAGAAAGAACAAAGTCAGACAGTTGCTCTGCGAGTTGCCTTTTGAGAGCCATTCCTATACTCTCCTATTTTGTTAAGAAAATGGCTCAAAGATGATGAGCCATGTGTACAATTTTCAATCCACTTCTGTATATTGAGGCGCTGTGATGATCAATGCATAGGACTGTGTGTTAGATCTGAGAAGGCCTTTGATGTCCAGCCAGCATATATTGAGATGTTTCATTCACTGAGGGATGCTGCTGGGCCTGGCTGAGGTAGTTCTAGTTACGAATTACGATGAATCTTTAGTCAGCTAGAAACACAGTGTTGTGCAGAGTGAGGAACCACTTGGCCCATGTGCAACCTAAGATCAGAGTGAGACCACACATGCACGCACGCACGCACGCACGCACGCACACACACACACACACACACACACACACACACACACACACACACACTCCTTGCATGGTTGTTGCTTGGTGTGTTGAGACAAACATAGGCCTATAGGAAACACACACACACACACACACACACACACACACACACACACACACACACAGGCACACACGCGCGCAGCAAGCAATAAAACCGTTCTGTTAACAGCTTACGCTTCCTGTGGAAGTGTGTGGTTCCAGAGTTGCTGACGGTGACACTGGCGGGCCCCAGTCCTGCCCTACTTAACAGGCTGCAGGGAGGAGTGCAGGCCAAGTCGTCAGCAGCACTAGGTGCTCACTGCTTAGATAAACCTGGAGGATTAGTGGCCCAGTTAAAGTTGGGGCAAAGAGGATTAGCCTCTTCTGTGAGGTGGCAAGAGATTCCCTGTGTCCTTCAGCACTACTGGCCCTAAGAGAGCGAGGGGGTGGGGGTTGGGGTGGGGCGGGGGACCGGAGGGGCAGTCATGAATGATTGGAAATCAGAACATGTTTAACTTAGCAAGTTCAAAAGTAAAGGGGGAAGATGGAAGGCAACAACATACTGTAATAATTATAGAAAACTGTTGCCAGCTTGTGCCTTCATTAAGGAAAGCAAAAGCCCATTACTGACCAGTGACCAGGTGTTAGAATAAGGTCAGTGAGACCTTATTCTGAAATAGAAAAGAAAAACGTTTTATTTCACAGAAAAAGTGTGACATTATGACATATTTCTTTAATAGAGATTTCAAAATATTTAATTAGTAAATACAAAAAAAGGGTGATATGATAGGCCTAATTGGAAAAAAAGAAAGAAAACATCTTCTGTTTGGCTTTCCTCATGCAACAATGTGAGTACAGCGGAAGAATTTAAACCTCTAGAGCCATCAGCAGGCCAAAGAAGGAACTGCAAATAATGGTCGATGGGGGCTTCATTGTTGGATTGTCTGTAAAAGTTACAGCATTAGCACAGTAGTATAATAATACACTACACAGTGTAGTGTATTATTAAGTAAAACAGTATTATATTCAAATTACATGACATCTTATCGTCAAGGGGGTTCAGGAGTTTCTGTGCCAATTTATACGTTTAACTTTAAACAAAATAAACATACTCATTGATTTCTTCTCAAAAAGTTATATTTTTCTTCTAAATGTGTGTGTGTGTGTGTGTGTGTGTGTGTGTGTGTGTGTGTGTGTGTGTGTGTGTGTGTGTGTGTGTGGGGGGGGGGGGGGGGGGGGGCGGTTGTATCAGTAGCAAAATGTAAATACAATTCAATAATATTTATATTTTCACATCTGCTTATATTTGGTAAAGCAGAATATAATATTTATTCTTTTTTAGACATTTACTTTACAGTACACTACAAGATAAAAAAAGCATGGCACTTGAACAATTAAAGCAATGCAAGGCAGTGTAGTGAACAATCACCTCTGACCTTCATCAAAATAAATTGCACGGTTCATCCGCTGTTCATCTAAGTGTGTCATCTAGTACAATAACACACACACATACATACTGTAGATAGATGCGCATAAACAAGAAGCTGAATAGGGCATGGAGCCAAATGCAATGAAAACACTGCACAACATAATAGCAAGGCCTGGGAGTTGATTATGCAAATACCCCAGCTGCAAAGGAACAATAACACTGGAAATGCAAAGACAAACCATAACATGGATTACTATTGTCTACCATTTGCATATTTGCTTGACAACTGTAACATGCTCATCATGCCCATCTTGTTCAGAACAATATCCCTGTATTCATATATTAAACACACATCAATACATGGCAGCAGTGCATTGTACATGAATTCAATTGACAGCAGTGCTTCATGCACTGTCAGCTAAACCCATTCTGATCTCCTTGCTTTCATGATGATTTCCTGATTTAACTGTAAGAAATATAGAAAAGGTAGATCATAATTATTATAAAAGAGATGAGATGTGGTCTTAACTCAATTGCCCTAATCTAGTTAGAGAATACAGGCTACATATACAAAAAGTATGGTATATAATCTAAATTGACACACACGCACGCACGCACGCACGCACACACACACAATTTACAGTAAGAATTATACAACCATTAGATGCTTTTTAAATCAAACAAAAAATATAAAAATGCAATGCATTCTTGCAGGAAAACCATGACCATCGTGTTCCATGGCTTTCAGGTGGAAACCTTCTCCAGACATTCCAATGGATCCATCCATAACATTATTTAGTCACGAGCTCTTCGCCATGCAAAGCACAGCGAACTTGTATATCTGCTATTTTTGGTTCTTGTATAAGTGGCGCATTCTTATGAAAAATCATAAAAAGTTGAACTATGGAGATAGATACAAGATTTCTTCCCCAACAGCAACAAAATGAACCTCCATTTACAGGAAGACGATAATCATGTCAATGCAGACAGACATGATTCTGTGATGCTGTTGTAAAACTGAACTTCTTTCTGAAATATTTGATCTGAAAATCCCTGAGTGTGACATGAAAAAAGCAGAGGTACACCATGCTTTCATTGCCTGTGTTTACATTGATGTTAAAACAAACAATTGACAAAATTAAAACCCAATGTATCATATAAGTATTAGAATTATTATGAGAAAAAACAAAATAAAATCAACCTTTACATGCTGTGTTCCAGGTTGAGGATTTCTTCAAGAAGCTGCACATCCAGTGTGTTCTCCCAATCTTGTTTGAACAAAAAATCTAATGAGTTCAGCACACTTCATGTCATGGCCAAACAGTCTGTGGTAGAGGTCTTCATGAGTCCAGCCAAACCAGAAGACCCGAGACCCTACCCGAGGACCCGCATCCGGGTCCAAAGTCCCAAATCCTCACTTGCCTCATGTGTGTAAGTTAGGTCTTTATAATTGCTGCAGGTCTTGGGCAAGCGAATCTGAAATTGATTTACCTATGTGGAAGCATTGGGACCTGATCAGCTGTTTTTCCATATTACATGTGTTCATCTTTGGTTTTAAAATGATGCATATTTAACTTAGACCTGTAAATAATTTGTGGAATTGTGTTCTTAAAACCATATAATCTGTTCTTGCATATTAATTGACACGAGTGAGTGCTGATGCTGAGTGAGCGGTGTGGAGTGATGGAAACACAACTGAAAAGTACTGAAAAGGATTTTAGCTGATTTGGGACTTTGAAATAGGGTTGGCCTACTGTCAACTTTTATGGAATTGCGAGAGAAAACAATCCATGAAAAAGGCACATTTATGAGGGAGGCTACGTCCAGTAATAAAATAACAGGATGCACATCGTTTTATAAAGCCTTGCTGAAAATATAACAATATGTAATATAATTATTTTTTATAAACAAAATGACTGATTTGGGGATTACTCCACCCTGGCATTAAATCGATGGTTACACATATACAGTAGCTTGTTTGCAATAGCCATTCATTCTTGGGAATACTGCTCTTAGAATCTCTGTGTCGAGTCCAGTTGAATTGGGTCTAGACCTGCTAGGGTCTGTTAGGACATGGGTCTGATTATCCTCGGTTCCATGTCGGATAGGGCCTCTGGTTGAAAAAATAAATAAATAAAACAGTTGTGCATAACAAAGCCTTGGGTTGTCTGAGTCACAGGAATGCCCCCCCCCCCCCCCCCCCCCCCCCAGCAGGCTGACCTCCCTGGTCCTGATAATGCCCTGTCGCTCAGCCCTCTGCACATGGTCTATGTCTGGGTGTAAAGGGCTCCATCTCTACCACCAGATCACGATGCCTTGGACCTTTACTCAACTCTACTGCTCGAGGAACCACCGTGGACCAGCGATCTGGAAGGGAAATAAAATAATAGGGTTGTAACACACATGCTATCACATATAGAGGATTACAGATGACATTTACACATACAGTAATTGAGACAAACCATAAATTTGCCATGTGTGCTTTTGCCCATGAACCTTAAATGACTATGTTTTAGTAATCCTGCCTAAAACCTGACCACTGGGTACTGCAGAAACCTGTAAACTATCTGATAATCACTAAATATTAGAGACAGAGTGACGTGTGGTTCTGGCCAATCAGCAGTTAGTTCAAGCCAGGCTGATATGCTGTTCCAGCAATACAAAAATCTGTAAAAGCAGGGAGTCCCTCCACCTGCAGTCCTGCACTGATCAAAGCCAGTCAGTTCTCTAATCATACTCTCTCACCTCTCCTCAGCCCTCTGACAGTCCCGTGTATCCCGTTGGCTTGGCAGACCTCATTCTTGCCAGGATCCTCATTGATGATACCCAGGTTCTGATTCCAGTGGCACCAGTTGACCTCATCCACCCTAAACAATGACAACTGGCTGATTGATTGCATTGCATTGATTGATTATGCCGTAGATTGGCTAATCGTGATTACGGTAATATCTAACCTGAAGCACCAGCGTCGGTCGGGAGTTCCGTCCAAGTTCTTCCCTACGGTCACCATTTCGCCAGCTCGAAAGGACTTGCGAAGGCAGACTGGGAAGGACCTCTCAATATCCAGGATGGTTGTTGCCCACTGTGAAATTAAAGGTAATGTTATGTAAGTGGTGTTTTTGTAAAAAAAAAAAAAAGTGTCCTTACTAAATTGCTGGAGAGACAGGGAGACCTGTTATTGAGCAATCACACTATACAATGATGGCTATTGGTATAGAGCTTTTCAACAGGTATTTTAACAAATAACAAACACTGTAAAAGCAAATGTACACACACACACACACACACACACACACACACACACACACACACACACACACACACACACACACACACACACACACACACACACAGACAGACAGACAGACAGACAGACAGACAGACAGACAGACAGACAGACAACTCCTCTGCACCTGTAGCTTCCAAATCTTCTTGCTCTCTTTGGACACCTGCCCCACTGTCTCTCCCATCAGAGCGATCAACATGTTGAGCAGCAGCACAAAGGTGAGGATGATGTATGTGACCAGCAGGATGAGGAACACCGCTGGGTACTTGGCACTGTGGATCATATCCAGCTCTCCCATCCCGATAGTCAGCTTGAACAGGTCCAGCAGGAAGGCGCTGAAGGTGTTAGTGTCCCTGCACTGGGGATAGGTGGGGCAGGCCCCCTCGCATTCCGTGGCTTCTGTGGGGCACGGTATCAGCAGTGACACCAGGGCTGGACACAAGACAAAGAACACACAGTGTTATACACGCTCTGTGAGCTCCTGTGTCGTGCTAAGATACTTTTGTAAAGTAACTTGACCCGAGGCCTACCTGATGCATAGCCAATCATGAAGAGCACGTAGACCAGCAGAAATCTGAATAGGTCTTTGAAAAGAATCTGAGAACCAAAATAGGGTGTTTTATTATTCACGGCATGGTTTGGCAGTCCCTCTGTTTCATATTCTCACATCTGCAGGCCCTGGGAGGATCTTACCTTTTGTATCATGATACTGTAGGTGCCGGTGAGTTTCAGGCCTCTGGTGAAGTACAGTGTGTTCATCCATCCCAGAACCAGAGCAAAAACCATGACTGCTACATAGGCCTCAATGCCAGACAGGTAGAGAGCAGCCGTTACAATCACTAGCAGTGAGTAGATGAAGCTAGAGGAGGAGAGATGTGGTTAGACTACAGAAAACGTCCCTGATGGCAGTTCTATATTGAGTTTACAAGAACAATCTCAAAGAGAATACCAGCAGTCACGGACTAGTCCTTTTAATGCACTTTTTATTTTAAGTTGAAGTGGTCATGGGAAGCGAGTTGGAGTCGTGCTCGCACTACTGCTGTAACTAGTTCTATATTGAGGAAATAAACCAGTACAGGCATACTGTATATAGCGTTTTGTGTTTTACCATAATGTAGGCATCACAGACGCAATGTTAATGGCTTAAATAAAGATGATTCAGAGAGGTGCCCGACATCCTCGGCTCTCTGTTTGGATCAGAGGCTTAATTAAAAATGTAAACGATAAAACATACCAGAGAGGAGGTTGTGGAATTAATTAGATGACTCAATTAAAAGGACGAGGAATTAGCCTCGGGTAAGAGTCAGAGAGCAACAGCAAAGGTGAGGCAGGGGGTGGCTGGAGACTTACTAGAGCAACTGAAAGGAACCATCGATAAATAAAGAGTTCACCCCAGGGCACTTCTTCAGGAAGAGGTCCTTAATCTACAAAGGACAGGACAGACATTTCTCAGTTTTCTGCTGTCATTGCAGATTTGAGGTTGATGCAAGAAATTGGGAGACATTTAAACCACAACAAAGCTTCAGCATATACTGTAGAGTAGACTCACGTTGGTGAGGAAGAAGAAGATTCCTGATGCAAGGGTAATTATTTCCCCACCCATCCGCAGGTAGTCTGTGGATGTGGTGTATGGATATGGAGGCTAGACAGAGAGGCAAGAGATACAATCTTAACATGTGTAGCATGCAGCCAATGTACACATGTACGCATTAATCATGAGAAATTGTTTTTGAAATTGTCACCACAGAAAAGGATTTGAACATTTATGTAGACCAGTGGTTCCCAAACGTTTATTTTTTTATTTATTTTTTTTTCCCTCAGGGCACCCCTATAAATATATATATATTTTCAATCCATAGTCTGCACAGCACACAGCTGCTAGGAGCATCACAGTAGAGGTGAAACCACAAGCCAGTAGGCTACGTTTAAATATGTATTAGTTATCCCGGACAACAGGCTAAGCTCCAATGTTATGCCCTAACACCAATGATTGGACTTGCAACATCATGCAACCTTTCTGGCAATTGCAAAGAGCTGCTTTGGTGCGGTTGACCTTAGAACAGTTTTGTTTTGTGAATCGTTAGTATAAAATTCAATAAAACACAGGGGAAAAAAATATATATGTTAGGATTAAGTTATTGGGGGAGGACCCTCAGATCCCGTTTAGGGCATCTCCTCCCTACCCCCTTGAAAAAATATATATAGAAATTGAAATCTTGTTGATTCTGACATTCTGATGTTGTCAACCCTGCATATGGTCTAGTGGACTGATGAGTGGTCTCTTAATTCAGAGGTACCATGTTCAAATCTCACTCCTGCCACACATTTGTTTTACTTGGACCTAAAATAATTACTCAAGAGCACTGAAACGTTAGTGAGAGATGGAGTAGTGGTTTAAAGATCAAACTCTCATTGCTGATGTTCCATGTACAAATCTCAGTCCTCCTACATTGCCATTTTACTTTGACATTTTCATGGGTAAAATACAAAATAATTACTCAAAAGCACCTAATGTTTTTTAGGTTGGAGATGGTGTAGTGGTCTAAAGATCAGATTTTAGGTGCGGAGGTTCTGTGTTCAAATCCCACTCACCCAACTAATTGCTGCTCTATTACTTGGATCTTTTCAAGGTTAAAATACAACATAAGAACTCAAAAGCATCAGCACATATCTACAGAGAGAGATGCCGTAATGGTCTAATGCTTGGGCTCTCAGTCAAGTGGTGCCATGTTCAATTCCCACTCAACCTACAATCTTATTACTTGGATCTTTTCAAGGTTAAAATACAACATAAGAACTCAAAAGCATCAGCACAAATCTACAGAGAGAGATGGTGTAATGGTCTAATGCTTGGACTCTCAGTCAAGTGGTGCCATGTTCAAATCCCACTCAACCTACAGTCTATCTCTGGAGTATCTTGACCTTTTTTGAGGCTAAAAAATTGTCTCAATTTTCTTAATTTCTTCCAGTGATCCCAAGGCATGTAGGTTAGATTTTTTTTCTGTAAAATTTCAGTTGGACAGAGTTCTTTCAGATATAACCCCCCACCTTTGGCTCTCAGGAAACAGGGGGAGGGACACCCCTCCACAATGGTCCTCCATGTACCTTGGGCATGGGACTTGAACCTGTCTGAAACCTGCCTGTAACAGGGACAACCGTCCAAGCGACCATACCATTGAGCCAAGGCACCTTTGGGCCCTCAGCAGGTATCTCCTGGTTCTTTTTAGTTTGCTCTTGTATTTTAGCCTTGAAAAGATCAAAGTTCACAAGCAATGAAGTGTAGGAGGACTGGTATTTGAACATGTGACTTCTGTATTGAGAGTCTGATGTTTAAACCACTGAAGTGTAGGAGGACTGGTATTTGAACATGTGACTTCTGTATTGAGAGTCTGATGTTTAAACCACTACACCATCTCTAGGAGCAGGTATTTTCTGGTGATTTTGACTACTTCTTTTGTATTTTAACCTTGAAAAGGTACATGTAACACAGCAATGATTTGCATGAGAACCAGGATTTGAACATAAACTTTGAACTGAGAGTCTGATCTTTAGACCACTAGACCATATCTAATTTAGAGCAAATGAGTTTGACTAATTCTTTAGTATTTTAACCTTGAAAGAAATGTTAAAGAAACACAGCAAAGTAGGAAAAGTGAGATTTGAACATGGAACCTCCACACTATGAGTCAAATTTTTAGACCACTACACCATCACTCACTACAGATGTGTTCTGGTGCTTTTGATTCATGTATTGGTATTTTAGCCTTGGAAAGGTACACGTAATACGGCAATATAGGAGGACTGAGATGGTCTACTGAACTCTAGTGGTATAAAGATCCGCCTCTCGGTGCTGAGGTTCCAGGTTCAAATCAGTCCTCCTATGTTGCTGTATTACTTGGACCTTTCCAAGGCTAAAATACCAAAACATTACTCAAAAGCACCAGAACACATCTGTAGTGAGTGATGGTGTAGTGGTCTAAAGATTTGACTTGTAGTGTGGAGGTTCCAGGTTTAAATCTCACTTCTCCTACATTGCTGTGTTACTTTAACGTTTCTTTCAAGGTTAAAATACTAAAGAATTAGTCAAAAGCATTTGCTCTAAATGAGATATGGTCTAGTGGTCTAAAGATCAGACTCTCAGTTCAGAGTTTATGTTCAAATCCTGGTTCTCATGCAAATCATTGCTGTGTTACATGTACCTTTTCAAGGTTAAAATTACAAAAGAAGTAGTCAAAATCAACAGAAAATACCTGCTCCTAGAGATGGTGTAGTGGTTTAAAGTTCCGACTCTCAGTACAGAAGTCACATGTTCAAATCCCAGTCCTCCTACACTTCATTGCTTGTGAACTTTGATCTTTTCAAGGCTAAAATACAAGAGCAAACTCAAAAGAACCAGGAGATACCTGCTGAGGGCCCAAAGGTGCCTTGGCTCAATGGTATGGTCGCTTGGACGGTTGTCCCTGTTACAGGCAGGTTTCAGACAGGTTCAAGTCCCATGCCCAAGGTACACGGAGGACCATTGTGGAGGGGTGTCCCTCCCCCTGTTTCCTGAGAGCTAAAGGTGGGGGGTTATATCTGAAAGAACTCTGTCCAACTGAAATTTTACAGAAAAAAAAATCTGACCTGCCCCTGAGAGCATTGGAAGAAATTGAGAAAATTGAGACAATTTTAGCCTAAAAAAAGGTCAGCATACTCCAGAGATAGACTGTAGGTTGAGTGGGATTTGAACATGGAACCTCTTAACTGAGAGTCTAAGCGCTAGAGCAGACCATTAGGCCATCTCTCACTGTAAATGTGTTTTGGTGCTTTTAAGTAATTATCTTGTATTTTAACCTTGGAAAGATCCAAGTAATAGAGCAGCAATTAGTAGGGTGACTGGGATTTGAACACAGAACCCCTGCACCCTAAAACTGATCTTTAGACCACTACACCATCTCCAACCTAAATAACAACAGGTGCTTTTGACAAATTATTTTGTATTTTACCCATGAAAATGTCAAAGTAAAATAGCAATGGAATATCAGCAATGAGAGTCTGATCTTTAGACCAGTACTCCATCTCTCACTAACCTTTGAGTGCTCTTGAGTAATTATTTTGTATTTGAACCTTGAAAAGGTCCAAGTAAAAAAAGACCTGTGGGAGGACTGGGATTTGAACATGGCACCTCTAAACTGAGAGACCAATCATTAGTCCACTAGACCATTATGCAGGGTTGGCAACATTGGAATGTCAGACTAAACAAGATTTCGATTTTTATATATGTTTTAAGGGGGTAGGTGGGAGATTCCCTAAACGGGGTCTGAGGGTCCTCCCCCAAGAACTTAATCCTAACACAAGTAAAATAAGTGAAGTAAAAGCCTGTCTGCTGATCTAAGATTACGAGGAGACAGGAGGTCAAAAATATAAACAGGTGCAAGTCCGTTCTGTGATTTAAAAACCCAAAAAAAAAGGCAAGAACAGGGATGATCTGCATGGTTGTATCTCCCGTCCAAGTAAAAAAGAGGATATAAGGACAAACATGAAAGCTATGTGATACATATTAGTAGGTAGTATTATACATAACATTCAGCACTTTTTCACTCACTGTTCCCTGTGCTGGGTGGTAGTAAGCCACAAGGGTGAAGATGATCATGGTGATGAGGTAGGACACAACACTGATATAGAAAGTGACAGCACCAAACTTCTGCCACTTGGCTCTCAAGAGTTCATTGATAGGCTCCACCGCCAGCATCTCATGGCGATTCTGAGAATAAGATCAGAAACATGTCGCCCCATCTATACTATAATTTTGCGAATGTCTGTCTGAGTGAGTGAGTGTCTGTCTGTCTGTCTGTCTGTCTGTCTGTCTGTCTGTCTGTCTGTCTGTCTGTCTGAAACAGCGTTTCTCCTCAGTGGCTGGAGCAATTGATCTGAAATCGCATCACCATTAGCAGATGAACACACCTGACATAACTGTGAAGCCCGTTTGTCACTTTCACAAATCATATGCTGTATATTAGCATTTTTATGGTGTATCTATATCTATAGCCGGTTTTCCATACCACTTTTTAGCCCGACACTACACGACACGGCACGACACCGCACCGCATTTTTTATGTAGGTTTTCCACTACAGTACCCTCCCCTCCTCCTCCCCTCTCCCCCTCCTCCCCTCCGCTCCCGAAATATATCGACGCCCCTTTCAACATACGGATACTCGTTCTCAGTCTGTAAACACGACGGAGATGCTAACTTGCGCTAATTATTTTTAGAGATGTGGTGGACAATGTTTTAGATGCCACACACTCACACAGGTCTTCATCGAGTCTTTACAACTATAGCGACGACTAACGTCGGGGTGAACATAGTCAAATAATAACTTTATTGGCCAAACCACACAAAGAAGAGTAGAGGCTAGTTGCGCTAGCATACATGCTAAGCTACAGTACAGTACATGTAGGCTACTGTAGATTCTTTTCCCCATTCAACACAGACATGTGGTGGACAATGTTTTAGATGCCACACACTCACACAGGTCTTCATCAAGTCTTAACAACTATAGCGACGACTAACGTTGGGATGTTCATGGTCAAATTATAACTTTATTGGCCAAACTCCCCAAAGAAGTAAGCTAATGTAGAGGCTATGCTAGCGCAGCAACAGGACAGTACATGTCATGTAGGCTACTGTAGATTCGTTCAACACATGCAGTTACAAATACAAACAGGAGACATCTCACTGAGATCTATATAAAATAACAGATTGCCGACGCATGCCGTTGATAATTGCGACTCGCGACGATATAGCCTATGTCCACTGTTTGTGTTGATTAATGTTCTTGGTGCTTCGTGGTATCTCAACTGCAGGGCTGGGGAACACAATTCTGCCTAATCGTCCTCTTTATAAACAGATATATAAAACAAACAGGCTTTGCTTTTATGTTTGATTTGCAGCCGTGACTGCATACTAAAATCTGTCTCAAGTTGTTGTGTTGAAAGACACAGCTCAGCCGTGAGACTCTGTCTCTGACCAATCAGTATCAGCAGCGTGTATACGTCACTGATTTGGCCTCACTTAGCCCAGGCCGGGTCCACTCGAGAGTGGAGCTGTTTAAGTACCCCGTTAAGTACCACTTTCACACCACTCTACCCAGTTCCTTGTAGTGGAAAACCTGACACAAGTGGGCGGTGTGGTGTGGAGTGGTGTGTAGTTGGGCCTGTGGAAAACCGGCTTATTTTAGCCTACAGTACCTTTTGTGACCACACATGTTAAGGGAGGGGCGCTGTTGTTCAGGCCATGCACAATCACACACAAACCCACACACACACACACACACACACACACACACACACACACACACACACACACGGGGGGGGGGAGTGTGTGTGTGTGTGCAGGCGGTGGGGGGGGGGGGGGGGGGTTCTGGAGCTCATATCTTTGAACGGGTAAGGGCTAGTGATACAAATGATACAAATGAAAAACATGCTTTGTCAATGCTGAAGCATACATTTTACAGTATACAAAACATGAAATAAAAAATAAAAAATAACAACAAAAGGACTAGTTTACACATAAGCTTGTATCTTCTGGCTGGCTCACCTCATTGCGGCTGGTGTAGACAAGGATTTCGAGAACAGACGTTTCCTCTCCACAGGTGTCCAGTGATGAGAGGTCATAGAGGGAAGAGTACACAGGTCCATATGCCCAGTCCTTAAACTTACGCGACAAGTGACGGGCTTCCTCATCTTTGATCTCACGCCGAATTATGTGCTGAAAAACCTGGATGGGAAGTTAAATCCCTGTTATTTGCGCACAGCAAGACGCGTTGTGAGCTGTTAATCGGCTATTTTCAACAAATTATAAATCATCCTTTGCACACAAAATTGAATCCCACATTTTCCCCTTATAGAAACATGAAGGCATAAACTTCCCTATCACTGTCTTGCTGCTCAGTGTGTATGCATAATGCAGGTATAATCATGTATTAGTGTGTGTAATCATTATTCATACCCCTATCTTGCCCAACTTGGCGGCCATCATAAGAGGTGACATGCCGTCGTTGTTGAGGATCTTCTCCAAGCTGCAGTCTGGGTAGACCTTGGCGCTCTTGATCAACAGGAGGTCGTACATCTTTGTAAGGAACCGGGTGTTGTCGCGGGTGTTGTCTGCGATGTGCACCAGGGCGTGCAGCACCGTGTTACCGCGGGAGTCTTGGCGACGCAGGTCAGCTTTCTTGTGAGGATTCTCGGTCAGGTAGTGCACCATGTCAGGCTGGTTAGTGCATGCTGCCAGGGACAGAGGCAGCTCACCTGGAGTGGACACATATATACGGCACTCAGTTCATGAACAAAACACACAGGAACTGTACAAAAAGCAGTGATGGAAAAAGTACTCTCATTTTATATTTAAGTAAAAGTATCAATGAATCTGCAATGTAGAAATACTCTGTTGCAAGTAAAAGTCCAGAATTCAAAATCTACTTGAGCTAGTACAAAAGTATTGGTATCAAAATGTACTTAAAGTACCAAAAGTAAAAGTACAAAATATTTGAAAATAGCAGATCTACAAGCTCACAATGCGTTGCAATACGACACATTGTGAGCTTGTAGATCGGCTATTTTCAAATAGCCACGGTATAAAATAGGTTTATTTATGTTTTATAATATTACAATTTATACCTGCAAAGTAACTAGTAACTAAAGTTCTCAAATAAATGTAGTGGAGTAAAACTACAATATTTGGATCCAAGATGTAGTAGAGTAGAAATAAAAGTATTGGACATATACAAAATACACAAGTATAGTACAAATACCTAAAATTTGTACTTAAGTACAGTTTTATGTGGTTGAACCTGACAATATACGTTGACACTCTGTTTGCACTTTATCTCATGTACAATGCACAGACACCCTTTTGCACCTTAAAGGGCTTTTTTCCCTCACTTTTACAACAACGGTTCATAGATAGTAGTTAGGGAAAAGTGTGTTCATTTGTTTTCATTTACTGCAATTGAGTGGGCGCGGGGGCATGCGTACAAGTGGCTATTTATGTGGCTAATTATTTAGACACAATAAGCTGCCGATTTCTTTATTACTATTTACTGTAGTCCTACTAGCTCCCAAAAAGTCACAATCTCCCATGAAGTCTGCGGGGCATCTTGGGAATGGGGGACCATTGACTCAACATACAGAGTACTGTGTGTAGAAGCTCATTGTTTACCTCCTGCTTCACATTCCCAAGATGCACCGTGATCTTTCATGGGCAGACGTGACTTATGGGGGCTAGTAGTGTTACTGTAAGTAGTAATAAAGAAATCGCCGGCTTATTGTGTCTAAAAATACATATTTAGTATATGTAGCCACTTGTACGCATGCCCCGCACACTCAAATAAAAATCGCTACAATCACTAAAACAATAGAAAGCAGTAAAATCCATTGTAAACATATCTATAAACCTTTGATGGGAATATAAAGTCAATTCTGATTCTGATACAGTAAAAAAAATGTATTGAAAGTAGGCAAATCAATGTGACTTAATGAGGAACTGTAACACTCCAACCAGAATTTTTTTTCTTCTCCTGCATATTACTCTAAATATAGATCAAAGATACACCTTAAATCGCTGCTCTGAAAAGAGCACAATTAGTAGTTGTTTTAGGGAGGGGCGCATCGGGGTGAGACTGCCAAAAGCAGCTGCTGAAAATGAGCCGTTGCCATGGGTGACAGATTACTTTGTCACCTCGCATAGAAACGGTCCTCTTCATGGATTTGCACGGTTGCATGCAGAGCGTTAGCGTGAGTGCTAAATCCCATTAGCCATCAGCCCTGCCAGGTTCCTGTTCACCTCACTGCAAAGCTCCACGGCAAATTACTCACACAGTGCCTGGACACGCTGGGATTTGGAAATGACAACCATGCTACAGTAAGTTACAAATGGAAATCATCTCCTATGTGATGATGAGCAAGGAGTATAATGCAAGAGCCTAATCAAATAATAATCATTTCTCAAAACTATCCTTGGTAGAAAATGAAAATAATAACTAAATAACTATATATGCCATAGATATATAACCACGGGGCAAACAGGCCATATTAGAGGGATACATATATTATTAATGCTAGGTACTATGGGTGATTGAGGTCGAGTAGATAGCTTTGACATAAAGTAAAATATCCTGAACTCAGCACTTATTTCTCCTCAAAATAATGTGACCTAACTAACTGGTGCTAATATTCAGGGTGT
Source organism: Nannobrachium achirus (assembly GCF_963921795.1). Lineage (NCBI taxonomy): Eukaryota > Metazoa > Chordata > Actinopteri > Myctophiformes > Myctophidae > Nannobrachium > Nannobrachium achirus. Next base: position 34,890,610 of record NC_137832.1, on the reverse strand, counting down.
AATTGTTGGAATTGATAACATATGATCTAGTAATCTTATTATTGTATAATACACTTATTATTTAAGAATAAACTGCATTTACCATAGTCACTTTCCCCTTTGAAGGCAAGAAATCTATGAGAGAAAATTCCCCTGCCAGCAGGGGGCAGTGTGGAGTTTTGCTTCAGAAGCACAGGTTTGTCCTGACCTGTGGGCCATCTAAAGGGGGAGATGTTTACTTTTCTTTAAGTGTGGAACACAGACACCTTTCACTGGAATTTTCAGATGCACTTCTTGAATGTCTGACATCATGCCTCTCTCCCTTTCTTTTTTTAGCTAATAACAAACAACACTATGATACATCAGATGGGGTTCACCACCACTATGTTTGCCCAGCCCAAGTCTGCCATATAAAAGGAGAAAGGGTGGGTCTAAGCCGGTGATTTCATTTCTACATGGCAACAGTGACTTATTTACAGGAAGCAATTATGTATATTATTTAGCCTTGGCAGCACTTTCACCATTTCCCAAAAATGTCGCTGCAGGGACATTATATCATAGAGCTGGCAATCAAAAATGAAAAACACACCACATTATTGAAAGTCCATCAGCAATATCTTATTACCAGTCAAAGGTTACAATAAAGAGTTATTGCAGACGGACAATGTTTATTGTGCTTTTATAGCACTTACCAAAGTAGAAGTATCCCCCTTCATCTCTGGGCTGGAAGAAGCGACCCCTAGCTTGGCCGTGGACATCAGCCCCCTTTTCCACCAGCAGCTCCACATACTGCTTACAGCGCCGCTCTATTGCAATGTGGAGTGCCGTCTGGCCTGACAACACAATACACTGTGGTCAATGTGGAAATACACGTACTGTACAACAAAACCTTATGTAATATTAAAACATATATTTATGCACTTTTGAAAGCATATACCATTTGCTTTGAAGGTTTTTTTTGTGTACCTGTCATTGTGAACTTTGCTCATTCTAAAAACAGACAGTGCTGGATAAAAGTTCAGTTCAAGTAAGAGTTGAGAAGAGAAACTTGGATGGTTTGTTGACATTTTGCACATCGCACACATTTGATTTATCCATGCAAAAGATGCTAGTTGGGCAAGCAACAAATATTAGTTTAAGCTTTAAAGGTCAACAAAGGAGGCCTGGATTATCTAATTTGTCAGGTGTGTGTATATGGCTCATATACATAAACATTATTGTATCATTTCAAGGATCTGAGCCTGAGCCAGCAGCCTGGCAAGCATATGGCAAACTGTCTCCACAGCAAACACCGTCTGTCGACTGTAATACAGAGGAAGTTGAACAGCAAGAGCCATACAGACAAAAGATATGAAAACACGTTCTAATTGTAAATTCTAATATGACCTTAACTGTTGAAGCATCACCTTTAGATTACAGATGAGCTTTATGGTGCTTGAGCTATACTTGGTTGCACACTGTGCACAACTAAGTATTAACCCATTTAGGCCTAGAATTATTGAATGCTTTAACCAGTGAAAAATAGCAGATATACAAGCTCACAGTGCGAGCTTGTAGATCTGCTATTTTTGAAAAGTCGTGAAAATGTGTGCAAATCTTTGAATATATGTATTTTCAAAGCGAACGGTTGTAACTAAAATTTTGCTTCTGGGGGGTCCCTGGAACTAAATATTTTGAGATGGGGGTCCGTGGCCAAATAAATATCAGTTTGGGGGTCCTTCACATGAAAAGGTTTGAGAACCACTGACATAGTAGTCTCTCAAGAACAGACTAGCTGAGCTCCAGTTAAGTGAAAAGGACCTTTTCTTTGACGATGGCTAACCAGATTGCTGACATAGGAACATAGGTTTTTCAAAAAAACCTTTGAAGGATTCAAAAGACATTTATAGAATCGGGTCAAAATTCAAATTTTCACTCGGTGCTGCGCTGTGAGCTTGTATATCTGCTGTTTTTCAATAGTTAAAGAATTCAATAATGATACACAATAATGTGTACCCGTTCTAAATGGTCACCATACAGGATTTGGGTATAGCCATACCTCTGTAGTAGAGATCTCTGAAAGGTGTGTTGATGAACTCTCTGAGGTTTCCAGTCTGCTCTGCTATGTTCATCAGAAGAGGGATGGTGCCATTCTGCCCACTGTAAAGGTTCAGCAGTGCTTTAGGCAGACATATCTTTCCTGTGGTTGGCTCTGTAGAAACATTGTGACAATTCAAAAATACTTGCAAACCAACTTTGCTCTAGTGGGAGTTGATCAGTGGTGTAAAGTAAGTAAGTACATTTACTCCACTACATCTCGGATCCAAATATTGTAATTTTACTCCACTGCATTTTTTGAAAACTTATTTTGCAGATATATATTATAATATTACAAAACATACATAAACCACTTTAGCCCTATTTTATACCTTGGATATTTGAAAATAGCAGATAGCGATGCGTTGTGAGCTTGTAGATCTGCTATTTTCAAACTTTTTGTACTTTTACTTTTGGTACTTTAAATACTTATTGATGCCTTTAACTCAAGTACATTGTGAATTCCGTACTTCTACTTGGAACAGAGTAGTTCTATATTGCCGTATTGATACTTTTACTTAAGTAAAACAATTGAGTGCTTTTTCCACCACTGGAGTTGATATATAATTGAGTTAATTGCTAAGTCCAAAAATAAATGTTTAACTGTGAGAAAAGACCTAAAGGACATCCAGTATACACAATTTATGTTCAGCCTGACAGTTTTTTAAATAGAGTGCCAGGCTCTTGTGTCTGAAGAGAAAACAGTTAGCTGTGATTTCTCTCTGGCCCCTGTTATGAGCCCCCACAAAGACAACCCAACATGGACAGGAAGCTGTCTTTGGGCCCATCCCTGGCAGGACAAAAGCTCTGACATCACAGCTTCCCACTCTCAGGACCTCTGAGCCAATAACAGCAAAGTGCAGAGTAGGGGGGGATATTCAAAGGTCAAAGGTACATGACACAGAGATTAGATTTTACAGGAACATGAGGAGCTTGGGTTTGTCAGAAAGAAGTAGGCTTCTGGGCTTCAGTCTGGGCTATAGGGCATTCACGAATAGTGATTTTTAGTATTCGAATTATTCAACCACAAAGTATTCGAATAGTCGAATATTCGACAGGACTAGCCAAACTGTCAAATAGGCGTTGTGAGCATGTAGATCGGCTATCTGCAGAACCGAGTCACATTAAATGTAATACCAACAATTCCAAGTGCTTGTCAGGGTGGGAGTCCCCAGTTCAAATATGTTTATTTTGGGGGTCACGGCCTAAAAAGGTTTGAGACCCCTGGTATAGAGCATTAACAAATTCATCCACCAGGGTCATTGACAACTCATTCTTATGACTTCCTATCTAGCCAAGCTTTATAAACTATATATTTTTTGAAGAGAATTTTTTTTAAATAAGCGAATATTCGACTTCGGTGAACAACGTTGAATAGTGACTTTGATATTCAAATATTCGATTATTTGGTGAATGCCCTAGATTCAACCCCTTCGATCTCCCTCACTGGGAGCCAGTCTCCCGCTTGGGAAACCAAATCTCTATTTGAATTGTCATTCAGTTAGTGGTAACCGTTTGGTTTCCCATGTGGGTGATGCAGGTTAGAATCCAGGTGGTAACAAAGAGAGATAACTTAAATTTATAGCTAAAACAACTTTACAATTTCCACTCGTAATTAGTCGTACCTTTGAACTCCTCATCAGTTAGTCTCTTTTGGTGACACTGCAAGTACTCCAAAAGGCCATCTAGAGAGCCTGGGTCTGCACGTGACACACAATCGAAGAGGAGAGAGCGGTTGAATGTCTTCAATACCTTTGGAGGGTCAGAGCCTGGTCCTTCATCACAGGATGTCTCTGTCTTACTGGGAAGGAATGGAATCAGGAAATACTGTAATAAGTCACTCCTGACTTATGTTATGTAGCATAACGAAATACAGACCTATGAAATCTCCTTCTCGCTTCATAAACAAATTAGCAGACTATCACACAGGATGAGGATAGGAACTCAGTATTAGTCTACTACAGAATTACGTAGATTTGTCCCCAACATCTCAAAGTGAAGAGATTACCCCCACACCCTTTACCGAAGTTCTCTTATAAATAGACCTCACTGTGCCAGCAACAGGTAGAGCAGCCAAGAACAGGCAGCAGCCTAAATATTACCTCAACGGCTGTGTAGGACACAACACACTCTCTGTTAGATCAATGAATGGACATATGAAGGACTGCCTGGCCCAGAGAGAGAGAGAGAGTGCACTCACGCACGCACGCGAAAGAGTGTGTGTGTGTGTAGTGTGTACTTCCACTTGGATCGCACCTCTGTCTACACAGTGACTGTTATAGGAGGGTCACAATTTTATGAGTACAATTTTCCAAGCCTCTAACTATTCCTTCAAACGTCAAACATTATGTTCACTCTTTCTAATATGAGGAGCCAACAACTTAGGAAACCAACATCGGCAAAACCCTCGCCTTGGATCAAGACTATCATAAATGCATTTTACCGACTCTGATCTATGTATCTATGATAGTTAAAGAGAATCTTATTTGGGTAGTCTCTCCTGAAGTGCCCGGGTATTATTAGTTCTATGATAGTCTTGGTCTCTTGGTCCATATGTAGTCAGTGGAAATCTGTGCGCAAACTTGTACTTCTCCATACACAAAACATCTGACCCAGTAGCCACAGATGTAAACTCGCCATTCGGAACCTGTATGCACTGTATTAGTCTGTATTTTTGAGCAGTGCAATCCGCTCCTACGTTTGACTTAGCGTGAAGGTCTCTATGTCCCTATGTATGCAGTGCCAACAGCTCACACGGAACTAACCTCCCACGAGACTAACGTCATAGAAAGTACGCAGAGACCGACATCACCACAGCTGATGTCACGGACAGAACAGCCCATACGAGATAAGCAGCCTGCACCGCTCAGTTCACACCCGTGTTCACACCAGTGTGATTTTCTAACAAATAATTCTGTCTAGGTCGGAAGTTCCCTGTATTATATTCCTCAATGGGTGTTAATGGCAGGGCGCATCAGGCGAAAGCCGGTATTACACTCGATGTAAACAGGATGTATCTATTGAAAAATACAAACTATTACAGTGCACACAGGTTCCGAAGGGCGAGTTAACATCCGTGACTACCGGGTCAGCACTTTATATTGTATGTACATGTAAGGAGAAATACAGGTTTCGCGGATTTCCAGTGACTATAGGGACCAAGACTATCATAGATTGATAAATTACATCTATGATAGTCTTGATCCAAGGCTATCAAAACCCTGGAAACACACATCTACTGCCACTAGGCTGACATCACGCTGACTGGTTGTGCATTGAAGCAGTGAAGGCTGCTCTCACCCTCTTGGGAGCTTCTTTCTGCGACGTTTTTGGTTGTTATTCCTGTAGGTGCCATAGTCAAAGAGCGAGTCCATTGGTGCTTTCTTGGGGCCAGGCACCACCTGTGACTCATAGATGGTAGACTCCAGCAGGTCCATGGGGTTGGTAATGCCCTTCTTAAACGCACCCTGGAACTTCATGCGCAAGTTCTGTCTACTGTCCGCCTGAGAAGCCTCTGGGGGCGGTTCCTGACCCATGTCCTGTGCCGGCGAAGAACCATCCTCACTCTCAAACAGGTCAGAGAACTCAGACAGAGCGAATGTGGCATCGTTGTCAAGCACTCCTTCCCCTGAGTCTACAGAAAGGGCAGCCCTTGGAACAGAGGAAAGGGTGTCTGCCCTGGTCAACGCCACATGGCATCTTTTCAAAAGAGTGGCAGCAGAACGGCCCTAAGAAACACACCAAAAACAATGAATGAGTAAACATTTCTTCGACCTTTCTTTAGCCTTGAACAACAAATATTGAACAAATATTTGTAATAATGTGAAACACAATGACAGACTTACTGTACTTGACACCTGGTAATGAAAACTCAGTGACAGTATGCCCTTTTCCATTTGCAATATTATTTTAATTAAGCTGGAATATCAATGTACTTGTAGTATGAATAATTTTTTCTTTTAGCTTAGCTTATATGGTAAACACATCATTTATAAAGATTTAAGAGATCAAAATAAAAGCAAATGTAGTATTTAAATGTAGGTGTGGACAGTATTGATCACTGACCATTAATGACTGCTCCTAATAGTTAGGATGGGTCAAATGCAGATGATGGGATTACCCACCGCGATCAATAAAGTTTAGGCTACTGTAACTTAAATTAATTGTACTCCAATTCATGCACTCTAAGAAGAAATTAATATAAATTAAAGTATTACAAAAGAAATGTAGACAAAACAGAGAAATGTTGACTGCAGTGGAAGAAGTGGTCTTGGGTAGGTCTTTGACATTTAACCCCTCAGTACCTCATTCATCCCTTAGATTACGGTGAAGTGCCAAATTCCTCTTCAGGGGGAACTGGAAATGAGGCTGAAGCATGTGGTCAGTCTATGGAAACAGATAGAGAGACCATGATGTGTGAATCTTAATACCAGTAAGACGCCCTAAGATGCGAGAGGTCATATATGGAGATCTAAGTAACGATCCAGTCGTTTCTATGTATGGATATCCAGGGTTTGATGAGGTCAGTATCGTGACCTTCATATATGGATGTCCAGGTGATGATAGTCAAATTAATTCTGTCTTGGCCATATGGAGCATCCATATATGGGCATATATGGGCTTAATATTGATGACATAAGACTCATTGAGTCAACAGTGTGATGTCACAATAGGTCAGCTATAGACATTGAGGCGTTACCCATCTACGGACAGAAAGAATCTGCCGGGTTTCATAGTAAACTGCTTTCTACGGTCGCAAACACTCCAGGAGAAGAGAAAATGAAGTTAAACTCTTACAGACAAAATGTGTGTTGGTCTTCAAGAACACAAAAAGAGCTCTATCCCATGGAGGTTGGAAACCCGTGCAATGGGCTTTAGCCAAAACCAATAACATAACTGCTCAAGACCAGCTCAGTGACTGACTGGCCTTGTGGTTAGACGGTGTCCGCCCTGAGACTTGGTGGCTGTGGTTCAATACCGGTCTTACCAAGGAAATAATAAAAATAGTACCTGATGCCTCTAGGGATGGGACGTTAATCGTTATCACGTTGCAACGTGTCTGCTATTTTTTGGCAAATGATCCGCCCCAGGATAATGGACGTTGTGGATATTTTGATTATCATGATAGGTAAATCGCAATTTCTTTGGTCACAATAATCGTGACATGAAACTTTCAAATGGTCCCATCCCTGGATTTCTCCCTGTTTGCCACTCAGCATTGAGGGTGGTTAGATTGGGGATAGGTCCCTGTGACATATGTGCAGGGGCTGTACTACGCTACAGAAACAGAAGATAGGGTCCACATGGCTAGGGAACCACTGGTTCCCAAGGCTACTTAATAAATAACATAATGTCACCATGAGACTGGAGTAAGAGGACCACAATGGCAATAAGTCCTGGATTTTGTGTTTCATACTCGGAAATGTCATAAACTAGGAGGACATTCTTCTTTAAACAGTAAAATGTCAAAGTTAATTGAACTCTGAAAGTTTATAATGTAACCAAATGGACCCGTCATGGAGAAGAGGAGTAAACTCTCTGAGTTACAAATGGATAAATTAACATTAGCCTAAATATTTTACTGTATAGACCGGTATGTCCACCCAGAAGGCCTACACACCAGCAGTACAACAAGTCCTCTAGTGCTTGAAATTAATTTGAGTACTCTTCCATTTAAAAAAGCTTTCTCTAGCTGTCACCCTTTGTCTTTAACACTGACATTATAGTGGCATCTGTCTGTCACCTTCAGTCTGAGCCTTACTACAGCAAAAGTCTGTGTTTAACTCAAGAGTGTGTAAAATTGACCTGTCCTGAGGTTGCTATTCTGTACACGCTTGGACTTTACACTGAAGATTTGTAGAGTAGAGGCAGAGGTAGAGGTAGACTGTTTTTGGGCAGTGTGGTAATAGGGGACATAGCTACCAACAAGCTCCATACAAATGCATGCTTGTATAACTCTTGTTTTCATGGGTTAGCTCATAAAGCAGACATATAAACTGAGCTAAACCAAACTGCAGAACAGAAGACTAACATAAACAGAGCCCGGCAAGGGGAAGAGACATGACTCAGACCCTCTACAACACAGGATTATCATGCCTTCACACTCCACTGGACATTTGATAGTAAAAAGGCTGCAGAACAAAGACAGGCTTCCCTTCGTAAACTACTGAAAGTGAACAGACCAGGAACGAGTCAGAGTGTGACTCATCCAGCAGGTGTGCTTGGGGACAGCTACCCATATTTAAATATTGGATATATTAGTGTATGGGGTGCCATAATAAAATGGATAGTGAAAGAGATAGTGGTGGTAGAGCACTGAACAGACAGATTGTACTCGGAAATTGTAATATTTCAGTCATTGTTCTACAATGTGTCCTCAGACAGGTTGTGTAAGTTCCTCCTATGCTGTGTGACTTCCTCCTCTGTGACATTATCCAGACAGACCACAGGAGGATGACAGGGTCTCCCTGGAAGAAAAGTGTAGTGGGAAAATGGCACAAAGCCAACAACAAGAACTACTTTCCACCCTAGCCTTGGACTAAGACTATATCTTAGAAGATGTATTTGATCAAGTCTGACTTTTAATAGTATAGATAGATTCAAATGTCAAAATCGATCTGATAGCCTATAGTTTTGATCCAAGGCTCTCACCTGTCTCACCAATCTCACTTGACAGGACTTTTGCTAATTACAATATGGTAGTTATAGCTGTTTGTTTATATTCATAACCCATGGAGGTACAGCTATAGGTTTTCTTTAGCCCAAAGTGATTAACATGCCCAGTCAACAAGATGTGATTTGACTGAGACAATACTTTAAAAGATACATAAATATTAAAAGCATACCATTTTCGATAACAGTATGCTTGTTCACAAATGTGACAAATACTACACCAATATGTCTTTTTCAAATAAATCCTGACAATTAAACTATATATATATATATATATATATATATATATATATATATATATATATTTTTTTTTTTTTTTTTTTTCTCAGACATTTAGGCAGTCAGCATAAACAGTGTGGCTCCTTACCTTGAAATGATAACTCTTTTCAAACTGCAGTTCGTATGGGTTTGAGGACTTGATCAAATTATTTTTAAATGGAACCTCCTTGCGACGATTATGTAGCCTGCTGCTCCAGTCTTCTTTTCTCCAGGTATTATCTGTTAACAGCCAGATGCTGAACTGATTTAATCTGTTCCACTGGCCGTCCTGGGTTGGATCACTGCGTAGTCCACACTCTCTCTACTCAACGCCCACCTAAACAACTGACGCTTTTACTAAAGTTTGCTCAAGTTTTGGGTGGGACAGTCTGGGACTCATAGGTGGGACTGCGAGTCTCCGACAACAGATTACGTAGGGCCCACACTCAGGCCTATGAGCAAGGCATGACGAGCAAAAACCAAAAGTAATCTCCGAACATTTTCAAAAATGGTGTTGCTGTGTACATATTCTCTGTGTAAATGAACACATAGCATACTTGTTTTGCTCCGAATTAACAGAAAGAGAAATAGCTCCCTCGTGTGGATAGGCTAGGCCTCTGCAAGGCTACATTTATTTTACATCTGCATTAAGCTACTTGATTTAACAAATTGAAGCACAACTTAAATCATTGACACAAATATTAAAAATAGTTGTATGTACACTTTTATTGAAAATCATGGTCAACACCAGCTGTTAATACAATATTTGTTATTTTGCAGTGTAACAACCAACAACCCACTAACATTTGAACATTACATTTTATTAAGACAAGTTCCTGCATTTCAATGCAGGCGTCGTAATAATAACAAAACATGAACAAAACTACAATCCAAATTCAATAATTGTAATAGAATATAATCATGTACCAAAGCAACAGTACAAAGGCATAGAGTTAATAGTGCAATTTGTCTTACACAACAGATTTGAAGGTAAGCACCTGAGAAGATAGTGGACTGAAGTCAGATCACTCAAAGCCTTATTTATACTCCATCATACACCGAAAATAACTGATCTACAAGGTCTGACCTACACCGTCAGTTGACAAAGTATCTTAAGTTTAACGGTGAGGCAATTCTTTGAAAAAAAAAAAAAAAAAAAAAAACGGAAAGATATGCAATTCCTTCATGGTACGGAGGTTAAATGTACCAGTCCTAGACCTTGCATAAAGCAAGAGACAGACAGACACAGGCCTTCATTCTTTAGAATTGGTTCTTCTTACATGGCCAACCTGGTTGAATGGCAAAAAAAATAAAAAATAAAAAGAAGCAGAAAAGCTTATATGGTCTTCACTACACCCCCTGCAAACAGGTTAAAGGCACAAATAGGTGTACATATACATCTCTTTTTATGCTGGTTTGTGCTTTTCAACATAATGTCAGTCCTTACAATAATAAAAACTTTGACCAAATAAATGAAATACATTATCGTAATATAATGCTTGTGTCTTTGAAGGTATTTTTTAAAACTGGAAACAAAATATTTTGTGTGTGTGTATGTAATGAACTCTGTGGCTACTTCTACTATACATATTTTCAAGCCATTTTTCCTATCTCACTTCAAGATAAAAGCAGTAGCTTTGTGTACTGCTACATTTTGACATAATACAACCATCCTGTTATCACGTTTCCAAAAATATATACACAATATCCATCAAATAATTGGCTCAATCTTTTTTTAAAGCATTTTACCATTTCAATCAAAAACATATTTTCAAGGAATAAGAATCAATTAAGGATAAATCAGGGACAATTAACAGTAGACTAAATACTAATCATTATTGTAATTTCACAAAGAAATATGAATTATATTCTCGGTATGATTGAGTCAGAAATGCACTATAGGTTTTAACACTTAAATTATCATACGTTCAAGTAGTTTATTTCAATAAATATATTTAAATGCATGTTAGAAGTGAAAAAGACCAATATAAAATATACCAAGTTCAAGCACTATTCAATGAAGTTTCGCTAATGCTGCAATATAACAGGCCATTGTTCACTTTCATAACAGGCCTGGTGCCGTTTTCATAAAATATTGTTCACATATGTCTTTTGTGGTTATTATAGTACTTGATAATTAAAAAATGTGATTAAATAACATACTCACAAAGAAGAGCAAAGATACAGACAAAGACTATGGCGTTAAGAAAGCAAGCAAAGGCACACAGATGAGTTCCAACACAGACAATTGATGTGTAGAACCACTGAATCATTTACACACAATTATCACCACAACAAGTTGTCCTGTGACCATGTCAAGGCTTCGACTGAATCTAAATAACTGTAAACCAGGTGCAGCAGTCGATGAATAAGAAACCATTTGTGTTGGTCACACTGTGTAGTCTAGCTCGGCATTCATCTTGCTGTACAGGGCATAAATAGCATCCACAGTAACAGTGTAGTTTATAAGGAATTTTCTAATTTTCTCCAAGCATTCCTCGTCCTTGACTTCCCGACCCTTGGAAAGAGCCTTCAGGAAGTCTGCCTTATAGGGAGCAGCATAAAGCGCTGCCTAAAAGGGGCAAACAGAGATTTGAAAGACATTAACACTAAAATAGTGTTAAATTAACAATGAGGACTGAACAAAGCTTGTCTTCAACAAACACACAATACCTGTGAACTCCTTACCTTGAAGAGTTGTTGAACCAGCCAACCATGGTACCTCTTCAGGGAGACTTCGTAAGCTCTGGTGGCATTGATACGGATGAGAGTTGGGTTGTTTTCGTCCCTCTCACCATCTGCCAGACTCTGAAGTAGGACTTGGATAAATCGTAGACCTCTGGTTGGAGATTAAGAAATATACACAACGGTTGTGGCTGGTTACATAAATAAGCAATAATAAACATTTTTGTTGTCAATATCCTAAATATGCGTGCTCCAATGCGTGCACACACCACACCAGTCTCACGATACCGTTCAGCTCCACGAGTTGTAATTAACACAAGATCCCTTACACAACACTGTATCCTATATCAGTAATCGGGGTTTATTTCATATGGTTTGTCCAATTGGCACAGGGGTAAAGTTCCTGCCCACCACTAAGGAGACCAGTTTTCAATTCCTCCAATACACATCCGGTTTGGGTGGGCATTACAAGGTACACAATTAGCCATTGTTTGCGGAGGAGGGTGATCTCTGTTGCTACACTAGTGACTCCTTTTAGATTGGTCAGGGTGCTTGTTCAGCAGGGGAGTGGAGCTGAGAGGGATAATGTGTTCCTCTGCTTTTGTTCCATTTTATATCAGTTGATGATTTTCAATCCCAGAGTGTTCGAGTGCACTTTTCAAGGTTACACAGTTTTAACCACCACCCACCTGTTCTCTATGGTACCTTCATTCACTTTTTGGGGGGTCTGGGTTATAATAACATATTATGTTCAGGTGCATTTGATGTGTTGTATTTGCATTCACCTGCAAATTAGATGTAAATCTCAATGTGCGACATTATGACACACACGCACGCACACACACACACACACACACACACACACACACACACACACACACACACACACACACACACACACACACACACACACACACACACACACACACACACACACACACACACACACACACACACACACACACACACACACACACACACCTTTTTAGCCACATAAGTGCCAAGGTAGCTCCAACTTTGGGCCATTCTTCTCCATGCATCTCCTTCTCTGCCTCCAGTATATTTTGGAGTGTCTTGAACTTAATTGGGTTGCCATCATAAACTGCCCTGATTTTCTAAATGTGGACAACAATACAAAACAGAGTTGAATGTACATTTGTACTCCCTGTTGTTTACAGATAAACAAATGGATAAATGAACGCTGAGGATTATATTGTGTATTATTAGTATACTATATTAATATTAGGTGCTTACAGTGATGTTCCCTACTATATCAGCCTTGATTGGAGCAAACACTGCCGAGCCAAGGCAATCTGAAGAGAGAAACGGAGAAAGAAACAGTAAAGAGACATCATTGTTAATGCTATTAATCACCTTAAACTTGACTCGTGTCATTGTTGAAGGCGAGACATTTCCAAAGATTAGAAAATAAACAAACAAACGGCGAAAATGGCAGATCTACATTACAAGCTCACAATGCACCACAATCAAAGTATATGCATCATCGTAACAGCTTGAATTAACATTGCACTTTTATGGTAGAAAATATAACGGTTTTAAGTGTCATTACTACTACAGCGGTTCCTTATGCACATGTATGCACGTTTTGTTTAATGATGATATCATTTTAAATAGTTTGAACTTGTACTAAATTGTTCACTAAGAAACAAAGCTAAATAATTAAACAGGATAGAGAGCCAGACAGATTTTTTTGAAAGGAGCTTTGGATTGCATTAAATATTCAGTAGCTCCTGCTTTCCTCTTCAAATGCCTGTGCATAGGTATAAATGGGAGATTTTTTTTAAATAAAGGCCTATCACTTTTAGCACAAATCCTTACAACATTTCAATGTTTTCCTATGTGCATGGCAGAACATGTAGATATAAAACTTTAATAAAAATGTCAAAACAAGTTGCAGTACACAAGTGTCTGCATTATTAATTTATGTTTTAATTGAAACTGAAGCATCGTCATTATAGTATTGTAAATAGGGTGTTTTCATTCGGTTACTACACAGTAAAATCATCTGTGTTAATTTATACATTTGTAAATCCAGGAGTTACAGTCCATTTGGTTTCTCTTGTGAAACCAGAGTGAACCAACACTCAGGATTCTACAGTGTAGAGAACCTACAGTAGTATGACAGTCGGACAGTGGACCACAAGGGACTAATCTAAAATCTCTTGACCGCACACAGCTGATGAAGAAGATCGCGTGACAAAACAGAGAGCCTTCAGCCCCCCCACAGGTAGCGGAAACTACTCATGATGACCAAGTGCAGTCAATTGTGTTGAACTGATGCCAACACTGTGGTATCTCATTTCAGTGACATCCCCTTTCTCAAAAGGATCTTTATACGTTTACCCTGCATGCCCTCAGTGTTTACAGACTCTCAGTGTTTACAGTCTCTATATCAGTGTTAATTTTGACGAGTAAACTTCAGACTACCTTTTTAAACTAAATAAATACTAAGCTATGATGACTAAAACTATTACTAAATATGCTGACAATTTCGTCAACAAATAAAAACTAGGCTAAAATATTAGGAAGGGACTAGTGCAGAAGAGATCCAGTAGAACTAAAAATAGTGATTGATTGTGTGCTGGCGTTGCACTCCAAAAATCTGCCATTTTCGGCATGCAGCTAAAAATAAATGATGCATCAAGGCCTGGCAAAATACATTTTTAGTCGACTAAAACGTTGTGATATTTAGTCAAAACACTTCAGAAGACTAAAATATGACTAAAACTAAAGGAACTGTATGACTAAAATTAACATTGCTTTTCATACACACCCCTCTCTGCATGGCTGACTGTCTATTGTTTTACAATGCATAATATACTACAACTCGGCTGTTGTTACAAACAACAGTGACTCTCTGGAAGCCCCTGGCAATGCAAAACAAATAGAGGTCCCACAAGAGCCTGTAGGGGGGTCAGCTCCTTTTCCCCCTCTACAACAAATCTCTTCTACGGAAATAGCTGATCTACAAGCTCATAATGAGTAGCACTGCGATTTGTTGTGAGCTTGTAGTTGTACTATTTTCGTTCATGTTCTTGATTAGATAAAAAGGCTTATAGGAAAGTTGAAGAAGAGATTTCCAGGTCGCGAGTACAGATTTCACCATGGCTTTGAGTAAAATGGTGATGCCCCAGGTCAGATAAAAGAACAGCGATAAGAAGGATAGAAGTTAATGGTTTCACATGACAGATTCAATACAGGAGCGTTGGCATATTAATACAGAATGAAGCCACACAAAGCTGCCCCAGTGCACTGTGCAGCCATTGAATGAGCAAGGGCAACTCAACACCGTACTAATCAATTTTCACAACTTAAAATCCAGGGCAGAGAATTAAATTATGCATGCTAAAGGATGAGGACTGCTTGATGAAGAGGAATTTGATCCCCCCCCAAAAGATTATCCTTTATAGGGACTAATATGTTGAGGTGATTGGATAAATTGTATCACACAATTAGATTTGTGTTTCTTAATCAAAGATGAACTTAATCCCATTTTGGAAAACAATTCCCAGTTGCCAACATCAGACAGAGAAAATATGTGTAAACAAGAACATTAACAAATGCATCAATATAGATAATAATCTAATATAAAATATATTTTACTCTAAGATAAGTCTTGCCTATAGACTGTCACTGTGAGATCATTCATTGTTAAATCAAATGATATGAAGCCTTCTGAAAGTAAATCCCTCTTATAGAAATTACATCATTTCTGCATACATTAACATCAACAATTATGTTTTCTTCTACAATGACACATAACTGATGGGGAACATGCTAACTACTATGTATCAAGTACAGTACGAAATGTACCTGTACAAACTTCACTTACCAAAGAAGGGTGGAAGATGTGACACTGCCTCCAGAAATGGTCGTGTCTCTATTTTATGATCAGGTGGGAGCTGTCTGAACTGATGGTCATTAAGCAGAGCCATCTTCTTGGACCCTGTAATATTACAAATAGACTGTCTGGCACAGTCAGGCACAGCTGATTGATTGCAGACACCTGGGAAAAGTAGACAACAAACAACACTCCCACCTCCTCCCTCCCTCTTCCCCCTGCTTGCTCCTCCTTTGCGCGCACGCGCACACACGCACGCACGCACGCACGCACGCACACACACACACACACACACACACACACACACACACACACACACACACACACACACACACAGCCACTTACATTTGAGTCAAATAGTCAGCCGGCTGTGACAGCATCAGAAAAAATATCCCTGTAGTTTTAACACGGTATTCCCGGTAGTCTTGACTCTTCAGTCAAATCTGGTCAGGAGGAGAATGGGACTTTAACAACAACTCAGCTCAGCTCAGACTGCTGATCAGCTGACAGCATTCTTCCTCTTTCACACTTATTATCATAAAATGTAACAAGACCGCCGACTACTGGGATTTGGATGAATTACTGAACCTTCTGAAAAACAAATGAAATGTTATGACATGTATTAACTTTTGCTAATTCATTTATTATTACGCTAAAGCTATAATCTGACATATCTAGGGGGGAGCAGCCCATATATGTAATAATGTATAATAATTATATACACCAAAGGTGCACTAATTTGTTGTGTTGAAAGATAGTTTGCTTTATAAAGACCTGTCAAACATATAATTCGAGTAAACCAAGTTTACGTTGTTTTAATATAATTTACCAAACAACTTTTTATGGACTGTTTATGGTAAGGAGCTTTTTGACCCATACCGTATCCCGTAGCGTGATGGTAACTAGGAAGTGGAGTGGTCTGAAGAAGCTTGGCTTGAGACGGTTGTAAAGCAGACGGACGGTTATTATTTGAATGCTGACCCGCCTAGTAGAAATCAATATACACCAATTTGAGATTTAAGAGTGACACGGGACAGCCAGGTAAGCGTATTGTATTATATTAGATCATAAATAATGGGATGGGCCGTCAAGCGAGACAGATATCAACCAGTGGTGTACATTCTGTACAACATTCTTTCCACCACTGAACGTAACTGCTGAATAGGCTTAATTATGTTCCCCCACAAATCCATAATAGCTAATGCCGCGTCGTGGCCAACGACGACAGTAATATTTATATTGTTGTAACGTTTAGCAGACTGAGTGTGGCAGTTCGCCTCCTACGGGAGACGAATCCCAGCCCCCTACTCAGCAGACAAGGCAAGCAACGCCAAGAGGCATTGATTGATTGAAGACTTTATAAGTTTGCTTAGGAAAAAGTACAGTTTCATGACGGTACAGTTCACACTGGTACAAGGTCTACTAAAAGGAGATCCTAGAAGACTAAGCTTATTTCCATAGGAAACCATTGAAGTATCTCATATACCACTGAATGACAGACGGATAGAACACAGTATGCATGCAGTAGATAGTCAGGAAAAAAAGGGGAAAACAATTTAAAAATAAAAAAATAAATAAAAAGGACCACAATGGAAACAAGCTCCTTTGTCTTTTTGTTATCCTTGGCTTTTAGCATTGATTACCACTGTACTATTTGTAACTGTTAATAAAGTATTCAATCAATCAATCAATCAATAACAATGTGTAGAGGGCCATTCACACACTGAGCACTATATATATATATATATATATATATATATATATATATATATATATATATATATATATATGTGTGTGTGTGTGTGTGTGTGTGTGTGTGTATGTATATATATATATATATATATATATATATATATATATATATATATATATATATATATTCGTTCTAAGCCAAGTGGATGGCAGTGGCACTAACTATAAAACATACAATGGTGAAAGTTATAGTTATCTTATAGTTATCGTGCCCAGTGGGAATGTCGCTTAACCCGTGTGTCTGTCTGTGTCTCTATGTGTACACTGCCTTTAGAGATCACTGATGGCTCTACCAACCCTGTCCGCTCATGTGCCCAGTCGTGCCCGTGTGGTGGAGAGACAGATGGCACGGCAGAGGGAACAAGAGGCCCGTTGGCGGCAGCAGTGGGAACTGCATTCTCAGTACTTCAAAAAACAGAGTTTATACAGCTCTAAACAAGCAGGGTGGAGTTCTCGTCAGTCTTATGAACAGAGGTAATATACAGTGGCCATTCTATTAGGCAGCATTGACAATTATTTATGTAGTCTACCAGGCAGGTACAACCCCAATTTGCACCCTCCTCCTCCTTTCAAGATTCGGCGGGCTGCACATTTTGGCCATTTCTGCATACAATATGTGTCATGTACTGAGTTGCTGCACTCTGTTTGGGGGATTAGGAGGTTGTTTACATTTATGAACGGGTGTACCTATAGACTTTCCTGTAGAGAGCGCTGCCGCCATTTCTGCGGTGTAAACAGCAGCCAGTAGTGGAGTAGAAGTAAAATTAATGAAAATGGGAAATGCTCAAATAAAATACAAATACTCAAAAGTGTACTTAAAGGAGTAGTTCACCCCCAAAATTACTTTTTTTCTATTGATTAGTCATGCCATGGAGACTAGAGTTCAATAATATTTTTTGGTTTTTGTCACATTCCTTAGACAAAAATTTGATTTGAGTAAATTTACCCCTATTGATTCCGGATCCGGAACGAATGGGGGTAAATTTATTGTTATCACATTTTTGTCTTAGGAATGCGACAAAAAACCAAAAATATTATTGAACTCTAGTCTCCATGGCGTGACTAATCAATAGAAAAAAAGTCATTTTGGGGATGAACTACTCCTTTAAGTACAGTACAGTACAGTACTTAAGTAAATGTCACCCTGGCCACAATATGCGATGTGAATGGCATGAACCTGTAGACACCGGAAGTGGTGGAAGTGCTGCGGTTAACGGAAGTTAGGTCATGCGTTGCAGTCTGTTTACATACGCCAGCGAAACAAACCTAAATAGATTGTAGCTCTTAATAGGTGTCCTTTGTCAGAATCAATGTTTTTGTTTGGATATTGTTTATTACGAGCACAACCGAAGGGTCGGGAGAAGTAGAACAGTTTTTTCCGCCAGCGGGGAATACACTACACTGTGAAAAAAACAATAACATCTGGTGAAATTCTCCCGGCTGAAGTAGCACCATTCAATGCCGTATTAGCCTATGGTCGTAACCAGGCTTTTCTCTTCACAGATGAGTACGCCTGGCTACGCAAGGCTAAGTAAATGTAGGCTACTAGTTACTTTACACTACTGTTTACACCGCGGCAATGGCGGGTGGCGCCCTCTACAGGGTGTCGCTCAGGAAATTGGTCTATAGGTGGCCAGTGAGTGTACACAATAACTTTATGTACCACCACACCACATAAAGAGCTAGCCCATATCTGTTTCACACCAATTACATGATGTACACATCACCATTCTGGAGAAACTTGCCAGTTCTGATAAAGACTCTTGAGCAGACAGCTGACATAGGAATGGGTTAATGTCTCATTCATCTCTTGGGCCAGCATGTCGGCATACCATAAAGAGAGGTTGAAGGAGGAGAAGAAGGTGAACCTGGAGCAGCGCAGGAACCGTCTCAGGGCCATGCTTCAGGAGGAGCGAGACCAGCTAGAGGCAGAGCTCCGAGGAGTCGTTCCTGATAGGAGAACGTTGTCAAGCCAGTTGGTGCAAAAGACAGAAGAGCTCCGCTCAGCTAGGGAGGAGCGAAGGAAAAAGGTACAGCAGTTGCATAACTTGAAGCATGAAATCTTTCTCCATCAGCAATGTAACAGTTGTGATGCGCTGGCCGGAGCTGTCACCAAGCAACTTCAAACTTGTGGTGTGTGTCCCAGATGACCCGGGGGTGTGCAGTGCCAAGTGGGAATTTGATAGGACCAATGGTTTTCCAGAAACAAACGAAAAAAAACAAGTATCTGTCTGTTGACAGACATGACAAAGTTTGAGAACCACTGATATAGGCCAATTCTACAAATGTGGGGGGAAAAATGTATTTTGCTATATCATTGGTTCACAAACTTTTTCATGTCAAGGACCCCCAAAATTATATGTATTTGGCCACGGACCCCCATCTCAAAATATTTTGTTCTAGGGACCCCCAGAAGCAAAGATTTGAGTTAAAACTTTTCACTCTAAATTTGGGTCTTGGAATATCTATTCTGCATCTAGCTTAGGGCCTCAGACCCGTTGACAAACGCCAGGTTGCGGGAGGGAGACAGGCCAATAGGATAGTGACAGAGACAGGAGCTACCCCAATGCTTTTCTTTCTTCTTTGCGTTTGTGTTGACCCCCCTGCCTGAACCTACTGAAGTTAAGGGTCGACTCGCACATCACTATAACAGTGTGCAAAATGTGTTAGCCTGTACTGCAATGATAATGGTTGTCTCTGTCTTATACCCTCTAGCTGGCACAAGAGCTGCTCCATGAACACTGGAAGAAAAACAACCCAGAGTTGCGAAAGGTAGCTAAACCTAAACTACAAATATAAAGGCAACAAGTTGCCAAACCCTTTGTTGTTGCACAGTGTGAGGTTTGGGGCAAACGGATAAATGGCACAGCATGCTAAGAGTTCAGAGGAATCTCATGACAGTCCAAGACTCCATCCAGTCTAGTAGAGAAAACAGACACTTTTTTGACAAGACGTGCACTTGATCTGGAAACCAATAGCTCTTGTGAGGCAAATATTCCATGACTTTGTTAACCCGAGTCCGCTTAGGTCAGGGTTGTCTTTGTCTCTACAGTGTATCTGGTCTTTATCTCTGTCTTGTCACTCCTGTCACAAATTCCAGTCTCATTCTGCCCACAGGTCGAATCTGTGTTACATAAAGATCATGTTGTCAGCCAATGGCAAGAGCAGGTGTCGGAGAAAAAAATGGTAGGTAATTTTTGTAATATGAGAATCAACAAAATATAGCTGTTCAGTAGATTGTTGTCTCAATACACGTTGAAGGAATATACTCATATTTTGACCATTTTAAATATTTTCATTGATAATAAAGGTAATTCCATTTTAAAACAATTTAGTAACCCTCGAGATGTAATATATATTATTGAGTTGAATTGTGATGCTCATCAGAGCACAGTATCACAGTAAATGACTCAGCATAGTGCATTATTGAGTACATTTAGACATTGATATAAGCCCTCTATTGAAAACCTACAGCATGAAGAGGCAGCTCAGGAAGAGAAGAGTCGTTTCGAAAATGAGTTTGAGAGAACGCGAAGAGAGGCTGTGGAGCGAATGAAGCTGGAGGAAGAGAGAAGAAAAACGGAGGAGCGGAAGAGAGCAGATGAACTCAGGAATCAGATGGAAGAACTGAAGCTAAGGGAGGAAGAGGTATACAGATCTGGGAATCTGAACTTAAAAAGTAAAAATAAATGGTATTGTCAAGTGTGTTGTTTTAAGTAGTGGTTCATTTCTCTGTGGCTCAGGCTGGTCGTCTAAAGAAAGAGCAGGAAGTCCTGCTCACCCAGCACTGGGAGTTGGAGAAGATGGAGGAAGAAAGGAGGAAAGTGGAGGACAAGAGAAGGAAATCGGAGATGGGGTAAGGCAAGCTATCTGTGGGCAAGATAGACAGTAGAAATCTCATTACGTTTGTCAGCTACATACTTACCGACTTTGCCCCTCCAGGCATTTCTTGGTCCGTCAGTACCGCGCTCAGCTGAAGAGGAGAGCACAGCAAGTGCAGGAGGAGCTTGTGAGTCCAATTAAACTTTCATTCATCTCTCAACATGAGCCTCTGTGGTTGTGACTCTGCCTGTGTACCGTACTACCTCCCTGACTGTACCCAACCAGGAGGCCGACCGCAAGATCCTGGCCGCTCTGATGGAAGGGGAGCAAGAGGACAAGAGGAGTGAGAGCGCACGAAGGGAAAGGGCTATGGCTGACGCTGCCTGGATGAAACATGTGATCGAAGAACAACTTGAGCTAGAGAGGGAAAGGGAGGCAGAGTTTGACCTTCTGTACAGGTGAGCACTTTTTCAGTTGAAATGGTTATTTTTGGTGCGCAACGCATTTATAAGATTAGTGTTTAGTAAGCCCCTTACTATGAGACCGGGATTCTGTTGCTGTCATCATTGCAAACCGCCTTGTCTCATCCTGTCAGGGAGGAAGCCCAGCGTGTTTGGGAGAAACGGGAGGCAGAGTGGGAGAAGGAGAGGAAAGCCAGAGAGCGGCTCATGCATGAGGTGAATTAGCCTTTTCAGGGATATCATAAATAAAATAAAAAAACACACACACAAATGGCTGAAACCCCCAGGTGGAGGTAACTTAGGTAAGCCAAAACATGACAGTTTCATAATAATCCAGCTGAATGCTTCACCAAAAGGTTCTCGTGGGGAGACAGCAGCAGCTAGAGGATAAGATGCAGCAGAACCGTGAGGCGCAAGAGGAGTCGCTAAGGAGACGAGAAGAGCTGATCCAAGAGCTGGAGTTGGAGAGGGAGACCAGACGCAGGGAGAGGGACCAGGAACAGGGAAACAGAACTGCACGGAGAGAAGAAATTACTGCTCAGGTTAGAACACTGCTTCTACACATATCCTGATTTTCACTTGGCAAGCAATGTAACTCTTTTGCTAAGTGATTGTTTCTAAGTCCCTTTTCAACTGATTCCACCAAACATCTCAAGTGTAGAACATCAACTCCCATGTTAACACTTATGTTGCAATGATTTTTTCCGGCCAATGTCCCGCGTTGCCATGGTTACCATAGACTTCCATGTAATTGTGCAAGTGTGTAAAAAGTGCACGCCCATGCCTAGATGATGCACCACGTGTGTAGATGCTGTTCACAGCTTTCAAACAAAAAAATCCGCTTGGAAATCCGTTCAGGCATTCATGATTTATCAGCCATTATGTTTTCTTCAGATGTAAACAAACATGGCTGCCATGTTTGAAAGAATGGGTTGGTATGGGGGTTAAACATGCAATTTCGCAATCGCGATCATGCCTAATACATTTCTGGAGGTCCAAAATTTTTTTTTTGAAAAAAAACGTCCCAAACTCGGGAAACTCGGGGTTGGCACAGCACTAGTACCAATACAAACTCGGGAAACTCGGGGTTGGCACCATATGTGTTAATGGACAGTGTTGTTCCTACCAGCTGTAGCACATCTATTACAGCTTGTGAGCATGCAGTAGAGATCTTTTATGCTTTTGTTGGAATTTCCTATCTGTGCATTTTCACATTGTAGATGCTCAATATTTGCAACATAATTTCACAAACACAACATGTGACAAAGCTCGGAGACATTGGTGTCTTACGGTCTTCCCCATAGAATTCGGCTTCAAATTAACCAACAAAGAAATCCGAATGGACCTCAAAACAACGATAAAATGTTAACTATCAGACTGCAGGTTGTTCCAAAAACTAATCCATCACATCACATGCCTGCTTCTCTACTTCTATACTACTCACTCCCTCTTCGGCAACCTTGGTCCTAGAACATGATTGGAAGATAAAACTAGCAGCAGTAGTGGAGTTTGATCAAATTATTTAAAAAATACATTCACTACTCTGCTTTGGGCAGTAGTTCCAAAATCAATATAACTTTTCCTCAGTTTTTTACTGTTTGTCAATTTGTCGTTGCAGATCAAGCATACTGGTAAGCCAGCAGTGAAAGCAAACAAATCTGTCCACACACTATTACATTTCCTCTGAGGTTCACTTTTCTGGGTTTGGAATCCATATCTTGTCTACAGTAGCTAGAGAAACTCGAGACTAGCCAATGCTATTGAGGTTTGGCAAAAGACAGGCTAGACATTCTGTGTATAGGAAAGACATTTTCTTTTCTTTTTTTGATTGGAGAATTTAAGAATGACTAATTATTGTATTATTTGTCAAAACACAGGGAGCCACTGGAGATGGCTTAAAAAGCTCTATGCAGCTTCAGAGCCACAACTTCATTGTGCCCCATTAATTGTCCCCCAAGCCACAATGACTACAACAGCACTAACTAATTTCTGAATTAACAATAGGCCAAATTACTCAATAGCCTTTGGACAACCCTCCATTTGTCACAAACCAGCTTAAAGATGTGACAGATCTCAGGCACACACCAAATTTAAAAAGGTACTATAAACAAACGATAGTTAAAAAGAGTTTGTGGAATTGTATGAAGCTAATTCATTCTCCCAAGTGTTCAATACATTTTAATGCTGTTGTAGCTACATTAATTCCATTACAGGTGGAATAAATGAACATAATGCATAGTCATACTATTAAAACCAGTAAGACTCCCTAATCGGGAGATATGCGACTGTCACGTTGCATATACAAACTTTAGAAGGCAATCATAGCCAATCAGGAGGGAATATGGGAAATGGGACAGATCCATGATGATGACATGACTTTAGAGATACTGTGTACCGCTTTGCGTGATTTTAGGCACAAATCTGTAGGAGCAGTGTCCAAAAATGTTTAGCAAAAATCGGCCTGATGGTGGCGCTAGAAGAGGGGCATGTGAGAAATGAGGGGTGGAGGTTGTGGTTGTTAAAATAAATGGACATTTGCTTTGCATATGCACTGATGGGAGTTAAAACATCAGCTGGTCTGGGGAGCAAGTCCTCAGACTACAGCCTGCACTTGGACAGTCTTGAACCAAGCATGATGTGTTTACAATACTGTATTACAATATAATTGCAGGTGGAGCAACGGTGTCGTGAGCAATGGGAGGAGAAACGCAGGAGAGAAGAAGAAGAAAAGGAGGAGGAGGAGGCACTTCAACTCAGAGAGGACGAACTGAGGCTGGAGACAGAGAGGATGATCGGGCAGGGGTACCAGGAAAAGGTACAGGATTATAAAAAAAGGCCACATCATATGAATCGATGACATTAAAGTTTGCATTCCAGCGAGGCAGATGTGTAAACATCTGGAAGGCTGTGATTCAGTCGTTTTTTTGGTTTGTTTTTTACCTTAAACTAATTGAATTCCATACTTGATGCCATCTTTTTCAGATTCACAGCAGACCCCGATCAGCCTGGACATGAGGACTCGACACAGGAGACCATTTGTATGGCAATAAAGCTTGTTTACATAACAAAATGATAGTTTTGCAATCATGCTAGAGCTAAATAGTTTTTTACGCTTTATTTATAAACATTTGTATTAAATCTGAAATGACCATTTTGTCTTTTTTGTATTACAGTAAACGACAAAATTACAACATATCTATAAATTAAGTTTATTTAGAAAATAAAAAATATTTTTCCCAAGTGCAGCTATAACAGCTGCAAGACATACATCTCTGGACCCCATTCAAGTACAGAGAGGGACATTTCCTTGATCAGATTTCAAGTTTTACAATGAACTCTTGATACAATATGGCGAGGATGGACCTTGGGTTGCACAATTATATAAGAGATAAATATAGTTCTATCCCATTAGTTGCACGTTAAATACAAATCTAGCAGCAACACAACGGAGCACAAAACACAGGACAAATGATTATTAGCTCTGAATATCTTGCGACACCACCAACACTGCTATAGCACACAAGACTGGATAATACATTGCAGTGTATATCCTCTGAAAAACATTATAACTTAATACAAGAACATGTTGCTGGTGAAAAATATAATTTGGCCCCTGACCAAATGTTACTTGCATTCACTGACTTGCCAAATAGGCATAGTAAAATGGCGCAATAAGTGAATTACAGAGGGTAGTTTGGACAGGGGCAAACCATATACATGTAAATATATTTTATGCAACTCACATAGGCATTGTAGAATGCACTATGTACATTAGAACATTTCCAATATTTAAAAAGATAGGGTAAGTGATTTTCTTTGGTTATAAGCGTTAAATAGCTCTAAGTTCTGATAGTACTCTTGCTATGGAGTGTTTGTTCAGTAACGGCAGCTATGGAGTGTTTGTTCAGTAACGGCAGTGTACATCATTTGTGAAATTAGAACTTAAGTGATGATAAAGAAATGAGCAGACAATTGGAACTGGAACACAATAAAAATGTATCTGACGAATGGGTACTCTCCTGATTGGCTGAAATCTTGTCACCTACCTGAAAATGTATTTTCTCTTTATTAAAGAGCTAAAGAGACAGGCAGACCCCTGTTACTGCACACGATAGCAATGATAATCAGAATACAGTGCTTTAACATTTTTGTTTCAACCAATAAAATCACCCTACCTTTAATGGAAGTATATTAAAAAGGTCAAAATATTTGAGGATATATTTTCATAAAAGATGGTAATGCAGTGCAATAAATGAAGAGAAGCTTCTTTAGCTCCAAGAATTTAAGCACTAGCAATTCATGGCAATAGATTCATGGATTGCGTATGGCTTTTGCTAGCTCCCATGTCTAGCTTTGGACTCTGGACTTGTTAACAAAGAACACTGAATACTGTACACTGAAGCCAAATTAAAACTAGGTTGTGCAACAAAGTATACATTAGGCTTTTGTCACAAAGCATTAAAAGAGTAGTTCACCCCCAAAATAACTATCTATTGATTACTCACGCCATAGAGACTTGATTTCCGGATGGGGGACCCGAATGCATTTGGGTCCCCATCCGGAAGTCTCCATGACATGAGTAATCAATAGAAAAAAAGTAATTTTGGGGGTGAACACTCCTTTATGGTTTAGTAACGTTAGTATTTACTTATTGAAGAAGCAGTATTTACATTATGGACTGATTGAGCATGACTGGTAAGAGTAAGCAGAAGGCCATTCTATTTCCCAGGTAAACCAGTCACTGCATATTATCTATACATGATTCCTCAACAGTTATAGAACCGTACTTCAAACCTAGCATTGTTAATGTGCTTACTTTTTCTCCCAAGACTACATTACATTGTTGGCTTTAAATGTTGTAAAACATACAAATCGTGTATTGTGCAACCTCTTAAAAAAAGAAATGCATGCATATACCACAAATACTGATAAAAAAATAAAAGAACACAACTGAGATGTTATTGGCCTGATACCATTTAAGTGCTATTCACTGATGACTATTAACAGTTGTTCTCTTTTGTGGTAATGGTCACAAGCTGCTTGGCTGCCTTTGCAATGTCATAAGCACACTGGATGACTTGCTGAGTGACAAGCTGCATGTCCGGCCCTGGGCTTCCCTCTGAGGGCACTGCCTTCCTACATTCAGTCTGAAGCCGGTAGGCACTGGAGGTCAACAAGCGCAGGGGCCCCCTCACCGTCTCCGAGCGGGGCTTCTAATCACAAAGTCAAACATTTAAATTCAATTAATGACCTCTGTCACACCTTTCAACCACTTAAACCAGAAATGCCATTGAACAAATATATAAATACTGTGGCTGCGTGACAATATTCTACGACGAAGTATAGAAATGGGGCTCCAGTGGTTTAATTGGTTAACTGCAATGTGGCTAAAAGTCTCTGAAACATCTTTTGCAGACCTAAAGCTGAAATAATCAAGGCTCCTGTGATCCCTTCTCAAATGTCTAACAAATATACGGTCTGAAATACATTATATAAATTAATTAAGGCTGGGACTTTAACTGATTAATTGCGATTAATTAATTACAGAAAATTAACGCGATTAAAAAAATTAACGCATTTTAATCGCACTTAGTTTTTGCACCACAGAACCTTCAGTTTCGGGCATACCGATCATAGCGATGCACCAACCAAGAAGAGACAACAAACGCAAAGGGAGAAGTAGCCGATCAGAGCGCTTTGCTTGGCCCAGTGGATGCGAAATTTAGATTTAAAAAACTCACTAGTTGATTCACTCGTACAACAAAATGTGTTTTACTTGAAAAAAATGCTTCTCAGGTCAAATATCGATGGGCGATTAAAATGCGATTAATTGCGATTAATTAATCACAGAGCCTGTAATTAATTAGATTAAAACTTTTAATCGCATCCCAGCCATAAAATTAATACATGGATGTGAACAATCTTTTTTTTATCCATAACATTTTAAGCAATATAATAGCAACCTACTCTTTAATTAATTAATCAGCAACGTGCTTTTATTTCCTTTTTGTTTTTACCTTGGGAAAGAGGGCAGCCATTTCTGTTACAGCAACATATATTCTTTCTGAGCATGGTATAAAGCTGTGGGGAAAAGAAAAAAAGTGTCCATGAAATTTACATAGATCAGACATGAAATCTGACTTAAGAGATAAAACAGAAAATTAAGTTCACACTGTGAGATGAGTTGTTTTAAACAAGCCAAGAATATTGAATGTAATCAATCGCAAAATGCAGCACTAATTACAACTCACAGCAATCCATGCAATAGGAGTTTACCATTGAACAACTGCATCTATTGTTAGTAAACATCAATTTAACAGGGGTAGAGTATTCAAAAGCGCAGCGCACTATATGACATTAACTTTGTATAGGCTATGCAAAGAAAGGCAAAACCTATGTAAAAACCACATGGAATTACATGTACCTGGCTTCGCTGTACATAAAGCTCTACAATCAAAGTAGACAGTGACATA
Source organism: Nannobrachium achirus (assembly GCF_963921795.1). Lineage (NCBI taxonomy): Eukaryota > Metazoa > Chordata > Actinopteri > Myctophiformes > Myctophidae > Nannobrachium > Nannobrachium achirus. The sequence goes on along the minus strand of NC_137832.1, from coordinate 34,862,570 downwards.
TGACTCCATAATTGGGCAGGTTTCAGCCTGATCAGATCACCTTCATATAGCTATAGCTATATGACTATCTTAGCTTAAGTTAGCTAACTAAACTAACCTAACTTCAGTTTTCAGCTGAGTGCTGCCCACAGAGGAGAACGGAGGTGTCTTGCTCATGGACACTTGGACATATTGCTGGAGCTGGAATCGTACCTGGGACCTCCGGAGTCCTAGGCGTGCTCACTAACCATTCAGCTATGGCAACCCAACTTCAACTTGAATTATAAAATGTAAAGTAAAATATTTCAAGACATTTGAAGTGTGGAAAAATGGAGGTACTTCCTTGGCCTACTGGCAGCATGCACAAGAAATGTGCGGTTGATTGGACAAGCGGTTTGTTAGCATAGCCAAACAACCACAGGGACTAAATCCCAACCCTTGCTATCAGACTAGTGGAGATAATAATCAAATAATTCCAGTAATCTCTCTGATTGGTTGAAACATATCCCAAGTTGGTGCCTGATGATAATAATTTAATAAGTATGGCAAGTAAGCATGAAACAGAATGCCTTTTAGGCACTTTTGCATCTTCACAATATTCTCCAGATAAGCATTTGGCTGTGCAATACAGAAAAGAGGCAGTCAGTCAGTCAGTCAGTAGGCAAGGTGGAACAATAGACAGGCAGGACAGAAAACCAATAGGTGAGAGAAAACAAAACTGTGCCTGGGAGGCAGGGACAGAGGCCAGAGTACCAGGAGGCAGGGTCAGGGGGCCGGAGGCTGAGCGGCTGGAAGGGAGCGGGGGCCTTCTCAGCCCAAGGCACCAGGGTGCTGAAACATCCCAGACTGTGCCTGAGCCGACGCACACCCTCGCGCTCGCATCTTCTGCTCAACAGGGTGAGGGACAGGGGCCACCACAGCAAAGTAACAGAAAACCAGAAGCAGAGGAGTGGAAGTGGAATGAGGGAGAAGAGTAACATAAAAAGAGACAAAGGGGAAATGGTAGGAAATGAAACTACTCAACCGAACATGACAAAATGCCAATGGGGAAGTAAGGGATGGGACTAAATGAGAAGCAAGAAAGTGAAAGTACAAATATCTTGAGTGAGTTGAAAGGTGGAACATTATTTCCAGATTCTGACCTGTCATGCTTGTTCTCCTGTGCGGCACGCAGAAGTTCTTGAATGTTCTTGGTGATTTGCTCCGTCTTGCGGATTACATCCTCTGTGCTGGGAAGTGTGGGGTCAGACTCTTGCTCCAGATCGTCCAGCTCAGGGATAGAGCTGCCCTCTCCAAGCCAGCCACAGCTTCTTAGCCTCCCTCTCCTACACAGACTGCCCATAGAAATAGAAAAGATTTGTACCCTCTACCAATCTCAGTCTAAAAAACAAACAAAAGCAAACCAATAACTTTATAAAGCAGGGGTCTTCAACGTTTTCAGGCCAAGGTCCCCTTTGCTGAGAGAGATGAAGCAGGGACCTCCACGACCTGTCAATAGATTCCATATAGTTTCATCTTTTGACAGCACAATCATCAGTGTATTTTGGATTCTAGAACCGTCAATACTAAATACACTTTACCTTTCACTCTGCTCTTTTTCCCCTCTACACCAAAGCTCTTTGCCAAAAATAGCCGATCTACAAGCTCAACGTTGTGAGCTTGTAGATCTGCTATTTTTGGCTAAAGTTCTCCGAATATGGACGCTAGGGTTCAAGTGGTTAATATAAAAAAGGAGAAAAAAAAAAAAGTTTATATCACACAAAGATGTGGAAGACCCCCTGTAGTAACTCTGAGGACACCCTAGGGGTCCCGGACCCCCTGTTGAAGACCCCTGTTATAACGTTTTTTTAAATGACAAATTCTTACCCCGACTCATCCATCTCAGAATCATTGAATGCATTGTCATAGTCGCTGTCTGGCATGCTGCCCTGCTTCTCAAACTTTGAAGCCTAGAACCAACAGAGGAGAGAGAATGATAAAATGTGCCTGTTGCAAATATCCAGTGGCACTGACGAGGTTTAGAAGAAAGAAGCGTTACTGGAATCATAATTTCAATGCAAAGTGTTCAACTTCAGAGAAGAAATTCAGACTTTGTGACATATTACACCTTGTGTTTATGGTATTGCCGAAAAATAAAGAGGATCTGACAATGATGAATTTGCCATTCAACAACTTTGCATGAAACAAGCAATAAAGCAACGAAGCAAGAATAAAGAATCTGCTAGCAGCTTTTAAAATGTAATCAGTGTTAGTGAAGACAATATCGAAGGTTCAATAGTTTTTACACTCGTCACTGGCAATGTATTGTTTGAAATTAGTCTAAATTGCTTGAAATCATAATCAGATCAGGGGAATGGCTGGTACTGGTACTGATACTATGACTGAGAGTCCTTGTCCCCTTTAAGCCCATATATAGAGATCCCTGATGTCATTAGTATATGCCCATAACCTGTATATTGGCATGCCCATCTATTGGCATATTGGTCAGATCGGCAGTTCTGGACAAACGCATATCCAAGCGACTCGGTGGCGGGCACCACACTCCCTCGAGTTCTTGCTCGCGCCGAGTTAGAAGTTGGTCAGTCCCATACATACACACATGACCATACAGTATATGGGCATAGCGATCAGATCTGTGACTCCGAACATCCGGACCTCCCATATGCATATACATATATGTTTATGGTTATGTCTGAGTCATAGTGACATGCCTATATATGGGCGTATCGGGTTTGTTTATGGTTATGTTAGAGTGCCATGGCCCTGGTCGGTCCGCCCGCCCTCCCATTAGCCAATTTTAATATGGGATCTATGGACCTTATGCTAGGATTAATAAAGCCAGTACTATTTGGGAAGACATCTCACACTATTTTATCAGAATCATGACACATTCACTTTTCCCCTACTGTAATCCAAGGTAGATTAAAGTTGTAGTAGTCATAATCATAAATTGAGGTGAAAGTCACGACTCAGATGAATTCATCAGAAGATAATACTCAGGGAGAGACAAACTGAACAACAAATCAACACATTTGCATGTACCGATAAAATAGCAACCATTCATCCTCAAGACAGTGGGATGACTCTCCCTCTGAATTTAGATTATGCAATGATTTGAGAGTTCTGAGCAGATACACATACTGTAGAGGAAGCAGGATTGCATATCCAAAGAGGAAGCTGAGACAAACGAGAAATGCACTTAAACCATACAGTATACATACCCTTTCAATAAAAGTCCTAAAGCGCTCAAATACAATCCTCCTCCTGTATGTAGTAAAAGATGCAAGGCTGCATGCGCACCCTTGTCTCGGACAACACACGACTGTGACGATATAATTGACAAGTACACATTTTGACATGTCTTTCCTCTGTATCTATACCTAATAAACCATCTCTTTAGACAAGGAGCACCCTAGATTAACACATGGACTGGGTGTTACTAGAGGAGGTGAGAGCATGCTGGTTGAAGCTTGCTGTGCATGATGGCCAAGTTCTGAGATGGGGAAAAGGACTTCTCTTAGTGTTGGAGTGCAAGTGATGTGGGCTCAAGAATTTTATATATTGACAGACACTACTTACATACAGACATTTCATTAGATTTTAAAATACAAATTTTGTTTTCTTTTCCAGTGGCAGGGGTTTGGCTTACTGTCAGCAACAGGCTTCTTATGGATAGAAAATAAGAATTCACTTTATCACTGTGCCACATCACAAGTGCACTCGTCTACCCAGATGTCAGTGCTTGGGCAGAGCTGTTGCATTTGCAAAAGACACACAATTCTCTTTCTGTAGCAGTCACAATGTTGATGATGGAAGTATGCATCAGGGGTGAATGCAGCCCATGGAGAGGGTTTGGTTCATGCAGGTAAGGAGTAGCATGGAAGGGAGTGGAAATGGAACAAATGACAAGGGTCTCTCGGTGGATTCGCTGCATCCCACCAGGCTGGGACCAAGTGAATAGGTACTTAACCTTCTGAGCACTTTCGTCCTTCGACCAAGACAGGGTGGATGGAAATGAGGGGAGGGATGAAGAGGTGGTCACAAAAGCGCCCCTTTCCGTCTAAAGACAGGGTTCAAATCACATTTTAAGGAGACAAAATAAAAATGAGGAGGACAAACTTTTGTAGAGCTCCCAAGAATCATTGTGACAACAGTATGTGACACAAGTAGCCTTGGGTAGATCACAACATAGCCATGCCTGTACTGGGCACACTGTAAACAGAAATAATATATAAGATATATTTTCACAATAAACATAAATAAAATCCAGCGTTCTATATTGCTACTCATGCTAGCCCAAACATCGACAAAACGACACATATTGAAAGCAGGGAAATAATCTACAATTATTTTTCACTACAAGCATATATTTTATGCTCATTGGTAAAATGTTGAAACAGACATCATCTGTTGTTCAATTCCTCGCAAGTTTGTTTCAAAAAACCCAAATGTAGCGCAAGCTAAAAGTACTTATACTCCAGTAGTACCACGCATAGGTACCTTTGTTTCTAATCTAATGTATAGATGAAGAATGACCAACCTTGTTAGTTTGTCGTTTAGTACAAAAGCACAGCACATTTGTATGGTATTTTTAATGCTGAATGACATGATACACAGAACAAATGGAAGTATATAATTAATTCAAGCTCAGCACGACAGCTCTTTATAAGCTAACCCTGTTTATCCTCATAAACAAACAGTACCCGATTTAACACCAGATTTACAGAGAATTGGTCCAATGAGAGTCCAAGCAGTGGACATCATGGAATGAGACTAGCTGTGTGTTGTTTGCTCATCGCATTGCACTTTCTGATCACTGTGACTTAGACAATACCCGATGGCAAATTACTATGAAAGTAAAGGAAATGGAGGGGGGAGGGGGCGTTTGCAGACAGATTGGATAGATGTGAGGAAAAGCTTGAAAATGGAGTGGAAATGGCAAAGGAAGGCAGGGTGCAGGTCTTACTTACATGAGGTGGGAAAGGTTGTAGGGTGGGGATACCCTCCTCTGGGTAGGGAGTTTCCCCCTTGGGGAGATAGGCCTTCAGGCCTGAGCCAGTCTCATACATAGACATGGTCCGGCTGGCCCGTGAAGACTGCCGGCGTTTCAGGGCTGAGGGGCTGGAGGGATCAGGGTAGTCTGAACCGCTGGGGACTTGATAGATATTGGTTGTGACCTGCCGCCTGAGAGAGGTGTTCTCGCTTTGCAGAGATTGCAGCTGGAAGAGAGGGGTCAGCAATACACTAAGAGGTGCTGTCAGCAAAGCAAGCGTTTTTCCTACACTGTTCATCTTTATAGCATTTGCCCCAAATTTGTCTAAATAACTGTGAGTGTACCCCCAATAAATAAATATGATAAAGGAATACATCCATCCATCTTTTTTTTCCAAACATATCTCCATATCTATCCACACTAATGCTCAATATAAGGTGGCTGTCTACTCACTCTGTGTCTCAGAGGTGGGCTGTGGATAACTAAAAAAATAATCTGAAAATATAATCTTTTTCACAAGTATCAAATGACTAAATCATAGGAATAACATGAGTCCTTCCCCTGGGTAGATTCTCTCTTAAAATTAACACTTTACAAGATAATGGGAACTACATTCATTCTCTTCCTGGAAAGTTACATGTTAAAATATTAACCATGGTTAATAATATCCACTGTTCAAAACAATCATAATAAACAGGTGAAACAAATTGTGTTTAGATTTCCTCTTCTAAGATGTGAAGCAAGGGGTAGGCAAGCAAAGGTTTGTAGCAGAGGCAAGTAAAATAGCTGCAATCTAGCTACCAAAGATGTGCAGGAAAGATGAGTACATTAGATTAGAGGCATTCAAGAAGTCAGCAAGATGATCATAACAGGATACATTTGAGAAAAAGGGGCCAAATTTGCCACAGTCGGGCAGATAAAATACTCAAACTACCAATATGCTTTAGCCACAAACCTATGCCATGATTGACTGACATGAATTGTTGGAGAAATGTGGTGATCACTTAAGTTGTAAATTAAAACTATGCTGATTTATGCTTTAGTGCAACAGTAACGCTCAACAAATATGATGTATTTTCAAGGGACAACTTTTCAGTCATTTTGGTCTAGACCTGTTTTAGTGAAAAATATCGAAATAAATCCAGGCATCATTTGAATTGTTACTTGAATCACTCTCCCGTGTGTCATAAAAATAATCAGTGGTGTATGTGGAGTGCTTTTGTTCCAACCCACCCTTGTTTTTTGATTTCAAGAGCTTGGTGAGGTCTATGAGACAATGCCAAACCACACAGCTAAATCTCACACTGGATGTCTACAAGAGGGTGCTGGCAAGACTCATTTTCTGACCAAAGAAATAAAAATAAAAGAACAGAAATCTAACATCACTGACAGGAACCCTTTACCAAATAATTTAACTTTAAGGTGCTTATCACATGAGCAAATGACAACATCTGGATCAGAGGAAATTGTCATTTGAGGTCTTTGGAGTTTGACAAGCTATAAGCTATTAGATTCACATACTCCATTCCAAAAGAATAAAAAAATAAAGTAATTCAATTACAAAATGTATACTCAGCTGTGAAGCACAGTAGAGCGACATGACCTCTTAAAATGAAAGCACCCCAAAGAATTACCCAAACACAACCATGTGCAGAAAAGACACTCCGACACTCTCCTTAGACACACTGAACTATAACTGATACTGCAACGGTCACTCATACGAGTTGTGTTAGTTTATATACACACTACATTATTTCATGCTAATTATTCAAACATGCTTGTTAGTACCATGAGATAGCACAGCTTTTACTGGAATACATTTCCTGCATAGAACAGGGTATTATAAATGTTTCCCCAATCAGAATTGTAGTTAAGAAAGCATTTCTTCTTCACAAATTAAACAAAAACAAAACAGAATGCTCCAGCCACCATTCAAACTTTGAGATGTTGTAACATGCTGGCCGAAACAGAAGGTGGACCAACGGGGGGTGACAGCAGCCTGGCCCCGGAGCAGAGCATTCCCCGTCAGGTGGCCAGGCCCTCATTACAACACACAGGCTGTGCTTTCCCCGCCAGAGGGAGATCACATTGGACTGACCGCTGTGCCCCTCCCTCAGTCCGGCCATTGGTGTTAGTTATCTTATTGGTGCAGTTCTGTGGATACCTTTTTCTGCATCAGCCTCAACTCATCGCTCAGGTTGCTGTTGACTTTCATAAGCTGCTGGATCTTGACTTCTGAGGCTGTAAGTGCATTTTTCACATCCATGAAGTCCTGCACGGTGACTGGTCCATCTGATAGGTCCGAGTCAAGGCTCTGTTGGGAAGGAATTGTGGGAAACAGTAGTGACATCTGACATGAGATAGGGGATACGTTGGTAACTAGGAAAAAGTGCTCCTCGGAGGTTAGGTAGGTTATTGTGGGCCAGCAATGTTCGGAATTCAGTCATGACTATAGACATAATGTGTACCGATTTGCATGATATTTGGACAAAATGTGAGTAATATAAAATGTGGTTTTGCTCAAATCGGCCTCCTGGTGTCACTATAATAGGCAAGAGAGTGGCATTTCTTTCTCATCCTTTCATGGCAATCGGACACTGCGTTCATGATTTGAGGCATTTTGTTCCAAACGTTCCTAACTTCAGATGCCAATCAGGATGGGATATGAAAAGAATCGGGCAAATCCATGTTGATCACATATTTGTAGGAGTACTAGCCAAAAATGTGTTTTGCAAAAATCTGCCTGCTGGTGGTGCTATAATAGGCAACTGGTTCTGCTCTAGCCTAGCACAGCCAGACAATCCATCCATGTTAAAACTGCAGTTAGTTAGCTGCATTAGTATATAGTCTGGCCAGGCCAGGCTAGTTCTGCTCTGTTCTGGCATTCAGGGAGTGTGTGTGCACCGTTTCACATGGATCGGTCCAACGGTGCCAGAGATACGCACAAATGCATGACGCAGTCTCTGCCACGACTTTGGCCTGGCAGAGACAACTGCCGGGACAGTGAGTTAATGTTTATTGTGCTTGTCCTTTTGAAACGAGTAGCTCTTTTGTCTTATTTTGTTGGATCTTGTCGTCAACTACCTTGGTCCTATCTCCTTTGCTTGAAGGTTGTTCTTGATCTGTATCCTCATCAGAGGCCACGCTATCATAATCAGGCTGGTCGTTGTCCTGGCCTTCACTTCCATGTCTCATACCCACATTCCTCAGGATAAGATCAACATTGTCTGGAATCAAGCAGAAGCACAAAGAAAAGATTGACATCACTATACCAGTTACACTAGTCAAGTCAAACTTTGATTGAAATATCAATATGACCTACTGACCTTTGGGGCTAGAGACTGAATTCCCTTGCTGTCTCCGTTTAGCGTCACTTAAAATGTCAATCACAAGAGTTGCAAATTCATGTGCATTGAATCTTGCAAGTTTTTGCCGTCCCTAAATTAAAGAAAGAAAAAAAAATACTTCAAATCATACTGCAAACTTCAAGGTGAATGTGTCAACTTGTGATAAATGAGGAAACACATTAAGAGGAGTGTTTTTTTCTCAACACAAAGCAAAATGAATGGTTTTACAGTTTAACTGAACTGAGTAAAGGTTGTGTGAGGTCAACTTACCTGGTTTCGTGTTGATGAATATTCTGGGTTCACAGGAAGGAAAGGGACCACAGTCGTCTCTGTCACTAGGGTGCTGTGGTTCTGCGTAGCTAACCATACTACACACAACAGGGGTGCATTCAAAGGTCATATTCATATCTGCATTCTGCAATATGCAATCTATTTAGGTAGCTTTTAACCACTTAAACGGATTAGTTCACCCCCAAAATGATTTTTTTTCTATTGATTACTCACGCCATGGAGACTTGAGTTCAATAATATTGTTTTGTAATTGTCGCATTCCTTAGACAAAAAATTGTATTATAGTAAATCTACCTCCATTGATTCCCGATGGGGACCCGAATGCATTTGGGTCCCCATCCGGAATCAATGGGGGTACATTTATTGTAATACATTTTTTGTCTTAGGAATGCGGAAAAAAACTAAAAATATTATTGAACTCAAGTCTCCATGGCGTGAGTAATCAATAGAAAAAAAGTAATTTTGGGGGTGAACTACTCATTTAAGATCCTATCTATAGACTTTGCTGATCAGTGTCCACATGGGTCTAAACTTGGCCCACACCTTTTTTCCCTCGTCTACGACAAATCTGGTCTCTTACCTGCATCAGTCTCCCTTCTGTCCACCTCGTCATACACATCCATGGCCAACTCCTCAAATAAATGATTACTGAGCTGCGTTACAAATAATGAAGAACAGACAGTCAGGAGTGGGTCAGTCTCATTTAGAGGAGCCTGTCATGAAATTTGTATAGTATAATTGATGATCAATTTAAATACTGCAACACTTACAGACTGCAGTTTCTTCTTCGCAGCCTTTGCCAGTTCTGATAAATCCAAACTGCTAAAAATGTTGGAGGGGGGAAAAACACACAATTAAAACTTATATATCATTCTACTAACAAAAGACAAAAATGTAATAAAAACACTGGAAAAACAATCACTTTTTGCTCCATAATACTTACATATTCCTTATCCATTTAGAGAGCAATAAAGAAGAAGAAATCTAAATTTATATTCTAAATAAAAGAACAATGCTACTGTATACTGTACTGCAGTACAATGCTGTGACTGGCACTACAGTTCAACCATTTACAACAATAGAACCGTTGTGTGGTGTATATGAGCTACTTTAGTCTCTTTCCTCACAACCAGATAATGGATGCTTCGCCAAGGCCACAAGCATGTCAGAACAGGTCCCAGAGCGAGAACACAACCATAAACAACTGCAACAAAGCCACTCAACAGTTTTGAAGGGTTGATTCAAGTTAAAATCATCCACTCAAGTCTTCAACTTTAAAGGCGATCACTTGACTGTGGATACTCATATTCTTACCTGTCAGCCATTTGTGGAACTATGAAGTGCTGGCCAGTTTTATGATCTGAAACAAACAATGATGCAAATATGGATGACTACAACCACACCATGCCAATTGTTTAAGTAATCAACTGTAAACAATGTATCATCTACAGTAAAAGTAGCATGAACAAATGGTCGGTAAAGCTTTTGTGCAGATGCAAAGATGTTTTTTCTTTAACCTGCAGGGAGCAACATGTGTGGGCTTTACCTTGAAATGTTGGCAGTCACAAGAAAAAATACACGACTATCAATTCACTTCCAAGTCTTATGTTTTTCTTAAGTGTCTTTCTGTCACAGATTAAAAAAAGAACAATTATTTGCTAGATCTGTCTGACAATAGTCTGCTTACCTGGCTTTCTTCCACAGAGATAGAATGCCAGTCGGTCAGTGAGCTCATACTGGATCTCAACCAGCCTATCTGCCAGGTCATGGTGTCCAGCTTGCCTAAAGAGAATACACACTATCAGTAAGTTATTACTTCCAAGGTGTAATTACAGGTGTGTAAAATCTCATGTTTTAATGATTTAAGATGTATCCGGGGGTGGAAAAGTCTCCTGTTAACCTTGCATAGTCAATAGGAGTTTTGCCGCTGGTGTCTGGGGCTCCTGGATCAGCACCATAAACTGTCAATAGCTCAGCTTGAGATACCTGGCCTGCCTTGGCAGCCACATGCAGGGGGGTGTTCCCTTTTTCCTTGAGGAAAAGAAATTGAAGAAATCTTCAGAGGAGTCATTTAAAACATTGTTTCTCAAACTTTCAAATTTCAAGGTCTCCTCTTAACTCCGACAGTGTACAAATGGAACCAAATGAACGTGTTAGGGTTCATTTGGTTCCATTTGTACACTGCCAGAGTTACAGACTTGTATGGGTCAATTTAGACTTCCCTAAAGGAACCCACAGAGTCCCTGGAATCCACTTTGAGAAACAGGATTTCAAATACAAATTTGTAGATTGTTTAGTACATGCCAAACACAAAAAGGTTAAGTAGTGAGTGAGCCCTTACTGGGTGAAAGAAATTAGCTTGGGCTCCCAGTGATAGCAGCCTCAAGCATGTCTCGAGATTCCCAGTCCGTACACTTGAGTGTAGTTGCTTGGAGAGAAAAAAACAGTAACAAAATTAACCTCTGACTAGCTGCAAGTTTGAAGCAAAGCTGTTCACAAGACCCTTACACACCGGGATGGGTTTTCATAAATTTATGGGTTTTCATAAATTTACCAAACAGTTGTTTTCAAAGTGTTTTACTGAATGAATGAAGTAGGTTTTTAACTATGAATAAAAGCAACAACCTGTTGAAATGGGTCAGCTTTATCATGAATAGTTTAATGCGAAATATTATCGGACACATTTTCGCATTGTTTCACACCTCCCGGCGTGTAAATGACCTTTAGAGCAGTGGTTCTCAAACGTTTTCATGTCAAAGAACCCCACATTAATAGTTATTTGGCCATGGACACCCATCTGAAGATATTTTGTGCCAGGGAGTCAGGGACCCCTATACAACATTTCTGTAAATGTTTTAAAAATACACCAAATTCTTTCAAGACGATTTGAAAATATCTCTACAAGCACCGCATTGAAAGAGAGCTTGGAGATCGGCTATTTTCAAATATCCGATGTATATAAGGTTAAAGCAGTCAAACTGATTTTGGCACTATACTAACTATATTTGCTGGGTTACCCCCTGGAACCCGCTCAAGGACCCCTGGGGGTCCCCGGACCTCACTTAAATAACAATTTAGAAAGCAACCTTTTCTCCTCACCTTGCTTAAATCCTTAGCTGTGCAGCTGTCCTCCTCTCTGCATGGCATGCGATGGACAAATGCTAACATTTGATATTTGGCCTTTATAAATTCTGTTTTGTTTGGACTTTTGGGGCAACATAAAACAGAAGAAGAAACAGAAAGAGCAGAAAGTGAGTAATTAGCCAGAGGCACATTGACATTTAATGTCCAACAACCAGTTTCTGTTCACAAATTCCATGACGATCTATGTGATATGTTTTCAAACAATTATGACTCACTGCACTTTGTCCTGAGGATTGGCCTTTCGCTTTCCACTCATCACAGATGAAGGGTCCAAAAGAGAGTGCTCCCATATTGAATTTGCACCATTGCTGTATAACGTTTGCACCATCTGATTTAAATAGGAGTAATGAAACAATTAATGTGTGTTGCCTTTGAGAAAGCCAGTTCACAGTCAAGCCAGTTGACTGTGAAGGCCAGACCCATGAAATGGGTAGGCCTACATAAGCAAATGTCGGTCTGTCCGGGTTTTCTATATAAAGGGTATATATGATGATGACATGATGATGACATGCCTACAAAAGGCATGATGTCATAAATGATGATGACAGACAGGGGGTCTGGCACAACCAGGTTGACCTGGTCTAGTTCTACAATAAATGTGCAAAATCTGCACCTACAGTATCTCGAGAACCGTTCGTCCGATCGACTTCAAACGACCGAGGGAGCGTCATGCCCAGCCTCAAGTCAAGACGGTCGGATAGGCAGTTGTCCGGAAACACTGATCCGACCGATACAACCATATATAATAATAATAATAATGCATGCTTGAATCATTCCTGAGTAGGCTGGTGCCCGTCTCGTATTTAACAATGCAGACTTGCAATTTTGGGAGTAGAAAATAAATGAATCGATAGACATTAGAAGAGTCAGCGTTATTGAAAAAGATGTACAAAACCAGCAGAGTGGGAGCCAGTGTACCACTGAGTGAAGGGCCAGGTATAATTCACACCACACAACTGAAACACTGATGACTATAAGCTATATAGTCTATATAGTCTTTTCCTATTTTCCTTTTCTTTTTTTTTAAATGATGTAGGCAGTAGGCACTGGAAAATGGAAATGTTCCGGAAATAATACAAATTGAGTCTGAGACCTCTATTCAGCTAAGCTGTCATTGTAACTAGATAATCGACAGAAATTCATTTAAAGACAGATTTAGGTAATAATTCTGTGAACTTCCTGTGTAAACTGCTAGCCTAGTTACTTAGCCTTGCAGCCGAGAATCCAGCAAAAACTGTGAGGGATTGTGAGGGGGAGTGCAAGTTTTTTGGTCCCTTAAAGATAAGGCCTGTGCAATATGGCAAGTGGAAGCTGGTGTTCCGTCACGCAGAGTGGGAGCATTATTTGATGTCAGCCCTGGTACCATTTCCAAACGTAGGACCAAGTTTCGTGAGACTGGTGATGTCAAAGACAGACCGTTTAGGAGCCGTCCCAGGAAGACCATTCCCCCCCCTTGCTTCACTGAAGGACCATAGGCTTTCTTCCAGAGATTTACAGGCACAACAGTACCACAGACGGATCTCTGTCAAAGTTGCAGGATCCATGCTCAGGTGGCAGTCGCACACCTGGCAGGTGGTTCAAAACTAGTGCGATTACCAACAGAAGCATGTTGGGGTATTCATTTTGGGGGTTATTATTGAAGGGGAGAAATAATCGTCCGAAGTTACGTTTCCAAACTAGTTCACTAGTGCAAGATGAATTGATATAGTTACACAGCATGACTTTGAACAAAAGGGTATTTTGTAAACACAAAAAAAAACACCCTCACAAAAAACAAAGTTATTATGGGGCTCTTACTTGTAGCTGCGTGGAAGGCCAAGGCGTGTGTGTCAGGTGACGGACTTGAGAGCTGTGTCTGCCCAGACTCCGATGAACACTACAGCACTCGTCACAAATCAACACGCCCCTGTTCACTGAGGCCCAGCGAGGTTCTGAGGAGGAGAAAGGGTAACACCAAATGGATTTGCACAACAACACTGGTTAATATTGACAATGGTTGATGTTTGCTGTGAAGATAATAAGCAGGCAGCACACTACGTGAAAACACCTCTGTTTGAATTAACTCCATCTGCCTTGTCTGACAGTTTTAACTTCAGATCCACAAATCAGTTGTCTCGATCACAGGTTATTACAGTTTCCCTTTGGCTTCTGACTTCATTGTTGAACTTGTGACTGGGTTTTTTGTCTGTTAACATAACTATTATTTAAATCTCTGGTGTTGGCATTGGAAGACCATTACACTTATTTTCTCAACTAAAAACAATTCAATTTCTATGTCCTCACAAACATACAGAGGATAGCCATTTCAATTATACCCTTGGAATTTATCTGCCTTACTGTAGGTCTAGCTGACTTGGCCATCTCAGATCACTGCAGATAAAGCAAACCGTATACCGGCTAATGTAACATGAACAGTGAACACAACCTCAATCGCAGACGCTGCTGACTACAACATTCAGGCTAGACCAATATTAAGGCTATTATTATCACAATATGCCTTGAGGAAGCACTGAGGGCACATATACTGTAGGCTGATACCGGCTTGACCAAGAAGCATGCCTAAACTACACTGTAAGTAGTAGTAATAGTAGACATAATAGTAGGTGTAGTCCCAGGCTTTTAAGCCCTTCCTTGACCCCACTTGTGTAGATTTGGGCTGGCGTTGAACTCAAGCAGAGTGCAAAGGGGAAGTACAGACAAACCGTATTATGGTTCTTGGATACAGTTTTTGATGACGCTAAGAATCTAAATAATAAATGCAGAGTAACGGCTTCCTTTTTCACGATGTGTTGCATCATGTTTATTGCTTGAAAATCAGTCATTTTCTACAAGTGGCAAAGCTGTGCGCCAGAGCATAAATGAGCCTGGCTTTCTCAGATGAGGGACAGGGAGGTTTGTTATGCCTCCTATAGTGACAGCTGAGGTGAAAGAGGAACAGCTGCTGGTTAGATTGGGTCACCTGGTGCTGAGGGTCTTGTCTGCCCCTTCCACTCCACTGAGAACTGAGTGCTGACAAGCCAACCACATGCCTCTTTTACTCTTTCCTTAACAAGTGCTGCTTAAATTAATACCACATCCAGAAACTCTAAAAATATTTGAACACAACAACAACTGGTAAATAGGCATGGAAGGGCAGACCAGGCCAGCTGGTGTGGAGATTCGTCAGACTTTGAGCCAAGATTATTAGAGACAAAGGGGTCACGACAGTAGCTGCCACTTTGCCAGCAGCCTTTAATCAGCTCTCTTAAATTACTTATCACAAAATATATTTCTGTATCTAAAGACAAGAAAATAAATGCATTCAGCATAGCTCTCATCATTTGTAATTAGTACACAATTAAATTGGTGGGAAACAGCACTGGCACATACAGTATGAATCTGCTACATTCATTGCATCCAGTCAATTCTCTCAGCATCCTGTTTTGTTTCCTGTGCAGTCTGAAAAACATCACGTCATTCCTGTATAAAAATGGATTTTATGCTAAGTGTCTTTGACACAATACAACAATAACTCTGCTTTCCCAGAAATGTCTTTAGTATTGCGCCCAATTGTATCATTATAAATGTAGGCCTATTTAAGAAAGAAATATGCTTAGTTCAGACAAGCAATGGAGGATATACTACCCCCAGCTAAAGTGTGACTTCTAAACTTGTGTTGTGTAGACTTCCTACTCTGACTAGGAAGGACAACTACTAATCAAGTGTTATTTCAAAATTGAGAACAATGATTGGCCCAATGAGATACTGTATGCCAACCTGATTTTACAAAGCAAAGATTGTAAACATCACATTGACTACATATCCTCTGTATAACACCAAAGTAAGATCATTATCAACTAAAACGAACATCAAACATAGCAAGGAACCTCCTTAAATCCACACAGACTACACGATTCATTGATTTGCCATCAGTATGTGAAAACTTGAAAATTAAGTAACTTGAACTGAAGGTTGAACAGAACGTTTGGGGGACTTTACTGTCTGCTACTAGCTGACTGTCTTGTATGGGGGAAAGGGTCCAGTGTTACAACTTCTGGGTTTATAAACATTGCAATTGCCAAGTTGCAAGCGTTTAGCTTGGATCTACAGTCCACACAAAGCATGTTTGTCACTGATTTATAGTATGTATTAGCCTTCTAAGATAATATACTTCAGTTTTTAGAAGCTACACGGTAAAACAAATATATAACAGCTGTACAACAGTACTGACCCACCACATCAATGGACATGTCAGTCAGTGTCTTGTCTGCTTTTATTGATACACAGTAATCTCCTCAATGTTCATGTATCTTTTTCTAAGTAGTATACAAATAATAATAGCCTAATAATATTAATAATAAAAAGGTTTTATTTGGTACCATACACTCTCTCACTATATAAAAACATTGAGTTAAAAACAGAATCATTTTGGCTGCCTGGCTAACTTAACCAGTAGAGCTCCAACCTCCAAGCTAGGAGGGCAGTAACGCCAGTCAGGCTAAACAGAAAACAACTGCAGGGCTGGATTGAGTTGCAGTTCTTACCCGGGACACTGCAATCAGCGCAAACCTCACTGTTCCGTAGGCGTTTAGACATCCTTTGCCTGGGTGGAAGGCAGGGCCTACTAGAAGGTCAAAAATAAGGATTTCTGTAGCGTACGTTCAGCTATTCATTGATGGCTCTGACTGCAGGGCTATCTTTCTTCCTTCCTTCCTTCCGCGTTAGCTATAGAGCTATAGCCTCTATGGCTATAGCTAATAACCCGTTTAGGATCAAAACAAACGATCAGCTCCTCCCAAGTATTGTCGAAATGTGTTATCGGCGCCTATTAACGCATATTAATTAGACAAGTGCTGCTTGTTAAAGAAACGAACTGGCTAAACAAGTAGCACCAAACAGGCTAACTACAGACACTCTCCCGTAGTTGAGTGTTCACTGGGTCTGTCTGGCTGCAGCAGTCACAGACAGCAGTAGTACACAGACACACTGTGGACGGCAACACCGGGACTCCTGAGTCCTGCACTGTACTACATCGAAGATGGTGGACACACGAAAAGATATGCCACACTGTCGATATCTTGTTTTACCAGCAGATGGCAAGGGGGAGCCAGCTTTAAGGAGTTCTTTGGATCTATGCATTTTATTTACTGAATTAATGTGGCTTAAAAGCTTTTGGGCGTGTTTCATTTCGGATCCTTTTTTTACTCATACAACAACCTTAAATGACAAATGGCAAATAAAACTCAGTATATGCAGAAAATATCATCAAAAACTAAATAAAAATAAATGGTAGGCTATTACTATTTACGATAGAAAGTTCAGGTGGAGGTACGGATAGGCTTTGTCTTTTTTACAAGTTTCGAGTAGCAGCCACCTGTAGCAGCGGTTTTAAAGCCCCCCACTCAGCAGACAAGGCAAGAAACCCGCAACGCCAAGAGAGCTAGCTCGCTTGGCATGGCGAGTTACGGCCCGATCTCTTGAAGAGTCGTTACAATATGTCCATATATGGGCATCTGACTGTGACATCATAGATGTCTGATGTCCCATACATGGAGATCCATGATGTCATCAACATTAAGCCCATATGCATATATGGACATATTGTGTCAGTCTCATGATAACCAGTGTGGTTGCCGCATCGCAAATTTTGCTAATTAATTCCGTCCTTGTCCCTTTTATGCCCATATATGGAGATCCCTGATGTAATCAATATTAAGCTCATATCTGGGAATGTCCATATATGGAGATATTATCCTTTTAATTGACCTATGTTGTATCAGTGAACTGTAGCCTACTGTCCAGTGTCCTGTACCTTTTCCTATGCAAACTTCTAATAATTCAATCAATCAATCAATCTTTCAATCAATCAATCAATCAATCAATCAACAATTGTTACAATACAAAGCTTGTTTTTCAGGAGAGAATATTGAAAACATATTGAAGAATACACACACCTGTATTATGCCAAAGAAGGCAAGACAACACCTGTACCACCTCAGGCAGCTGGGTTTGAGAGAAGGACCTGGAAACTTCATACGCTGCTCCAACCCAGAGCATCCTGACAGTGACAGGCGTATAGGGCCATGGAAAATACAGTAGCTCATGGAATCTGCGAGTGCTGTGAGAAGGTGGTGGGATTCATTGTACAGCCACACACTGCACAGGGGGCTCTAAAGTATCCAGAGCAGAGCTCTTTACCTACCATAAAAGAGCTCTATCATACCACGTTTACTTTATTTCTAGCTTATCTATTTGGTTGTTTATGTTTTACTCCATTGTATACTATATATATATAGGCCTATAGGCTAATATATATATAGGCTAGGCCTATAACCATAGATGACATACATTCGATTAGCATACAGTTTACTTTTTACAATTATTGAGCAGAAATGGGGAGTGCGTCTGCAGTTCTCTCATTTATCCACCATCTTTGACCACATACGTAGCGTGGTCTCGTATTCGGAAAACAATGTGCGGACTTTGCAAGGGGTGAGTTTGATTCGACAGCCGTCCAACACATGGGACCGTGATTCGTGAATATGGACACAGACACACAGTGGGATGGAATGCCGTTTTGTGGCTTGACAGTTGACACGCTGACTATAACACTACATCATGCGATTTGGTCTCTATTCCCAGTTTTTCCACTTAAAAACACAAATCAACAAAACTTGAAGAAACGAACTAGCCCTAAAGGCAGTGGCTTCATAGCTTCACAGAGTCACTCAACAGTAGGAGTGGCACAGTACTACAACTTTATCTTTATAACGAAACACTGCCTGAATTGTACTCATAGCGCCCGGATAGCTCAGTCGGTAGAGCATCAGACTTTTAATCTGAGGGTCCAGGGTTCAAGTCCCTGTTCGGGCGTGCTTTTTCCCATTGATTTGCATTATTATTAAACGATCGAGGCACATCGTTATAGTAACAAATTAAACAATGATAAAATAAAAAACACATTTCCCGTACTCACCTTCCCTGGTCATGTAATAATCCACAGGCGGCAGCCGCTCGAAACTGGTACAAAAATAAACCTAGCCTGGCCTTACCCTCCCCCTGACCCTTCTATTGTAAATATCTCTTATTTTTTGCACTGTTTTTCTTCTTTTTTTCTGACGATATATAGGCCTACTGTGTACCACCAGTGAACTGTACTGTCATGAAACTGTACCTAAACGTTTCCTAAACTTCGAATAAAGTCTTCAATCAATCAATCAATCAGTCTGCGAGCGGTCAATCTCCGAGCGAAACTGGTTACTGTGCACACTCCTTGGATGCCAGAGCAGAAACGCTGCCCCCAAAATGTCAGATCGACCTGTTACAGCGCCACCAGGAGGCCGATCTTTTAGAAACATTTTTTTTGTTTGTTATTATACTCCTACATATTTTGTCAAAACATCATGCAAATCGGTACACGATCTCTAAAAAAAAAACGTTACCGATTTACTGAACCAACAAGCAAAGAGAGAGACACAGACAGACAGACAGACAGACAGACAGACATTAGATAGCCTTTTGGAAAAATAGAAATGTTTCCATTTTTATTTTTATTATAAAAACATATACCATTTAATATATTAATTCTTTATATAGAATTTGATTGTTTTACGATACACATTTAAAATACACAAAATAACACTTCCAGCTTTACAAACACAGCGGCATTTAAACAAGTAAATAAATAGATAAATAAATAAATATACTGGCAAATAAATATAATAAAATAAAGTAGCTTCATTATAGAGCAGTTGCATTCACAAAGAAACCTCGATATGCAATGCAATTAATTTAGCACATCAATTAAAAGATACTGTTAGAACGAAGTGTAGCTGTGGGCAACAAATGACATTTTCTCAAATATAACATTAGATTAGTACATGTTCACAAAATATCACCAAGCAAGTAAGGGATATGGAAAATCATACCAGTGTCCTACATTTTCCTGTGACTGTTTTGACAAAGTGTAAAATTATATTATATTGGCGAGTATCAATTCAGGAAAGGAAACATTTTTCCTTTATAATATGACATTCAGAAGTTTGGGGGTTTGAGAGTAGTCTAAGAACCAGGTACAAAACGAAATTCATGCTTACAAATTACAAATTGACACATATTTCCAAATGCCCAACAGCTTTTTCCAGACATTATTCACTTCCAGTTAATTCAGTGTTATCAATGAGATTATCTACTACTGCATACATACTGTATATCACTTAAGTGATCTACTATGACTTGTGCATTATTTGCCCTTTCAT
>NC_137832.1:34832579-34837579 GCF_963921795.1 Nannobrachium achirus | reverse complement strand
GCTCAGTGCAATGACTCGTTGTTGTTGACTCACCATCATCCAGAATGACCAGGAGTGGAGCCAGCAGATCACACATCCCCTGCACATAGCCAGTCTCAAGGTGCCGCCATATATAGCTGTAGTAACAATGAAGACTGAGTGTAAGATGTTTTAAGGCATGGCCAAAGATCAAGCCATTTCAGTGTGTACTTTATGTAGTCTGTGACTTTCAAGAGTGATATCCACATGAATCCTACTGTCCCAATTCCAGGCATGTCAATAATGGGTAATCTAGCAGATCTACAAACTCACAATGCATATTTTTATTTATGGACAGTCGCCGCACTAGTCGACAAACAGACAGCCTGCGTGCTATTACTGTGTCAATGAATCTGCACAGTGATTTGTGACTTGGTTCACAAACGGCAAACATAGTAACTAATCGATAGGTAAAGATTGGACAAGGGGGCTACACCATTATCTTGTTTCACAATCCACCCTGTTTTCCATGTGTATTTATTTACAAAGCCTTTTTTACTTTAAACATACTTTTGCTCTACATGTTTCAATGCATTAGTACTTGTATATTTGATAATGATGGAAGGCCTTTGATAAGATCTCGGTGCTTTACCTGCACATGATGTTGCGCAACTTCTCCAGGTTTGTGGGGGTGAAGTACCAATAGTTCCTGTCACAACGCTGCACGTCCTTGTCAATGCGGTGGAGATTTAGTGTGTACAGATCCAAAAGCTCTTGCTGCAACATATTGTGAAAAAAGAAAAATAATCATAACACTGTAGCATCATTTATGAATAAATGACTTTGGAAATGTAAAAAGGTGTGCATACAGAGTAGATATTCCCAATGGATATAGGAGAGGTCACTTCATCATTCCTGGTCTCTCCAGCTAGAGCTGCTGAGTCAAAAGGAGGGTAGAGACTTTCCATCTCTGGCTCCTCAGAGAGGATAGACTCTGTGCCTTCTGGGCTGGGCTTCCCTCGCTCAGCTTCCATCCTGAGCTCCAGGTGAGGGACGGAATCATCTGAGGTAGAGGAGGCTTCACATGTACCCTTCCTGTCCCAAGATGCCATGGAAACATTGGCTTTGGGGATCTCCTCCATCTCTATGGCTGAAGGAGACTCATCGGATTCAGTGGTGACTTGAGGGTCATCATGTGGAGGTCTGCAAAAGGTTGCCGTTCCTTCTGACTGAGCATCTTCCACTGTGAAAATGTGATTATTGTCTACCACAGGGTTCTGTAATATTTCAACTCTTTCTTCTAATCCATCCATCACCTCCACTTTCTCAAGCTCATTCTCCTTCATTAATACCACATCCTTTGGTGCCTCAGCGTTATCCATTTCTTCAGACTCCTCTGAGTTCAAAGTCTCTGTCTTATTCATGTCAGCTTCATCCTCGTCATCTGTTTTGTCTACATTTGTTACAACCACATCCATTACCTTCAATGTCTCCTCATTCTTCATTTCTTCCACCCCTTTCTCAAGAGTCTGCTCACAGAGCACAAGCTGATCTTTTGATTTTGCGACCACAACTGATGGTGTTGCATCATCATCTTTAGGCACTTCTTTCTCTGATTCTGCTGTTGATATCTCATGTTTGGCATCTGGTTCAGCAGCATCCAATTCTTTTGCATCTGTTTTCTGCTCAGCATAGTCAGGGTTGATTGCTGAATCTACCACACTGACCTCTGTTTTAGGTGGAAGACTCAGGTCTTCACAGACCTTCACTTGCCCTACTCTTGACTTGATGACCTCAGCATTTGGCACCTCAGTCTCTTTGGCCACTTCGGGCTTGTTGTGCTCCTCCTCCCTTTCTTGTCTCACTGATATGTCACCTTCTACCTGATTGTCTAACTTCTCCTGGAGACCAGAGCTCTCTCCTAATGTGTCCTGAGGAGGCTTGATTGGGCTCTGTGTTGACAGGGTCTGCTGCGAGGCAGAAGTCATTTTAGAGGCAGGATCAGGTGCAGCACTATCCTCCGTGCTGAGGGAGCCGTCTGATATACCCGAGGTGACTGAGAAATTGCGGGAGGAAGGATGGCCAGAATCAGGAGAGCTGGTCTCATGCTGGAGGGCCCCATTGGGCATCTTTGGCACCTGTTTGGTCTCTTCATTCTTGGGCTCCGTTTCAATCTGGTCCACCTCCTCTACTGACTCAAACACCTGGAAGAACAAGCCAGAGGGAAGCAGGCTACTCAAGGGGAAGGGTTGGGAGGATGTGAAGTACTAGCAGGAGAGAGAGAGTGCAGGGGAAGGGATATTGATTCAAAAAAGTAGGTAGTCATAAAAGGCATTTAACCCAGGGGTCTTCAACGTTTTCAGGCCAAGGACCCTTTAGTTGAGAGAGAGATGAACCAGGGACCCCCACAACCTTTTCAGAGATTCCATAGTTTCATTGTTTATTTTTATTTTTGAATACATGTTGATCTAAAGGGACACCGTACCAGTTGAGTCAGAGCGCGGTGGTAACCAAAAAGTATATTCATAGTTTCATTGTTTGACAGCAAGATAATCTCTGTATTGTGTATTTTGGATTTGAAAATAGACGATCTACAAGCTCACAATGCCTCGCAGGCGTTGAGCTTGTAGATCTACTATTTTTGGCTAAAGTTCTCAGAATATGGACGCTCAAGTGGTTCATATAAAAATGGAGAAAAAAGTTCTATCGCACAAAGATTTGGAGGACCCCCTGTGGTAACTCTGAGGCCCCCCTAGGGGTCCTGGACCCCCTGTTGAAGACCCCTGATTTAAACAGTACAAAGTTGGCAAATTATTATGAAAATAGAGCACTATAATATGACAATTCTGTTGCATGTGTGGATTTTGAATATGAGCTGTAGGCATGAATGTGAGTGTAAATCAAGTGCTGTGTGTAAGGCAAGGCAAGTTATGGTACCTGAGTGCTGCTACTAGAGTCACTTTGTAGGCGAGCCAGACTCTGTCTTTCTGAGCTGAGGCTTTGAGATGACTAGGGGTGAGAAAATAAAAGAGAAAATCACACTAACACACTCTACCACAAATAGGATTAAATGTTCCTGTATAATCTTTAGTTAAATTGCTTTTCTCGCACAGTAGTTTTACAACAAAAACTACAGGGTAAAGTGTCTGGGACTACACATGCATAGTTTTTATAGTAGTAGAACTATCCTGTGACATTTGTATTGGTGTTAAAGTGTCACCTCATTGCTGACGGTGGAATCGCAATGCATCATCTTCTGGCTGCTGCTGTCCACACTGGCCACAGACGAGCACTTTGCTAGAGCTGCAGCATGCTGTGTTTTCTCCCGCTGGCGGACTATAGCTTCACATGCCAGCCACTCACTCATAGTCTGTTCATAGCACGCTCTGACTTGTTCATCCACCTGGGATCAAGGGTTGGATAAGGTTCAGTGATTGCAGAGGGAGCTAAACTAGAACGACAAAGCCTGATTTATCCTTTGGAAATAGTCGCTCTACGAGCTCACAATGTGTCGCACCGCATCACGCTATGTGAGCTTGTAGATCTGTTCTTTTCGGCACACGACACCATTGTACACCAGAGTATAAATCAAGTGAAAGGGTGAAGAACACAAACCTCATTCCTCTCTGCCTCAGGCATTCCAAACTGGTAATGGCCCAGGAGGAAGGGCCACACTTCCTTACGCAGCGTGGGATCCACACCACCGAAGTACACCAGACGCAGCAGCTCCTGCTCTTCATATGCCTACAGAGAAAAGAAACAAATCAAATACTGTAACAGACAAGGGTCCAGGGGCGTCACAAGGGGGGGGGGGGGGGGGGAGGAGTGGGACTGAGTTACTAGGGCTCAAGCTGGAGGGGCCTTAATTATTTTATACTTTAGCTATTGAAAGATAGCAGATATACCAAGTGCCGCGCTGCGAGCTTGTAGATCTGCTATTTTTGAAAAGTTGTGAAAATCTGTGCAAAAGAAATGTCGTTTTTAAGCGAACATTTGAAAAACTCAAATTTTGCTTCTTGGGGGTCCCTGGAACTAAATATTTTGAGATGGGGGTCCGTGGCCAAATACATATCATTTTGGGGGTCCTTCACATGAAAAGGTTTGAGCACCACTGACATAGAAACATAGTTTTTTCAAAAATCCTTAGAACAGGGCCGGATCTAGCCTTTAGCACAAGGTGGGGCAGGAAGAAATGATAGGGGGGGTCACCTCCGATCGGAACCACCATTGAGTTCCATCCATTCTATAATTAAAGTTAAACATAATTATGTGGAAAAAATGCAGGGAGTTACTTCCTCAGCCTACTGGCAGCACACATAAGAATTGTGGCGTTGAACAGTCCAGCGGTTTTGCAATATTAGTCTCGGCCACACTCACACACACGAATGCACGCACGCGCGCACATACACACACACGCACACGCACACGCACACACACACACACACACACACACACACACACACACACACACACACACACACTTAATTTATTTTTCAATGCACATTTAAAACATAACTGACAAGAACAGTGTTAAACAGGTCAATTTACAAATTTGATTTGTTCAGAGTGATTATTGCAGAGGTAATAAAATATTGTTTGTTACTATGTTTTGTTTTTATGGGCCTGTGGGACTTTGTAGTGTTGACCTGATTGCAGTAACTGAACAGACCACTGGGTGGCAGTAGTGGTTCTTCCATCAATGGTTATAATGTAGCTGACAAAAACATTAGGTTTGAAGCAAGTGTTCATTTAAGTGACGAATACTAAATAAAAACTACGCTATGATGGTAAAAGCAATGATGAAATATATAGACAATTCTGACTACAAATAAAAACTAGACGAACATGTTAGAGGGACTAGTGAGTATAAAGTATTTCAATTTAAAGTTTAAAGTGAAACAATTGTACTTAAAAGAACAATGCACATTTGAGAATCATTTAAGACAACATATTACACTAAAATATAACCTTTTAAAATTTGGTCGGCTAAATCAACTGTAGATTTAGTTGACAAACCATATGATATTTAGTCAACTAAAACT
>NC_137832.1:34735756-34832379 GCF_963921795.1 Nannobrachium achirus | reverse complement strand
GATAATTCTATGTATCAAATATCAGATTTAATTTCAAGGCAATCAAAGCCTGGAGCTTCTGTTCCAAATGTCGGGATTAGCAGAGAATATACATATGGATGAGAGATACTGACAGACAGAGAAATGAGAGAACTGGATGTGTGTGTGCATGAGTATGTGTGTGTGCGTGCGTGCGTGCGTGCGTGCGTGCGTGCGTGCGTGCGTGCGTGCGTGCGTTCGTTCGTGCGTGTGTGAACAGCATATCAGCAGTTGTTAATGTTAAGCTTGTGCTGCAGCAGCCAGGCAGTGGTGACGTGGAGAGTGTGGTGACTAATGGTGTTGCTTACTGTGGAGTCCTGGAGGAATCTCTGCCACACGTCAGTGGTGAGACCGCTGTAGGCATCACACGGCACGCCAGGCTCCACAATGGTGTGGTTGACCAGAGCAGAGAGGTGTGTACGGACAGTGGACAGGTGACGGCAGTAGGCAAGCCCTTTCAGATAAAAGAGGTAAATTATCCAATCAATCTTATGAAACTTCATTAAGATACTTATTGAATTACAGTATAAGGTGACCGCCAATCATGGTTGCTATTTCTTTTTGCTTTTCTTTTTTCTTTTTTTTTTTATCACAATTGTTCTATTTAAACACATGAATCATAACATATCAAATAGTAGGGGTGTAACGATACATTTTAATAGCGATACGATACGCATGGACGATATTGGTTCATTCATGGCGATACGATACGATTCGATTCAATGATTTAAAATCGATATAGTAACTATTTAGCAAAGAAATTAAATCTGTGTGAAACGTGTCAAAAATCTATTATTATGGATATACTGTAAATAAGTAATCGCCGTGATTCTCTAGCAAATACATGGACATTATATTTCAACACCTATGGACAAACCCGCAACTTGACATGAACACAGATATTACACAAATCTTTCGATAGACCAAGAGTAGCTAAATGGAATGGAAAGGTAATTAGACCCGTCTTTTTCATTTTTCCTCTTAAAATTGCTAAATACAAGGCACAAATACTTAGTTCCCATACAATAGATTATTTGCCTTGCAAAATGATTCGATACAGATTATCTGCATTTAAAAAGATACGATACGATACAAAGCCAAAACGGTACGATATTTTGCTTTTGCAAACAATATAGTACATCATTGCAAACTAAAATAGATTTTTCAATTCAGTTACTATATCGTTACACCCCTATCAAATAGCATTTCAGGATACACAATAACAGACTAGGAGGAGGTGTTTTGCATTCACATACACCCATAGAATGCACGGGAGATGATCTGGTACTTCATGTTGTCACAGAGCATCTTCAAAGGAGCCCTGTCAGATAATACAGAACAGAAATGACAAATGAGGAACACAAATCCTCACTTCTGCAGACACAACAATTTAATGATTTGTTGTGCATGTTTTCCAAAAGAGAACCTAATTGAACTCACAAAATTGTCAGCTTCGATTTATTATCAAACAGCTACTCTGCTTTGCTTGCATTTTCCCTACAAGCTTTTCTCTGTTGCATTAATGTTGTAACTGTCCACAGGTGTATTTGTCTTTGGATTCTTACACCCAACCCCATAATAGAGTTGCAAGAGTTTGGGCCACTACGCGGCCCTAAGAATCTAAAGTTCTTACACCTACATTGCACCATCCGTAGTCTCCATACAGTATGTGCATTTTACCCATATATGGATACCCCTGGTACCCATATATGGAGATCCATGTACTGTATATGGAGATATGCTGTGAGAGCCCAAACATGCATGTGAAAGTCCTATGACGTCTATGACAAGGGATTCTGTTAGTGTGGCATCACAGTGAAGCCAGAGTGTGATGTCAGATGTGACCGTTCACATACTAATCTGCGACCAACGGTCGCAATTATTTCTACTCCCTCACCTCTCATGGTTGCATCCATTGGGTGGTACCCCATCAGAGAGGCTCCCCTGAGAACAGGAAGAACACGAGGACTTTCTGAGAGTAGGATGCCACATTGTGGCCGCCTGGTCCATCAGATCTGGAGGAGTCACTGTAGCGTGCACACACGCGCACAAATGCACGCACGCACGCACGCACGCACGCACGCACGCACGCACGCACACACGCACACACACACACACACACACACACACACACACACACAACCAAACCATTGTCATCAGTATCAGATTCAGTATATTACTGTTAACGCAGTATTCTGCTGAAGCTATTAAGCACATTTGCATTTGGCCTTTGATGATTTAAACGCAGCTGCAGCGCTATGCACACTCAGAATTACACTCATCAATTATGACCCCGTCGGTATTAATTCAGATATAATAATCGTTTGATTACTGCTGCCGACTGAAAGAGAGAAGATCAAGCAAATGAGCAAAGATCATTGAGCAGTTTGGGATGGGTAAACAACTGCCTGCTTCAATCCATGATATCTGCATTTAAGTAACACAAACCTAGACTACCATATATTTCCAAATAGTAGCCCGGGGGCAAATAACCGCCGGGCACCAAATACCCAGCCGGGGGTCTGACACCGGTTTGCGTATCGACCGCCCGGTTCTTTTAGACGCCCGGGGGAGTCAAATCAATTTAGCTACTATTTGGAAATATACGATACTTTAGTTGATTAGCCTTTAGCAAGCAAACTATTTTTTTTCCCAGCTCAACAGCCATGACCATTCAACCACCTACCGCCATCTTGAAAAAGGTTGTTGCATTGTAACGCAGTTAAAATGGAGGGTGTAGGGTGTGTGTGAGGGGCCTTTGATTACGGCAAACATCAATAAACATGGCCAGAGGCAGAGATGAGAGCAGGGCGGATAATAAAGGCAGGGAATTAAAGCAAGATAAGCCGACAGGTGAACGAACGAGATGCGGCGTGACAGTATTACAGCCGTTTCCTGGGAGTAAAGGGGATTCTTCAGGACAGCTGCATGACCGCTTTGGGACCACCAGGGTCCCTGTTTTGGAGGGGGGCAGTCTTCTCAGTCGAAGGGAGAAGGAGGAAGTCAGATGGGGAGGGTGGGTTACAGTCACTGTAACAAACAACGAGGGGGACATTTTCATAAAAGATACTGCAGCCCTTGGGCGATACCAGTGGCTGCCGCACATTCCCATTAAGGCCTAAATCCGATTTGAAAATTACCCAGTTTTTCTGGAAAACTATTACTCAGCATCTGTAGCAGCTATAAACAAAATTCCCAAACTATTTGTATTTGATAGCTCATTTCATAGAAAATCTTAAGAAAAAAAAAATCAAATGTGTTTTCAAAAAGAAGTTGCTACATACTATACATGTACTGTAATACACAAAAATGTGTTCCTGGCCTGAGGGGTAAAAGCACAATGTGCTAGATGCATTCCAACTAGTACTGTACATTAATATGATACCCTGTGGGGTAAAGTTCCTTACCAAACTCTGATTGGCTGTTGGGGAAGAGGATACGGAAGACGTAGTCTGTGGCTTCATCTTCCTCCTTATCTGAGACCGACTCTACGGAACCGGACCCCTGAGGAACCCTCTTTCGCAGTTTAGGGAACACTTTGCCCTGTAATTGAATACAGAATACAGATGCAAACAAACACACTTGTCATTCACATAACAGAGCACATATTGTACAATGGTGGACAAGTAAACACCGCTAACACAGCCACAGAACACATTTAGCAACATCACACCAAGGCGTTCTTGGATCGTGACGCAATTCCCCATATAGGCCACACCCATTTCCGTCAGACAAGCCGTTACGCCATTTTCCGTTTTCTTCAAAACACACGTTTTGCTACAACTCCTACAGATTTTGTGGAATACTTAATACTTATCACGCAAATCTGTACATATTATCTCTGTGGTCACGTGATCAAAATGTATCTATTAACAGTCTGATTGCATATATACAGATGGACCTCGGGAGATACTCACTGGATGGAGATAGATTATAGCCTTTGCTACAGTATATATGTATATGTTTTCTTCTCTTTGCTATTCTTTTTTTTTTTTTTTTTACTAATTGGGAGTAGCACTGTTAATGTTCCTATCCCTCTTTTCCCTCATAATTGGGAATACATTGGTTAAATTCATTATTCTTAATACTTGGTAACCTTACTCGGGTTTGAACTTCTTTTTTTTTTTGTACTAAAACTTTTTTGTTCTATTTTCAATGTCAAAATTATGGTTATGATTGTGACTATGTGGGGAGTCACCCAACACGCGTTCAGATTAGAATAGATTATGATCAGGAATAACACCGATTGGAAGCGTTTTGGATATTTTTTCCCGCTGTCCTTTTCTTTTTGGAAAGCTGACTTAGGGAACCGGGGAATATTGCTATCGACCACACTCGACACTGTATTTATGTTTTTGTTTGTCCTTTTGCTTTCTGTATTTAATAAGTCTTCAGGATGTGTAATAATGCTTGTAAACTGTTCTCTATGTCACACGATATTACAAGTCATACGCTAGGAGTGCAACGGACAAGTCATCCTCCACTTTTTTACTTGACCCAACTAAATTGGTATGAGTAGATGCTCCAATATAAAGTTTATTTCATGGAATGTGAAGGGCTTAAATGGGCCGATAAAGAGATCCAAAGTTTATTTACAATTGAAAAGGCTGAAACCAGATATTGCTTTCTTACAAGAGACTCACCTTCGATTATCTGATCATACTAGATTACGCAGCAATTGGGTGGGCCAATATTTCCATTCAAGCCTGGATAGTAGAACTAGAGGGGTTGCCATCTTAATAAATAAGAGATTAAACTTCACTATTTCTGACACTAAAGTTGATAATGCGGGGCGGTATATTATTCTAACGGGTACTCTTCATCAGATACCAGTAGTCTTGGTGAATGTTTACGCCCCAAACTGGGACGATGCCAGATTTGCGAACAACCTTTTGTCATCTCTTCCCAACTTAGATACTCACCGCCTCATCTTTGGGGGAGATCTGAATTCAGCGATGAACCCTGCATTAGACAAATCAAACCCTAAAATTCAACAACAATCGGCTATGGCTAAAGCCTTTGATGTGTTCATGAAGGAAAATGGTTGTGTTGATCCCTGGAGAGAGAGAAACCCTCAAACAAAAGGATTCTCCTTTTTCTCAAATGTACACAAAACATTTACTCGAATTGACTACTTTTTTGTTGATCAGTCTTTCCTGCCAGCCGTTGAATTATGTGATTATACGGCTATAGTCATTTCAGACCATGCAGCTATACAACTTGATATAAATTTCTCTAACTGTCAAAGGGAAAGACCCTTATGGCGTTTCAATTCATTGCTTTTGTCTGAAAAAAAGTTCTGCGACTACATTTCCAGCTCGATCGACACTTTTATTGTTACAAACAAAACGGAAGACACTTCTGCCTCCATTTTATGGGAATCGTTGAAGGCTTTTCTCAGAGGCCAAATAATTTCATACTCAATATCATCCAACAAGGCCAAACAACAAAAATTTGACGGTTTATGTAAGGACATCGCTGATTTGGACAAACTCATAGTGTCAAACCCTACCCCAGAGTTATGTAAAAAGAGGCTCGACCTTCAGAATAAAGTTAATTTACTGACTACAACAACCGCTGAGAAGCTACTAACTAGATCGAAGGGACGGTATTACGAACATGGAGATAAATGCAGCCGCCTTTTAGCACACCAACTTAGGCGGCAAGCTGCCACCCGGCAGATCTTGCAGATAAAAGATGGCTCTAATACACTACAGACAACTCCCTCTGGAATCAACCAGGCATTTGCTAGTTTTTATTCCACTCTCTACAAATCGGAGTCTCCAAACGACCCATCTGATGCAACAGCATTTCTTTCAATTTCCCTAAACTCGACTTAGCCGAGGCAGAGCGGATAGATAAACCTTTAGCTCTAACGGAGCTAACTGAGGCCATTAAATTAATGCAGAGCAATAAATCTCCAGGCCCGGACGGCTACCCTTCAGAATTTTATAAAACATTTAGCGAAAAACTTTCTCCTCTACTGCTCGACATGTACAACGAATCCTTGACTAATGGAGCTCTTCCGCCAACTCTAACACAGGCAACTATCTCCCTTATTCTCAAAAAAGATAAAGACCCAACTAGCTGTGGATCTTATAGACCTATTTCCTTGCTAAATGTTGATAGTAAGATTTTGGCTAAGACAGTTGCCATTAGACTGGAAAAAGCCTTACCTGATATTATCTCAGAGGAACAGACTGGTTTTATACAAAAACGCCACTTATTTTCAAATGTTAGGAAATTAATGAATTTAGTGTACTCGTCAAAACCATCCAATACTTCTGAGGCGGCCATTGCTATGGACGCCGAAAAAGCGTTTGATAGGGTCGAGTGGGAATACTTGTTCATGGTACTTAGAGAATTTGGTTTTGGTGATACTTTCATTTCATGGGTTCAACTTCTATATACCTCCCCTAAGGCGAGTGTCTGTACTAACGGTTCTAGATCAGAGTACTTTACCCTGACTAGAGGGACAAGACAGGGTTGCCCCCTATCCCCACTCTTATTTGCGATATCAATCGAACCGCTTTCTATAGCGTTGAGGACCTCACGACTCTTCCGTGGGATAGTGCGTGGGGGTACTGAGTACAGGGTTTCTCTCTATGCTGATGATTTACTATTGTACCTATCCAACCCTGTCCCAGCCATCCCTCATGTGCTTGCTATATTAAAGGATTTCGGTAGCTTCTCGGGGTACAAACTGAACTATCAAAAGAGCGAGTTTTTCCCTATTAACGATAGCGCAAAAGGTATTGCACAAACAGATGTGCCATTCCACATTTCAGCCTCTGGTTTCAAATATCTAGGTGTAAATATTACGAACAAGTTCACTTCACTTTTTTCTGCAAATTTTACCCCCCTATTAGACCAAGTAAAGTTAGATCTTCAAAGATGGGATAGCTTGCCTCTGTCTCTGATAGGAAGGATTCAATCTGTTAAAATGATTATACTTCCGAAATTCTCCTTTCTCTTCCAATGTATTCCAATATACATCCCTAAATCATTCTTTGTAGCTCTTGATCGGATCATATCACCATTTATATGGGCGGGTAAACAGTCTAGAATTAAAATTTCTACTTTACAAAGAAGTCGCGAAGATGGTGGCCTGGCCCTTCCAAATTTTACATTTTACTATTGGGCTGCCAATGTGCAGAAGTTGGCCTACTGGTTCCACTCCCCATCGACGGACTGGTGCTTATTAGAGGCCCAATCCTGTCGCTCAACCTCTCTTGCTGTATTGGTCCATTCTAAACTTCCCTTATCACCGACTAAATATACTACTAATCCAGTGGTCATCGCTTCTCTAAAAATTTGGTCGCAACTGAGGTCCCATTTTAAATTCAAAGACAGCTCAATAAATTGCCCCATAGTTCACAACCATTTGTTTCCTCCCTCTACACTAGATTCTGCTTTCACTATTTGGAAAGATAAGGGAATTGTTAAATTCTCTGACCTATATGAGAAAAACATATTCTGTAGTTTCGATAAAATTCGGACCAAATTTGACCTGCCCAGAAATAATCAGTTTCGTTTTTTCCAAATCAGAGATTTTGTTAGAAATCATTTCCCTTCATTCCCTGAGAGGCCGAGGGATCTACCTTGGGAAACTCTCCTAAAATTGCAACCCGGAGGAAAAGGACATATTTCAATGACTTACTATTCTATCACCCAACTAAATATGTTCCCACTGGCCAAGAACAGGGAGAATTGGGAGACTGAATTGGGTGAAGCCTTTCCTGACGAGTGGTGGGACGGGGCTATTGACAGGATTAATACGTCGACGTCATGTGCAAGATTGGGACTTATTCAATTTAAAATCTTTCATAGACTTCATTATTGTAAATCAAAGCTCGCTAAGATATATCCTGATGTTGATGACAAATGTGATCGCTGTGCGCTATCGCCAGCAAACCATACTCACATGTTCTGGCCTTGCCCAAAGCTAGTACAATATTGGACAAAAATCTTTGAGATTCTCTCTGAAGTGTTCTCGGTTCAATTGGAACCTTCACCCCAAATAGCTATTTTTGGAGTGCCATCGAATTTTCAGCTACTAACAACAAAGAAATCCAACATATTGGCCTTCGCAACATTAGTGGCAAGACGTAGGATATTACTGCTATGGAAATCTCCAACCCCTCCTTCTGCTGATTTATGGTTGAAGGACATCATGGGATTTCTAAAATTGGAAAAAATAAAATTCACACTGAGGGGATCGGTAGACAGATTTTTCTCAACCTGGCAACCACTTATCACATACTTTGAGGGTCTGAGAACACTTGCAGTAGACTGACCAACACTGTACAACTCAGAATATTTAATGGCCACCTCTCGGGGCAACTTGTAATGATATACATAATTGAGGAGGATGATGTCTGTTAGCACTCTATCGACTTGATCTGTGTAAATAATACAACTATGGTTTCTAGGAGACTTAATTCCATTGGTATTTTATTATATATATTATATATATATATATATATATTATTTTATTTTAATTTATTGTACTTAACTTTGTTTGTGTAACTATTTTTCTTTACTATCGTGCATATTGTGTACGCTGATTTATTGTTTTGTATTTATTTTATTGTTACTGTCTTTATTATTGTTTCAAGGAGTGATTAATGATAGCAACATGGGGGGAGGGTTGGGGAAAAGGGAAAAAAAAAAAAAAAAAAGAATGTCTTTGCAAGATTGACTTGTTTGATGTACAATGTTGAAACATATGTGACATGAATAAAGATATATATAAAAAAAAAAAAAACAGTCTGATTGCAGTGAAACTTTGCATGCACATTCCCAGTAGGCAAGGAAGAAATCTTTTAAATTGGCCGTATGCAGGCACTATAACAGCCCACTTCACATTTTGGACTATAACTTTTGAACCATAGATCATACAAAATCAAATTCAGATTCCATTCTAATTGGCCACCAGACACCAAGGTACCTGACCAAGCGTTGAAATGTGATGAGTTGGGAGTGAGAATGCTTTGCACATGTAAGCCATTTTGCTCTTATGTCATATGCATCATGGTTTTCCCACCCACCTACAGTCAAGTATGACATGAGAACAAATTCCCAGTGTGAATATGGTAGAATGACCCAATAGATGAGCTCCTGTGCTGACCTTTCCTCTCTGGGACCAGAGTGGAGGATCCAACTGTCCATGGGGGAGGAGGCCATTCTCAAGGCAGGAGAGGAACTGGAGTAAGTGGCCTCCTCTGGGGAATCGTAGTGGAGGCCTCTGTATCCCATCCTGACTCACAAGCACCACTGTTCCCCCACTGTCCACTAGAAAGTGCAGAATAAATTAAGCCATGATGGTATCTATCTGCTGTAAATCATTCATGAGTTCTGTTTGTGGGACAGTTGAGCAACACAAGTGAAATATATATAATATAGAGCACATGGGTTAGCCTATTTGTGAATAGAGTGAGTGAAAAAGCAATGGTAATGACTTAATGAGTCTTGACAGGCAGACATTATGTTGATGATGATCTTCACCCAATTTCCCCTCTGCAGTCAGACCATCTTATCTTAATCTTAACCCATTTAGGCCTAGAATTATTTAATGCTTTAACCAGTGAAAAATAGCAGATATACAAGCTCACAGCACGGCACCGAGTGCCACGCTGCGAGCTTGTAGATCTGCTATTTTTGAAAAAGTCGTGAAAATATGTGCAAATCTTTGAATATATGTATTTTTAACGCAAACGTTTGTAACTCAAATTTTGCTTCTGGGGGGTCCCTAGAACTAGATATTTTGAGATGGGGGTCCGTGGCCAAATAAATCTCATTTTGGGGGTCCTTCACATGAAAAAGTTTGAGAACCACTGACATAGTAGTCTCTCAAATACAGACTGACTGAGCTCCAGTTAAGTGAAAAGGACCTTTTCTTTGACGATGGCTGGCCAGATTGCTGACATAGAAGCATAGGTTTTTCAAAAAAACCTTAGAAGGAATCAAAAGACACTTATAGAATCAGGTAAAAATTCAAATTTTCATGATTTTTCAAAAATAGCAGATCTACAAGCTTGTATATTTGCTATTTTTCAATAGTTAAAGCATAAAATAATAATACACTATAATGTGTACTCGTTCTAAATGGGTAATACTGGTAATGTTTTTACAGTTCAGCTACATTGAATGATTGCTTTAGAACAGCATTTGATGGGAGGCCAGAGCCATTGTCTGGGGCCTGGACGCACCCTGTTGATGACAGTGCAGGTAAACAATATCCTCCAGGTGGATGGTCATGGCGTAGTCCCAATACACACTGAAAAAGAGAGATAACAAGTCATACTCCCTCTCACAACTGACTGTTAGAAGAACACTGGTTTCCGTCTGGGAACCCCCAGAGGTCTTTGAGAGGGTTCCAGGGGGTCCCCAGCAAAATGAGGAACAGTTGTATGTAAACACTTAAACCCCAATATCTTTGGGCTATTTGAAAAGAGCTGATCTACAAGCTTAAAAACCTCTCATCGCGACACATAGTGAGCTTGCAGATCTGATATCAAAATATATTCAAATGGAGATCCACGACCGAATACATAAATATTTATAAAACCCACAGACAGACGTAACCACTTACAAACTGACGTCCCTATTATGGGCATGTCATTATAATCAACTTTCAAATATGTTCAAAAGCTTTAAAAAAATGTATTTAAAAATTAGCGATGTGATGGATTGTGAGCTTGTAAAGATGCTATTGTGACTACTTTTGAGCAACACTGTAATACGACAAAGTATAAATTAGGGCATTCATTCATGGGACAAAAAAGCATAAATATAGTGGATATGGTTTTTGCCTGTCAAAGACGATATGTAATAAAGGGAAAGATTAATGATGCTATTAAAGGTAACCACTTGAACCCCAGCAAGGCTTTTCTGGGGGAATATTAGCTTGAGCTTGTAGATCGGCTAACGATATTTGGTAGATGGAAAAAAGCGGTCCGAGTTGTAAATCAAGTCCATTTCACTGAGTCAAGAGGGTTTAAGTGGTTAAGTGTGGCTGATGTGTTCACTATAAAGTCATTGCATCTGGGAGGTGCACTGCACACCTGCGTTCATAGTCCAAGTCTCCCACAGAGCCATTCATCAGCTGATTAGGGGTCCACTTCAGGGTCATGATGTCAGCAGTCTGGTGCAGAGAGAGATAGCCTGGGATGGCTTCCATGTCATCCCTCTGAAATAATTACCACGATTTTAATTAAGATTTCATAGACGAGTTTCTGGTCCACGTTACACTGATAAAACTAGATGTGTGCGCAGGGTCTGTACCAAAATTAGCCAATGAAACCAGCGCTCCCCAAAACAACAGGTTTGGGGATTGGACGGAATTGATTACATGATACAGTCAGCTGTGCATTTAGTCTCAATGTTTGTAAACAAGAAACCCGTCTATTGTCTATTAAAAAGAAAAACACCAGTGAACCGTGTATAGTATTAGGAAAGTGCATGCAGAATCAGAAAAACTAAACTAACTAGTGTACAGTATGTAGAAAATATACAGTAATTAACCAGCTGAACCTCAGCATTCAAGGTCTGGGGCGGAACATTCACAAAAGAGAGACGATCTACAAGCTCAGAACATGTTGCAACGCGGCACATTTTGAGCTTGTAGATTTTGGCACGGAAATTTGGTGTAGTGATAAAAAGACAGCACCAAGAATAGATGCAACTCATGTCAAGTTTACTAAGTATACAGGGTGTTTAAGTGGCCAATGTATTTTGACATTCTTTCCAAATAATAAATCAAATTGTGGCAGTGCTTAAGTAACTGATAGAAGTGGATTTGAGCCAAGCCCTCTAAATAATCACCGCAAATCATTCCCCACCAGCGGAGCATTTCATTAACTGATTTACATGAAGGAATTTCAAGGACATGATTATGAATTCTAACCCCCTGACAATATACTGTATGCCAAAATGTTTATTACATCTTGTGCTATGCCAAAAGTTATGATCAAATACTACCCCATCTGCACACACACACACACACACACACCTGCAGTACTTTGCACAGGCATCTCAAAATTAATATTATTTGCTGTAAAAGTAAGCAATACCACAATATAAAATAAAAATACTCTTTTACAAGTAAAAGGCCTGTATTCAAAACATGAGTAAGTACAAAAGGATTGGCATCAAAAATAAGTACCAGGATATATGTATACACGCATGCATGCACGCACACACGCACGCACGCACGCACGCACGCACGCACGCACGCACGCACACACGCACACACACACACACACACACACACACACACACACACACACACCACAACAAACTGGGGGACCTTCTGGCACCCACACTGCCTCTCTACCCATTCAGTTATGGCCACCCCCAGGCACTAACCCCATTACATCAGGTCCAATCTATACTATAATTTTGCGAATGTCTGAGTGAGTGTCTGTCTGTCTGTCTGAAACAGCGTTTCTCCTCAGTGGCTGGAGCAATTGATCTGAAATCGCATCACCATTAGCATATGAACACACCTGACATAACTGTGAAGCCCGTTTGTCACTTTCACAAATCATATGCTGTACATTAGCATTTTTATGGTGTATCTACTATCTATTCTGCATCTAGCATGAGGCACATCTATTCTGCATCTAGCATGAGGCAAAATGTTTAACCAGCTCTGTGTGTGTGTGTGTGTGTGTGTGTGTGTGTGTGTGTGTGTGTGTGTGTGTGTGTGTGTGTGCGTGTGTGTGTGTGTGTGTGTGTGTGCGCAGGCGGGTGGGCGGGCGGGCTGGGGGGGGGGGGGGGGTAGCCATTAAACAAAACGGGTATTTCTTACATTGATGCTCCTACATATTATCATGCAAGCACCAGTTAAAGTTACTTTCCATCCCTCATATACTGTATGCACAGTGCACATCCCATAACCCACACACTGCACATCATTTTGGAGCTCATATCTTTGAACGGGTAAGGGCTAGTGACTATAAAATAACCGGACACAGAAATCCTAACTCACTAAAGATCCATGGCTATCAAGGTCATCCCTAGATCTGTGAGAAGTGGTCATAGACTTAAAGGTTTTCTCTCAACTACAAACATTCTGGATAGTAAGCCTTAAACATTCCCAGGTCTGTATGACAATATTGATTTCTCTCACTTTCTCGAGATAGGCTATTCTGGTTTAGATAATAATGTATTTCATTATATGTGATGACTCCTTCAATGTAATACTAAACTGTGAACATGTCTTTAATATGTACATACTGTATTTATCTCACTTTAGAGTAAGTATGAGTCAATTTACCTTATTGAGTTTTGCATATACTTTGTATAAAAGACCTGTTCAATATTACCCGTTCAATATTACGTATGTGCTTGATACGATTAAAATGTGTGTGTGTTTGGATTGGAAACATGTGGGAAGGTATTACACTTATCTGGCTTCTATGGACCTGTCCTATTCATTGGAAAAAATCAATAGTGTACCGATAGCCAAACCTCAAATGAACAAAACAATGTTTCATTGCATCATTATAGACCATGAGGCTTGTTTGAAACCCCTGCTTTAGCACCACCATTAGGCCAAAATGTGTGTGTGTGTGTGTGTGTGTGTGTGTGTGTGTGTGTGTGTGTTTGTTTTAGAGGGAGAGGAGCGTCCGTTGCTCCGTTCACTTCACGCTGGTCGCAACAACCTCACTTTTTTAAAACATTTCTTGATTCAAATATATTCATTATTTTTTTGTTTGCCAATGTGCGACCCCAATGGCACCTTCCTGCGACCCCACTTTGTATCGGGACCCATAGTTTGAGAACCGCTGCTCTAGTGCCATCATAAGGGCTGCTAGTGGGACTCTTTAGTCTTGTTTAAAATGTATTTCTGCTGCCTAGAGATTATTATTTTCTTTCCTCATCATCCGCTTTGAGCCTAAGAAAAGAGAGGAAGTGGGTGGTTACCGGTTGTACAAGCACATTGTTTTTGCCAAAGAGCAGGGTTGCCCTGTTGTTCTGGTGCAGTGACTCCACATAGTCCCGGGCTGAAGGCGAGGGGGAAGACCGCTCATCCATGCTGCTGCTGGAGTGTCGCTTCTGGATCTAGAAACACACACTGATTAGATTAGATCAAACCCCTGCTACTGCCATATCGTCTTTGTCGTGTAGAAACCCCTATGTCCAAAACATAATTTTAAAAAGGATTTAAATTAGTGAAAATAGCCGAGCTAAAAGCACACATTGCCTCGCGGTGCGAGGCGTTGTGTGCTTGTAGATCTGCTATCTTCCCTAGTTTCGTGCGACAATCTTGTATGATAAAGCAGGACTTTACTCTGCGAAAAAACTTGGAGGTACGAGATTTCTGTCCGACAGTGACGATTCAAAATGTATTAACTGTGAATGAAAATGCGATTTGTTCCATCATATTGTTTACACACTGCATTTGCCGGAATAACTTTTTTTCTATAATCACTGCTTTACTGTAATATTAATAAAAAGCAATCCAGCATTGTGTTTTCTTGGCTAAATCCTGTGCATAACACAAATATAGATTTAATTGTTTTAATATCACTGAAATGTATACTGGCCTACTCTATTTCTGGTGACACAGACCACAACTGTTCTCCACAGTACAGTATCAGTATTATACTGTATATTATACATCCTACATAGGAGTTAAAAAATACACTGCAATATTCTATATCCCTTAGCTGTGCTGGATCACTGATAACATGAAGATTGTTCTCAAGTGTGGTTTAAGATTTGCCTTTGGGCCACGCCAAGCCTAACGCTTGAGGCTCAGGTTAGTGCACTTATCTGTATCTGAGCAGATCCTCACTTTCAGAGACAGAGAGAGAGTATCTCAGAGGGAACAACACTCAATCTCACTGCTGAAACTCAGGCTACTTGCCACTTGCCGCATATGAGAACACATCAGCTCAGTGGCCTGCTTGGCACTCAGCAGTTGGATTGGGGCATTCTAGAAGGGCCAGATCCCTGCACATTCTAGCGTCATGTCCAGCGGATGTACTTGTGCATCAAGCTGCCTCACGCTACAGACACAGGAGATAGGTTCCTGTCCTATGGGCCACACGGCTTGGAAAGGCTTACTTACTTATAGTGCATGGCCCCATTTTGTACTTACACACAAAGCAGGCCTCTTGGTTGGAGAGTCCTGTCTACCGTGGCCACCATGGATGCGGTGTCTCTGAACAAGTTCATCAGCGGAGGGATCTGTCCAGAAGTGGTCTGCTGTCTTCATCTTAGTGTACTCCAATGCACACGGACCAACTGCCACCATGAATATACTTTGTTACTGAGAATCAGGGATTCTACACATTTTCTAGTTTTTTGCACATTTTTAAGGGGCCATTTAAGGGGCAAACTCTGCAATATGGTAGAGGGCTATACCAAAACACAAAATTCACAATCAATGGCCAAAGCTATAGCACTCAATTGAAAATTTGAACAGGTATAACTCATGCCCTGTTCGACCTACAGCCATGAAACTTCATTACATATACAGCATGCCTCTCCTCATGCCGAACAACTTCTGCCACTCTGACTTTTGACTAAGTTCTGACCTTTAGATCTTCCACCATTTTGAATTAAACTGTATGAAAAACTGTTAAAAATCGATCTACTCCTGAGATTTTAACTCATGAACTTTTTCTACGCATGAACTTTTAACCAATATCGAAAGTAAATGTTGTGTTTTTGTTTTGAATTTTAAAATGTTAGCTTTTATGAGCCAATGAGTATTGTAGTTTTATGAAAATTCTTCTTCTGCCCCTAACACATACATGTACACTCACATTTTTATATCTATAAGCCAGAGAGGGTCACTTGTATTCAATTTATCTGTATTCAAAGGGGGTGGCTTTCAGCTAGGTGACTAATAGAGTTGCAACATCATTTCAAGACCTGGATATCAGATACCATGTTTTTCCAAATTACAGCCTCGAATAGAACGCATTGAAAGTAGACCTGACCAGGTTTGAAAAAATACAAAATAAAATAAAAGAATGAATAGGCACAGAAAAATAATTACCTAACAAAGAGGCCAGAATAGGTCCATCCACAGGGTCCATTAGAACAGCCTCTTTTTCATAGAATTTACTGTAACACATTATGTGATGGCAAATGTATCAGACATTTATATATTTATCTTCTACCGGAACAAGTACAGTAAGCATGTAATTTGACCTCCTTAACACACCTGCTGTTCTCCACCAGGTAAAGTACAATCTTGTCCAGCACCTTCTCAAACAGAGCTGTGCGAATCCACAAGTTCTTAGCAACCTGTGGGTAGACCTGTCACAATTATTAAATGATCACCTGATAGCAATTATTACGTTGTTGTGTTGAACATTTTTCCTACATTTTGCAAACCATGGAAATAGCAGATCTACAAGCTCAGAATGTCGTGATACAACATGTTGTGAG
The DNA here is from genome assembly GCF_963921795.1 of Nannobrachium achirus. Lineage (NCBI taxonomy): Eukaryota > Metazoa > Chordata > Actinopteri > Myctophiformes > Myctophidae > Nannobrachium > Nannobrachium achirus. Next base: position 34,815,948 of record NC_137832.1, on the reverse strand, counting down.
CTTGAAGATCTGCCATATCAGTTCTTTGTATATAAAAGTTAGTATCTATCTTATGCAAAAAAAAAAATACGGAGCCTAAAAGCCAAACAGAAATGTGGATTTACGTTCCAATGTTCAATGTCTAAAAATGTGACAATTAATCATCTTTTTTTATTTTTCTAGTATCTACTCATATGCTCAGTACCTGCCCAACTAGGGTTGGGTGTGCATGTCATCTCCCCTTTTTTCAACTTGTCATGATGGTAACAGCCCTACCTGTGGAGTAAGGCTGGGTAGCCTAGGCAACCTTCGCAAACCGTCCTGGCTCTGCAAGCTTTGGGTCCGTCTGCGAGCCAAAAAATAAGTTAGAGTTAAGTAAGAAGAGTCTCTAAAAAGTACTTTGAGTGAAAGTGGATTCCAGTGGGAGGTGTTGTTGCACACCATAACCACTTTCAACCTGACGTCACAGTTTTGGGCATGTCATTGCAGGCAAGAAATTCCCTCCCCAAAAAAGTCCAAAAGTGTCCACATATTCCATTAAAAAAATAATCAAAATATCAAAAATAGCCAATGTACACAATGCATTGCAAAGCAATGAGTTGTGAGCTTGTAGATTGGTGGTCTAGTGGTTATGAAAACGAACTACATAAAAGAATAATGTATTTTCTGTGTTTCACTAGTGTGTATAAGGCATGATAGGTGTCGCCCTTTCTTCTTTGACGATGGGTTCCCAGATTGATAAGGCATACACATGCAACCTACACCTTTTGAATATCTACAATTATTATAAATAGCTCAAATTTGCCTTTTAGATAGGAGGACAGCCCTTTGTTGTGTGAATGCTTCTGCTCTGGTAGCCTTTGAACTATGGTGTGTGTGGTTGTGTTATAATTCTATGTTGTTGCCGACAGTGGCGCTCAACATAAATAACTGCAAAACAAGCTTTTGCTATGTTCATCAAGCAACACTGCTGTTCAATTAAGGGTAAATCAGGCATAAGGCACATTACATCTAGCATCCCTATTTTGGGCAACAATGCACTGTGAGCTTGTAGATCGTCTGTTTTCGCTATTTGTCATACAATGAAGTATGTAGGGCTAAAGTGGTTAAGTGTATTCTCTCACTTGGTCTCAATGATCTGCTCTAGTTCCTGGGCCTTCCTGCACAGGTCCTCCGCTGGAGCGAAGTTCTTCCCAACCTTCATGAAGAGAGCAGCTATCTTGTTGCTACGTAGGAAGCCTGCTGCACGTCGTTTCAATCCATGCAGAACACACGCCTCCACTGCCGCTTTGTATTGACACAAATGGAAGACCATTCAAACATAAATGCACTGCAATAAAGTGGTTATACTGTATTACTAAAACACTGGAACATAAAAAACATAATGTGCAGGGACGTGCAGAGAATGTTAGAAAGGCAGGGGCTGAAATATCTAAAAGGGCGTTTGGTGAAAAATAGCAGACCTCCAAGCTCACGAGGTCGGCTATTTTTGGTGCTTGATAGCACACTGAACTAAGCATAAAAGTCAATACTGGAGATAGGGCAATTCTTTCAGAATAGGATACTGCATTCAAGTTCAGGAGAGTTTGGACAAGGCAATTCTCTTGAATGCTGCCTTCAGGTACAGTATGGCATGGAAAGGAGGCATTTGCGTTTCTTTGACCATAATGAAAACTGCATTCATGGTCTGGAGAGGGCACTTTTTACAGACAGGTAAAAGGAAAGGGGCTCAAGCCCCCTTTGATGTCTATGTATGAACATGCCTGATAATGTGAATAAGGTTTACAGTTAAACTGCACCATCAAACCACTTCCTAGGAACAATTGTCATTGTCAAGGTTTTTTGGCCTCGGTTACGCTCTTTCACAGAGTTCTGAAAGTACCCCTTTTGCTCAACTTTTTTGCTTAAAAAGATGCAAGATAAAACCATAGCATATGATGCTATGCATGAAGGATAACCCACCTTAGGAAGAATATAACATTACAAATAAGAAATGGAGAGTTGCAATTAGTGCATCCTGAGCAGATTTATTTTAATCTGTGGCCATATAACATTTAAATATGTCCAGTTTTGGCAGAATGGCAAATAGGCATTGCCATAATAGTTGTGCTAGTTGTGTTTTGTATTTATTTTATAGAAAAGCAGGTTCACACCATTTGTCAATGTTTTGTCATTAATCATAACAGTAAAATATATTCTTCTTAAATTTTCCACTTTCTCTCAAGTATCCACTATCGTACCTCTGTATACCCCTACCTAACACTGCACTAGCATATTCCTTCATCTACTGTGTACCCATAGTGCTCCATTTCTATGCTCTCAGAGTTAACCACTTAAACCCTATATTAGTTGGATTCCCAAGGGCTCTATACTAGGCCCTGTCCTGTTTGTGCTCTACGGAGTCTACGCTAAATAGCTTGGAGGCTTGTAGCCCCAGAACAGGGATGCTAACGTTCAAGTGGTTACATTGAATTATAGCAAAAGCAGACACCTATCATCAGTGTAGATTCTACGTGGCAGTGTCTTGAACTCTGTTGACATTTGAGCTCTCTTTCAGGACTAATCCTATGTCTCTGCTCACATGGGGTCATGGGGAAGGCTGGAGTTGTCATGGAAACCCATGTAGATGGAGCACTCCGGGAGAGAAGGGGGGGGGGGGGGGTCTTACTCTTCCTCTCTCATTCCATCCCTCCCCCCATCTCTCCCCTTCTGTGTCTCTCTCTCTCTCTCTCTCTCTCTCTCTCTCTCTCTCACACACACACACACACACACACACACACACACACACACACACACACACACACACACACACACACACACACACACACACACACACACAGTTAATTTCCCTCCTCACCTCTATGAGTCTGTCTACCTCAGTCTCTCTTTCATTGAAACTCCTGGAATCAAAATCATTCTTTGCTATAATCTGGTCATTAACAGGATTTTCATTGTGACGTTCAAAATGTAGCTAAATGTCAGTAGCCAGTTTGTTTAATGAACTGGAATGCTTTCTACATCTCTGTTCATATTTTCTTATCTCTCTTCCTGTGTTTGTGCCGTTATCTTTCTGTGCCAAGCTTTGTTGTCACTTTGTCATCATGGAAGCATGAAGCTAAATATCACACACTGTAACATCAAGAGAAATGTATAAGACAAACTACACTGTTAAAAATAAAGTATTTTGAACACAAAGGGTGGGAGAAACTCATTTGTTACTTGGAAATTTTAAATTGCTCAGTCTAAAGAATCTTTGCTGAAATGTCATGGACACGTGTTCAAATATTAAATGTTGTCTTTTGAATGCACCATAACTATAAAGCTGATATCGAAACAAATTTTAAACCAATATTCAGAATTTACAAGTTGCTTTTCAGATCATTTGACTTGTTTATAATTGGATCTACCTTCAGTTACACTGAAAACTCCTCTTCTTTGATAGAATTTGATGCGCTGTGCTGTGAATCGTTTCAAAACTCAATCAACAATTGTGCCTTGAAACAACCTCCAGTTCTCTAACAGCTTTGTTTGCAATTCAGATTCTTCCTAGGAAACTGGTAAAGCGAACAAGAACATAGAGGCTAATTACTCCTCAGGGACGTGGCTGGGCCAGCCCTTTCGTCCTTCTCTGTCGTTGCTAATATCTCTAAACATCCACATGGATAGACCACAGCACAACCTCTAAGGGGGCATGTAAGAAATAAGAATAAGCGCCACAATAAGAAACAGGTGTAGGCTACTGGAAGGAAATGAGGGAGTCAGCAGAGACGTAGTTCTCTACAGATAGATAGATTTCCAAAAGCTATTAACTCATTTGCTGCCCCCTCCCGAGGTTCCAGAGTATTATTTTTTTTAGATTTTTTCTTTTTTTGAAAAACTATTTTTGGACCTCCTTCTATCTACTATGCATGAATCCGATCATGAAATTGCATGTTTGACCCCCATACCAACCCCATCTTTCAAACATGGCAGCCATGTTTGTTTACATTTGAAGAAAACATAATGGCTGAACGGCGTTTTTTTTTTTTTTCTTTTTTTTTATCTGTGAACGGCGTGCACACATGTGGTGCATGATCTATGCATGGGCGTGCATGATCCGTGCACTATGAATTACATGGAAGTCTATGGAGACTGGGGGCATCCTGGCACTTCAAAAAGATTTTTTAAATGCAGCGAATGAGTTAATAATAATGGATTGCATTTTTATAGCACTTTAAGCAAGTTGCGAACTCAAACACTTTACAATGGTCCATTCATTCATAGGGAAGTGAAGCAGCGAACACCAGTGTCCTCACTTACCTATCCAGTGAAAAAATGACTACCAAGGTAATCAATAAAGTCAACCAACGAATTCGTTTCTTGCAAAGGGTTGCCCCGCTGATCAATATTAAATCCCGAAAGACACTAGGAGGTGCTCTTATTGGGCCCCTCATTGATTACGGAGTCCTTGTCTGGTATCGCGACGCCCCAGCTGCCTTAAAGTTAAAGCTCCAAACAGCCCAGAACAAACTAATTAGGGTTGTGCTTGGTCTCCCTCCTCAGACCCACCTTACCGATCATCACCACGAAAGCGTGGGGTGGCTCAAAGTAGCTGACAGAGTACAGCATCTTGCAATGGGCCTGGTGTACAAGATACACTACACCTCCAAGATACCCATGTACCTGACAAACTACTTCTTAAAGGCAACCCTTCTTAAACACCAGAGGCAGCTCCACTAATCATCATCAACGTAGATTTAACCCTAAACAAGGCTCTAACTCGTTCTCCTGCTATAGCATCAACATGTGGAACGCCCTTCCACAAGCCTTAAAGGAGAGCAAATCCCTAGCCTCCTTCAAAATTGGTATGAAAAGTCACCTTCAGACAGTTGCTACCTGTGACTTGTAAATAGACTAAGCCCCCATGCTCCCCCCCCCCCCCCTTTTCTTTTTTCTGCCTTTGTATTTGATGTTATGCTTTTGAAACTGATATTATCCTAGATAAAGTACTATGTTCTATCCGTCTGTCTTTCAATGTTATATGAGATACTTAAAGTGTGGTTCCTGTGGAAATAAGCCTCGGCTTTCTAGGATCTCCTTTTAGTTGACCTTGTACCAGTGATTTGTACTGTCATGAAACTGTACTTTTTTCTATTGCAAATGCAAATCTTCAATCAATCAAAAAACTTCCCACATTCACACACCAATGGGGGCAACTAAGCTAACATCATTGGAGGCAACGAACGTGTGGTTCAATGACTTGCCCAAGGACACTTCGACATGTTGGAGGAGCCAGGATTTGAAACACTGACCCACAGATCATTGGCCAAAAAATTAAAGTATTGTAAAAATATAAATACTGTGCAGGCCACAGTGCTGACAACACAGTGACGAAGAGCTGATGAAAATATACAGTATGCATGCAGTCCAGCTGGTACAAAAGTGGTCAACAAACTACATTCCACACAACGCAAATTAATGTTTGTCTAACTGTCATGCTGACAGGTAATGTGCCCGGGACGGACACTGACAAGTGGGTGAGAGTGTCATGATGCTGACTGCTTGTTTATTTTGCTGGCTGGCTTATGTTACTTTGATTTGGTGTTCTTTATGTGTTCTTTGCTTTATTATTTTTGAATTGCAGTGCTTTGGAAGCCAGTTTATAGTGCAGCAGGTCAGCATGGAGGGCTCCACCCCAACTTGGACAGGTGCAGGGCATGAACTAATTATCTGTTGCAGGCTGCTATTGGAGCTGGGCTGGGAGGCCCTCTCTATTTAAAGGCCACTGTTGGAGAGCCAGGCAGTTTTGCTCTAGCCACGACGGTGCGCACACGGACCCCCAGCAAGGAGAGAAGAGGAAGGACCTGGCCTCAGGAAGGAACCAACTGAACCCCACTGGACCCCACTGGAAAGGGAAGTACAAACCCATGCATTGCCACTTTACTACTGTACTGTAGTGGATAAGCCCAGGCACAAGTCACTTTGCTGCTGAACTGTAGTGGAGAATCCCTGTCACAAGTCACTTTACTACTGTACTGTAGTGGATAAGCCCAGGCACAAGTCACTTTGCTGCTGAACTGTAGTGGAGAATCTCTGGCACAAGTCACTTTACTACTGTACTGTAGTGGGAAATCCGGGCACAAGTCACTTTGCATGCTGGAATATAAAGGAAGCTAATTGACTCTGCATCTGTCTTCTAACAGTGCGTACTGGATCTGGACTGAAGACATCCCCTTTCCCCCATTGTACATTTGACCCCTGAACAGTGCATTCCCCTGAACATTCAGTTACCGAACTTTCCCTCCTATGCCCAAGCCCCTTATTGGACTGCTCTGCTTTTATTAGTTTTAGGTTGAATAAAAGAACATTGATTTTTTGTACTTCTGCCTACTGTGTGGTTTGTGTGGTGCCTCCCCATTTTTGGTCACTTTCTCGAACCAGAGCCTTTGGCTTGTTATTGTTCACACATACACTCATACTGTGTAACATAACCATTAGAGAACACATTGCTACAGCAATAAACTCAATAATTATTTTCCCATCCTCTGCAGGAAGGAGAACTACATAAAAGACAGGGATAACAGGAAAATCCAATTCACAAAAGCTTGAAATTCATAATGCACTATTTGTTTCCTGTCACCATACTGTATATAGGTCATGATCCTACGAGCATACAATCTATTTAAACTCTGTTTATGTTAAATGATAATTTAACATAATTATTTGCTCGCAAGCCAAAGGCTACAGTACAGCAGAGCTATTAGCTGCATATTCATTCATGTGTTCACTTGCTTAAATATAGCCTGTATTCTTCTGTTTTTGGATTACAGACTCGGTTTCTGACACATTTGCACTGGGATGTTACACTTCAGAACCATGACACATACCATTGCCTATTAAGGATAACAGATGAAAACGATTCTTTGATGGTAGATTCAGATTGTATATTATTTACTCATTATGCACTGTTGATTGACTGTACATAATGCAGATACCCACTGCTTTAGGCTGGAGGACACTGTACGTTCTCTAAAAGATTCAAATCGGAGTGTTATAGCACCACCAGGGGGCAGATGTTTGATAAACACCTTTTTGAGCGGTGTCACACCGTCTCCGAAGAGTCACTTTTGTCCGTTCCTAGCTATGTCCACATGTCCGTAGCATGAGCTGCAATACCGCTGGTGACCAAGTGGTGCTGTTGCGTCTCACACACACACACACACACACACACACACACACACACACACACACACACACACACACACACACACACACACACACACACACACACACACACACACACCACCGCTCACTTCAAACTTGGTTTGATTTTTTTATATTACTCCAACAGATTTTAACCAAACGTCACGCCAAATGGTACATATTATCTATATCTATCTACCTATAGTTATGTGATCAAGACAGCTCTGTCACATTTTTCATATTCCATCCTGATTGGCTAATATTGGCTTCCAAAGTTTGCAGGCCCATTTGTACAAAATTGCTAAAATATTGAACGCAGCACAGAATTTTCAGATCCCTTTTCAAGTGGCTATGATGACCAAAGTTTGCGGGCCCTGCAAGCAACCTGGCTCCGAGGAGCACGCTTTTCTAGTTTTCTCTCTTTTCTTATCTCTCAACTCTTACCCCAGTTAACTATCCTGTGTTTTAGGCTTACTGCTGTTGCTGCTATGACACCAGAATTCTGTCTCTCTGGATCACTAAGTAGAAGGTAATGGTCTGTGCAAATTCTGGATTCAAATGTGTGAGTCCACTGGAAATGATGTCTGAGTCACAATCACATCAGTGCGTATACACTAATGTGTCTATGCCTGTGAATGTGTGCGAGTGCATGTCTGTGTGCGCACATGTGTGTAAGCGTGCGTGCGTGCGTGCGTGCGTGCGTGTGTGTGTGTGTGTGTGTGTGTGTTGGTGAAGAGAGGGGTTCAAAGAGTACAATGTACGTATGTAGCCTATGTTTTAACCACATCCCAAAGATATTTAGGGGGCTGGCTAATTTTGAAAGAGGGCTGTACACTTTATTGATATAATTATTGATATAATGGTGCCACTAGAAGCTTGTGAAGAATTATACTGGCCAAAACACTATCTGTGTCCGGGTGTGCATCAGAGTGCATATGAGTGAGATGTGATTCTGGTGCAATAATACTTTTACTGTAAGACACATGCACACAGACACACACACACGCACCCCTAGAGTGCCTAGAGATGGCTAATTCAACAACATGATTCTGCATCTGCATTTGAATCTGTGTCAAGGGAAAATTATGTAATGTTATACACTAGTATGCAATGCCAAACTATATTTAATGCAGACTGACGATGATAATGGTTTGCTTTTATCAGACAGACTCAAGACATAATTTGAAAGAAAATAGATTGACTTTATGACCATAACATTCATCACACTTAGCTTTAGCTCATTAAAGCTTTGAAACATCTCACAATGTCAAGCTTCTAATGACATGATGTATAGAGTAATAACTGAACCATGCCATGTACAATCATTCTACACCAGAGTTAAATTAACAGTGAGAATTTGCATGCCTGCGGACAGTGATTTTTCACAGCAATCCTACTGTGCTTCATTAGCACCATTTGAGACATGGGGAGAAAAGCTTCAGTGGCCTTTAGTATTTTTCATGTTCATTTCATGAGGTTAGATGAGAGGCAATCCTCTAATTCCAGTGTTAAAACTAATCCTTCAAGGCTTTGAAGAATTAAGCTTTTATACTCCATCACACAACCATGCTGTTTGCTGAAAATAACATTTTCAAGCTACAATAAATTGCAACACATTGTTAGCTTGAATATCTGTTACTTTCACAGGAAACGCTGTTGCATTAAAGAGTAGCTTAATGGTTGCTTACCACAAAAGGAGACAATGTGACTGCTATCTTCATGAACAAACTTCCTGGTGACAGCCTCCTCCATAATCTGCTTCACCTGTGAATGACATGGTGAATGCTTAATGTCTCATTCATCATTAATATGCTACAGCAGATGTGGCATTTCGTACATCACATTAGTGAAATGCTTGTGGAAGTATTTGTATCATTATCAAAGCATTTGGAATCGAGAGATAAAATAAGACATCTGTATATAGTATATACAGTATTTAATATATACAGATATGTTATCATGGAGATAGGTGGGTGAATTGGTAATTTAAAGCAGCACAATGTAACTTCTTTAATGAATACATAAAATGTTGTCCAATCTGTATGGTAGAGTATGTTAATTATACAATTGGGGTGGTTGTATTGTCTCCCTGCTAGACACAGGGTCTGACAAAAAGTTTTACCTGATGGTAAACATTCACTTTATCCCCTGAGCAAGGATGCAGGCTCTATTAGCTCAATGGTAAAACATTCAGCACTTGCGCAGGAAAACTGGGTTCAAATCAAGGGTAGAAGAAGAAAGTTAGATGGTACTTTAACCCTGAGGTCCTATATGTCATTAAGAGAAGATTTTCAACAAATATAAACTATTTTCAAAAACATTGTAAGAATATCGAAAAATAGTAGGCCGCTTGTGGATCGTCTATTTTCACTATTCGTTGTATAAGTATCTAGGCCAGGGCTTAAGTGGTTAAGTTAAAGGATGAGTCACCAACTCTCATCCCGAGGATCCTTTGGGAATAAGGGGGTGGATGCCCCCCCCCCCCCATGTTCACACCCCATAAAACCATTGGTTCTCAACCTGTGGGTCGGGACCGGGTCCCCAAATTATTTTGGGGGGTCCCCAGATGATTAGCTTAATGTGGAACATTGTTCTCTCTCAACAGTAATCAAACCAACATAAAGTTTAAGTGTATAGAGGTTATCTGCACATTTCTAAAGTGACAATTTAAGGACTTAATACCTCTAAAATGACAAATGAAACATTGGCCAAATTGTCAAATATTAGAGACAGAAATTGTGAAAATAGCGTTGTGAGCATGTAGATCGCCTATTTTCACAATAGAACCGTGTTATACAAAATGTAATGCCTCAACTTTTAGTGCTCGTCAGGGTGGAGGGTCCCCAGTTAAAATATGATTATTTTATGGGTCGCGGCCTGAAAAGGTTGAGAACCACTGCCATAAACCAGTTCACTATGCAGGTTTTATTAGATCCCCAGAGGGAGTAATTGATTTTGTTACCCTGAATAAAATTCCAATAGTTATGCAATATGCACTAACAACAAAACAAAACAAGCCTGCATGTGACATGTTCACAAGGTAACCCTTAACCCCTTTTCACATATGAACCCTGGAAAATGTCTGCGGAATCAGGTGTTTTTGTTTTATCATCATCAGCGCGACCCCTTTCTTTTTACCGACTTGATCAGAGATTGTTCTCACTGGAAGGGAGAGCATCTACAGACCTACGGTTGGGATGACTGATACTTCAAAGTCTGGTGGCTATGGAGACGTGCGCGTGCGTGCGTGCGTGCGTGCGTGTGTTTACAACATAACCTGCATCTGGAATATCAGCCCCCGGACACAGCCATACAGATAGCTGTAATTTCCTGTAGTAATGAGTTTGTCCTCAGTGGACTTATTATGCTGTCTACAGAAAAGTGCTGCTGAATTCACCCTCAATACAAATACACATGTGAATAGAAGTGAAATGAAGGTCTTATTGTGCATAGCTCCTGCACTCAAGTGTACATTAGTGCATTGATACATATATACTAATTCACTCACATATACAGTACATTAGCTAGCTACTGGACATTGGAAGATAGCAGGAGCAAATAATTTCAGAACACTTATATAAGGATTTGATTTTGCAATTTAAATAACTTGCATATTTTGGTGAATGTTGACATCAAACGCTTCCTCTCAACAAACAAAACATATGGCCTCTTTCTGTCACATACAAATGCATGCATGCATGCTCACACGACCACTCACATAAACCAGTAAGAAATCGGCCTGATGGTGGCGCTAAATGGGACAGATCCATGTTGATGACATGACTCTAGACATACCGGTACTGTGTACCGCTTTGCGTGATTTTAGGGCAAAATCTCTAGGAGAAGTGTCCAAAAATGATGTATATACCGTATATTACACACCTCTCTGGTCATGAATCAGTTCACTGGCCTTCATCCTCATGGTTTGATATTTAGAGCACTCACTGACTGAATATACATATTTGAATAGCATAGATAGACTGAGGATTTCAGACTTGAAATAAAACAGATTGTTTTTCCTTCATGCACAGTTAACACATGTGTTCATCATCTGTATTATTTGAATATGCCACAATACCCCAGAAAATATGGCAATAAAGCATTGTTAAACATTGTTAATTGGAAACCAGTAATTAGTCAGACTTGCCCTATTCGCTATACAGTGGGATGAATCATGAATCATGATGCCAGCATAGTTAGAAACAATACCAGACTGATCTCTCACATCCCTGTGTGACTGATCATGATCAAAATACAGACACACACACAAGCACACGAGAGAACTAGGCTGCATGATGCTCGACAAAATGAAACATACTGTATACTGTATAAGGCTGGTTGAGTTGTGGGCTGGAGGACACGCGCAACTACTTGAGAGTTAATGACCCCATCAGTCTGGACTATAGATCAGGCCACTGTAGAATTTATCTGGCAAAGTGTCTGAGCAGGCTACCTGCAGGTTTCTATGGAGACAGCACGTGTCCTGTAGTGTATCACTACTGCGTAAGTGAGGAGATGCGTCAACACCACCCATTCGTCACTGATATAAACAGATGCATGACTGATGCTTGCTGACCCTAACCAGTAACTCTTAACGTCCAGTGATTCATAATTCAATGTAAAATAAATGACAAAAGGTACATCACACTTCATACGTAAATATGAATAGGCCTACTCAATCTACCCCACAATTATAGCTTAAACTAGGCCCTAAAGGGATTGGCTAGAGTGATAAAACAAGACCTAGAGAGCACATTCCATTCCATTAGCATCTATCCTGTCATTATGTTTCATCTTAATAATTAATCACAAAAGATTTAAAGAATATCCAGCAGAAAAAATATCATCGCTGTTATGTTAAGTCAAACTATGCATTACATGTTATAAAGGTGTTTATTTTAGTTTCATCATCAGCCACTAATTTAGTGGCTGATGGGGTTGAATGGGGTTCCTGAACGAAATCTGTTATGGATATACTGTATGTGGCATAATTGGTTGACATTGGTCAGGACTCAGGATGCTGATGAATAGTTTATGGTTTATGCTTTAGATTAAATTATGGTTACTGATATTCGATGCTGAAGAGAGACAGCTTTCATATCTCACTGTGCCTGAAAACAATAATTTCACAAAAAGTCACCAAACCCAGGACATTAGCTTGAATAACAGAATGTGGAGGTAGTCTCACCCTTCAAAATGATAGCAATCTGGAAAATCTTAACAATGAATTAAAGCCCCCACTATTATTTGCTTATCAGCCCTTGTGAGTCACAGCATGTATTCATCTTCTCTCGCTTGTAGAACTGCATCTGCCTGACAACACAGTTAATCATATCTTTTTCATACCAAACCTGATCACACATTTATTCATTTAAAAAGGTCAAATGTTGTATATATTGCCCTCCATGTAATAACCTTTTATCATTTTTATAACAACAATTACCAGCGCAGAGTTCCCCTGCAGCCAGTTCTAGCAGTGTTGGTATACATTTGCGCATGTGGCTAAAATTCTAAAACAAATCTAAATTATATTCATGCGTTCCATCTATCCATATGCAAACAGAGCCGAAATATAACTGCTTTAAATAGCAAATGCAGAGAGATTTTCCCACTGCTGGACAATCATGCTAGCTGTGGCCTGAAACCCGAGTAAACCAGTGTTAAAATGGCTGAGTGTGACAGAGAAAAGTAAATGCCTCTTGTCCTGCATGCACTTTCATGTTTGTCTCCCTCTATCCTTATGTAAACACAGGTGTGTATGTGTGACTGCATGCGTGTGCTAGACAGAAAGAGGGAGTAGCATACTCAGTAAGAGAGAATCCATACATGTATCTTGGAACAATAATGTCCATTGTGCAAAGATTGCTTGTCTTGTATATCTATTATGGTCATTTCACTGGGTAATATTCAGGCATAAATCAAATAAATATTTATTTAACCTATTTAAGTCAAACAATCTGAAGTAATTATTCTAGTTTCCACATCAATTGCTTAATTGCTTAATTAAATCAACTTTTATCAAACCAAAAATGTATGCACATAAGTGTGGTAATTAATACAATAGAGGGTATGCGCGTCGTCATCATCATACCCAGAAGTTATGTGGGAATGCCTACTGAGTGGCAAAAAACTACTTTCTAGCCTTGACAGCCCATAAATCCAAACAGAAAAGTCCTATCTGATTGCATTAAATGTTAAACTCACTTTGCCACTCAATTTGCCACTCGATATGCCATTTACTTCATGCATGCGCATACCCTCTATTGTTGGAGAAAAGACATAGCTCAATCTATTTTGATTGTCTTAAAGAGGTGGTGCCATGATTTCCCCCCCCAGCTATTATGATTATACTAGGAGGAAGATTCTTTCCAAAAAAGTATACAGAAAGAGTTAGAATTGGGTTTTTATGTGGCCACACCCCCAGTTCATTAAGTATGCATGGATGGCATGGTGGGTGGTGACCCAGCTGATATAGCCACACCCCACAGTGTTGGGTGAATGGTAAATAGGGGAGGAGTTGATACTGTGACATAGTTAGTATCTGTGTTTTTTAACTGACACTTTTCACCACAAGGTGGCAGTTTCCAAGAGAAAACAAACAAATACTAAGAGAATACATCATTTCTCAAAAAAAAACAAAAAACTAAGGGGGTCTAATGAAGTACTTTCAACCTCCTAGACACATGAAAAACAGAAAAAGTACAAAACTATGGCACCACCTCTTTAAGTACCAGCTCTTATGCCTTAACTTAAAGGTCTGTCCATATTGTCTCCGACCACCAAACTTTTCATCAGAAAGGTCCGGTTCAACTACAAAATGACGTCACTCCCATCTTCTGAAGAGCATTACCCCGAAAGACAATCAAAATAGAGCCCTTTTAAGTGTAATAACCACCCTTCAAAGCAGTAGCATGTTGATAATTTATCTGGGAAAATGAGGATACTATGGTGCACAAGTCTTGAAGTGCTGCAGTTATCATATAGGAGCTCAATAAGATATTGTTTTGGTGTTCATCAAACCCTTATATTCTGCTACAGTCCATTTCACAAGGCCTGCCTCAGTAGTGGAGTACAGACATGTATGCCTTCTCCTGTGAATCACAGTCACGCCTCAGCACTCAGTTTGGTGGAGGCATGCAGGTTTATTCACTGGGAGCATCTGGCCTCTGCTGATAAGGCCACAAACACGACCCAGTAAAATCTGATATGAAGTCTTCAGACTTGAAATTTCTTTACATAGCCCCAGATGGGACTCTTATCTTTTTGGTTTTGTGACATAACACAATATCTTGCATTTTTATGAGCCCTCTGGTAAAAGGAATCAAAATCCCGGGACAGATTTGTCAATAGTTAACCCCAGGAGGTTAGAGAAGTGCAATCTGGCAAACCAAATAAAAGGGAACACCCTCTCTGTTTTGTTCCTTTTCATCTGACTTGCGTAGCATTAGAGTCTGCCTTGAGAGATTAAGAGAATTGTGACTGAAATTGAAACCAAAATCTGTGTATGAATAATGCTCTGTCCTCTCTTAACATCTATCATTAACCACTTTCAAACTGGCATCCATATTTTGGGCATGTTTAGTCTAGTTTATTTAGTTAGTTTGTTAGTTTTTGATCATCTTCACCAGTACCCATAACATTACATACATCAACATTAACTGTGATCGAAAAGGAATAGGCTGAAGCTAAAAGCTTATATATGGCTATCCTACTTACATATCGTTTTACTTTGCAAAAAGCAGTTGCAATAAGCATAAGTCAATGGTAAGCAGGCCAAACAAACAGAAATAAATCCATTATAGAAATAGTCAAATTGTCACAATCAATCAATCAATCAATCAAAATGGCCAATCTACAAGCATTGCAACATGTTGTGATATTGTAGATCAGTGCTATTCATCACCCTACGAAGTATAGGCTATAGTTAGAGCTATATTGATCCTATGGGGATATATAATATAATATAATATATATATTTAAAAAAGTTGTTTTAAATTATGAAACCTGCCTATCAATGTCACTGGTAGGCAGTTGTCCATAGCTCAACTCTGTGATTCAATCTTATAATGAGCATTAGTGAGGACGAATTATAGCATGAAGATGATGTGAAAGTGGTTAAGACTGTTTGGCATGACAAACCCTCCAATTGTGCTTTGATTGAGCTTCTCACGAGGACTGTGGTTGTATTTAGCAACATGTGAAGATGGGCGGTGGTAATAAAAGTGGTAATAAAAGAGATATACAAATACAGGTAATAATGATTGCGACCGTAGGTCGCAGTTTACTGTCAGAACCGGCACAGCTTGTCCGTATGTATAAGTGTAAAGCCTGACACTGTGGTTCCTCTGACACATCACTGTGACATCACAGGTGACATCACAGTGATGTCAGATACTCAGAGCAGGGATAACGCCTGACACTGTGGTTCCCCTGACACATGACTGTGACATCACAGGTGACATCACAGTGATGTCAGATACTCAGAGCAGGGATCTCCATATATGGGCATAAACAGGTGACATCACAGTGGTGTGGCTGGTTCAGACAGGGATCTCCATGTATGGGCATAAAAGGGATTGTATGTTGTGATGTCATGGGAACCACTCTATGCCCATATGGAGATTCCCTGGTCATCAATATATTAAGCCCATATCTAACAGGACTTCATATCCATATATGGGGAACTGGTCCGACATACATCACTGGCCAGGCGGCCAAGCCATGGCGCGACCGTCGCTTGTCGCCCTGAGGCATCTTACTAGTAATAATAATAATAATAAACTTGGGGGGACTACCAGAACAAGTTAAAGAACAGATAATCATTCAGAACAGAAATGTGATTCTAAATCACAAAAACTGATTACACTACAGTACTCCATATCAATTATTGTATGTTAAAGTAACCTGAGCCTTGCACCTCAGAATTGTGTTGCATTTGTTTGCCATCTTGATGAGACAAGGTTTTATGTGACATTTCTCAATAATGATTTATCAGCCAGCCCTAGTGTGGGAAGAGAAAGTATAAGAAGACTGGTGCAGGTAAAGCTTTTCTGTGAAAGCTATATTTATAAGGATCCTCCAGGATCAACTAAATGGAAGCAATGAAATGAAAGATTAATTGGATCAATGATGAATTCTGATAGTCTCTGTCTTTCATTATTCTGATGACGGAATTAGTATTTTTGGATGCTTTACATTTTGAACTTGTTTTCCTTGGCATAGGGAAAATATCAGTACACACAACGTCAGCTTAGGTTGATATTGGAACCCCTCTAAATGAGTGTCTCCTGGGCTGGAACCACTAAATGTTTTGTCAGGAAAGCAGAGGGTAACACCACACATACAGTGAACAGGCTGTACAATGCATTGCAGGAGGTAGGCTACTCCACCCCACCAATTCCAAAGCCATTGAGCAACTATTTCCTCCAGGAGACTCTTATGGATGTTGTAGCCTATATATTTTGTATTTTATGTTCCATTTTTGTAATATGGCTATTAGTTCTATCTATATGAACATATAGGCTATTCTATATGAAACCCTTTACACAAAAAGTTGTCCAAGAACAACAAGAACGGAGCCTCTGACACCCAAAGCAACACAAATACTATCTTTTTTTTCATTGCCATGAATAAGGCTATCGAAGTTTTTGTGTGGGGGGAAAAAAAACTTGGGACCCTGGCTATTCGAATGGACGCAGTCTGTATAAGGCTATAAGCGGACGGGATAGTAATAAAGGCATAGGATATTGCCTAACCAATCTGTTTGTTTTTCCGATTCGATATTCAGCGGAAAACACCCACCTCCTTCTTCACGGTGCGCAGCAGTCTCTGACGCGTCTCGGCTTCTAAAGAAAATAGCAACAAACAACAAAAACTGTTCCATAATGTTGACTTTAAAAAACTTACATGCCTTGCTTTTATGTTGTATTGTATCGGTATCCACACATATATTAAACATTTGATACAGATTTCATTAGATGTTTCTTTTTTATCTTGTTTAATTATCTCTCACCTGCCATTGCTGTTGCCATGGATGCTGCCTCTTCCCCCAAGTCCCACCGCTCCCATCCGCTGTCTGTGTCTGTACAGTGGTTCAGCGATCCGCCTACTCTTTGAACACGCCTCTTAAAGCTACAGCACACCCCCGACCACTTGTTCTCAAAGCCCCTTTTCCAGTGACATGGCACATGGGCATGATGGCCCAACACCACACCACACCACTCCACACCGTCCACTTGTGCCAGGTTTTCCACTAGAAGGACCTGGGTAGAGTCATTGGTGTGAAAGTGGTACGCGTGGTACTAAAAAGTATCCAATCCAGAGCTAGACCAAACCAGGCCAAACACTTCTTGACTGATCACTCACTGACTTTTCATTTAGACCAACAGGATATAGCCTAGTTGTAATACATGAAAATAGATTCCATTGTGTTATAACCACTATTATAATCTATTATGTATTATAGTTATCATAGTAATACATTAATACTTTAAAGTGTATCATAATCACAGTTATAATCCATTATAGTGTATTATAATTAGGATAGTTTTAATACAAATTATATTTGTGTGATAATCACAGTTAAAAGGGTCAATTTAATACCGATAAGGGTACTTTTGTGTAATGGAAAATGTAGATATTTGTATGTGGTGTGGTGTGGTGCGGTGCGGTGTGGTGTGGTGTGGTGTGGTGTGTCGTGTAGTGTGGTGCTAAAGCTGCAGTCGAAAAGGGGCTTTTAAGTGGGGTCCCCAGCGAAATGTGTTGTAGCATCAGAATCAGTTTGTGGGTCCTGGAACTTCCAGGGGGTCCCCAGCAAAATTTGTGGTAGCATCAGAATCAGTTTGACCGCTTTTTTGGCTAAAAGTTTTTGAGATTTTTGAACGGTGCTAACTGCTCCTATGTCTGAAACCAACCTCTGAAACAGTCTGAAGCTCATGTCACAGTGTAATCTGCCCCTCGCCCCCCAACAACAGCTGACCAGTACAGTAAGTAGTCATACAGTCAGGCTATACAGACAATTAATTTGATTGGCTTATAATTGCGCATCCCCACAATTACATCATAAAAATATTAACTTGTTTTTTAAGATGATTCTTAAAGTGACAGTAACCCTTTGGGTGACAGGCCCCGAGCTAGATAAGTGAGATTACCCCTAGTCCTGAACGAACACTCTATAGGCCTATAGCAATGATTATCAGAATGTAGATTTTTTTTTTTTTTTAACAATGAACTTTTTAACCAAAACATATCACTTACACAAGTTAACCTTTAGAATATTATGTATGATATGAAACTATGACAATATTCTATTCTATTCTATTCTATTCTATTATTTAAATGTATATTATTGCTATAAAAAAAAATCTGTATAGGGCAGTTTATTTGTGGGATACAATTTGGGTCCGTATGAATGGGATCAGGGTGAACATATCATATAAATGTTACCCGCCCTAACAATACAAGACAGGATCAAGGATATGGTACAAATATAACAATTATTTATTTAGAAAAGAAGGATACTAGAATATAGGTAAAAGTTATTAAAAGTGTTGTTGAGACACAATGGGGAAATGGGGAGACTGGCTAACAATTCAAATCAATTAAACAAAACAAATAATCAAGGGAAAGGAACAGCGGTCCTACATATGCTGCTTGTTCCACATAAGGCCTAGGACAATGAAAAGAGCACATAATTCATAAGCACACAGCATGTAACATATCAACACAGTATAATTCAAAATACCATATACAACTCATGCCAGACAATACAGTTATGCAGCATCTATTAAATTATTTACCCGATAGCCCTTTAACACAGCTCAACACATCTCATGGTTACACACCAAGCAGCACCAGAACCTCCTGGTTCCACCTGTATCCCTTAGCAATGACATAAATACACAGGTTAGACAATGCTACATAAATCATATCTTACAGAAAATATAGCAACCCATTTTGTTGTTCACCTCTGCACATACATAATAAAATACTCACATTTCTCCTGTTTAAATGCCTACACCATATGGGGAGGGTAGAGCCACACCCCAAACAATTGTGGACACAACAGCCACGATAACATCAATGCACAGCACCAGACCTGATGATATAAAACACATTTGTCACTGTAGACCATACAAACAAAACAGTAAAAGCAAACATAGCATACAAAACCAGTGCACACAGGCTTACCAAGTCATGGTCAGTATTCAAACTTCCCCCCCACACGACAAACACTACTGGCAGTGTTGAGGACCCACAGATGTTAGCTGCCCTATTGGCAGCCTGTCTAGAAAGCCCTTAAATACCTATGTCACTTATGACATCACTTTCCTATGTCTCCCTCTAGGGGCTACATTCTACCCCCCTCAAAAATGAATCGTCGTCCCAACGATTCACTACCAAATGAAGACTATTATTACTCAGTTTAATTACCCACTTCTACAAGGCCTCCCCATGGTCATACTCTTACTATGCAAGTGGTGGTACTCTTGCTTCCACTGTCCTGGGGAGATTATCAGTATTCGAGGGCCATCTGCTTTGCATAGGAGGCCATCAAGGCCTTCCTCCTCCTGGAAGCTCTTGGCCCGCTTCTCCAAGTGCCCCTCCAATGTTTTCTTCAAAAGAAATGAGAGGGCATCGTCCATATTGCTGTGCTTGGCCTGCAGAGCCTTCTGGAGCTCCTCCACCTGGGCTTGTAGCTCTGACACCTGCTGTTGGTCTCGTCTCAGCTCATCGTTGGTCGCCTGGGTTGTCCCTCTCTCTGAGACCCAATGTTCTTTCTCCTCAACTAGAATGCGGTGCTGATCATAAAGGTTCTTAAACTTTAACCGCCACTTTTCAGCTTTCCTGGCCTCTGCAGCATGCTTGCATAGCTCAGCCTCCAACTCACACATGCGCTGCCTATAGGTAGTGTTGCACTGCTCCAGAAGGTGCACTTGTCGCCGTAGATCTACCGGGTCAGCTCGCTTCTGGTCACCAGTCTCTCCCCGGCCCTCGGGCCTGCTCAACCGGTCAGATGAGAGCTTGATGTCCATCTCTTTGAGCATCGGAGTCATACTGATCGTCTCCTTGTCGCAGTAGCTCAGCTCCGACGCCTCACTTTCCAGCCAGCCCCCTCTCCTCTGCTGCTCATGTCTGCTTTTCTTCAGTGCATGGGCTTCCACCTGCAGGGAAGGCTTCTCGACCTTGGTCAGTGACAACTGGTACTCCAGGTCTCGACAACACTGGTTCACAACTTTGGGCACAGGGTCACAGTCTGGTGTAGCTTGGCTACCTTGGTCATAAGTGTCACACCGGTAAGCTACATGTTCTGACTGGTGACACTGGAAACTAAAGGGCTGCTTCTCTGAAGAGACCCTGTTAACTTGCCCCGGTCTATGCACCCTACCTGTGTACACACTCTGTTTTTCTAAGGTTTTAAAAATCATATCAATTTGGGCCTGCTGCTTTCTTACCATGTCCTTGAGTCTCACAATCTCAACTTGATTCAAAGTGGGCCTCTCACTTGCTGCCCTGACCGGTGTTTCATGAGGCTTGGGTCTGCAGCAATTATACCCATCCCTTTGTGGCTGTCCCTCCATCACCCAACACATGGCCTCCCTTCGCAAGTCGAAGAGTGACATCATAGGAGTAAGTCGTACCAGTCTTTTCAGCTCTCTGCGGAGTATATGGTCATGCACCCCTTCACAAAACTGGTCCCTTAACACAGTAGCAGGAGTAGACATAGCAGTAGGGTTACGCATTTGTATCTTGTCCATTATAAATAGCAGTCCCAATGAAAAAGCTTGCAATGACTCATTCGCCATCTGTCTGCGGTTAAAGAATTGCTGTAGTAACACGACATAGGAATGTGAACAAGAATACAAGTCTATCAGTACATTAATCATTAACCTGGGATCTTCCCGCACTTCACTTGACCTGTATTTTATTTCCAATCGAGCATTCCCCTTCAGGTGATCGAACATAAACTGTGCCCTGTACACCGACATATAACCCCTTGTACATCTGTCTACTTCTTCAAACCAGTCCTCAACAGATAGAGCACCAGGTTCCCCACAGAAGTAGGGGCACTTTTGTTCACATGGGATGGAGACCACTTCCCTTCGTTGGTCATAACCATTACTGCCCACCCCATTACCTTGACTAGATGGATCCTTAAGTCTTTCATTTTCTCCTTTCAGCTGTTCTAGCTCATTCCTGAGCCTCGCCAGTTCCTCCTTGTGTGCCATTACTGGTTTGGGTGCAGTGGTAGTTGATCAGGCAGGCAGGCAAACTTTTCCTCCGCAGGTGTGGTCCTCTTCAACCGCTGTCCCTTTCCCTTTCACAACCAGTTATTCAAAACAAACAAAAACCTAAAACCATCTCCCACACTATCATTGGTCTCAAAACACTGTATGTACCATATCCTGCCGACAACGCCATAATGTTACCCGCCCTAACAATACAAGACAGGATCAAGGATATGGTACAAATATAACAATTATTTATTTAGAAAAGAAGGATACTAGAATATAGGTAAAAGTTATTAAAAGTGTTGTTGAGACACAATGGGGAAATGGGGAGACTGGCTAACAATTCAAATCAATTAAACAAAACAAATAATCAAGGGAAAGGAACAGCGGTCCTACATATGCTGCTTGTTCCACATAAGGCCTAGGACAATGAAAAGAGCACATAATTCATAAGCACACAGCATGTAACATATCAACACAGTATAATTCAAAATACCATATACAACTCATGCCAGACAATACAGTTATGCAGCATCTATTAAATTATTTACCCGATAGCCCTTTAACACAGCTCAACACATCTCATGGTTACACACCAAGCAGCACCAGAACCTCCTGGTTCCACCTGTATCCCTTAGCAATGACATAAATACACAGGTTAGACAATGCTACATAAATCATATCTTACAGAAAATATAGCAACCCATTTTGTTGTTCACCTCTGCACATACATAATAAAATACTCACATTTCTCCTGTTTAAATGCCTACACCATATGGGGAGGGTAGAGCCACACCCCAAACAATTGTGGACACAACAGCCACGATAACATCAATGCACAGCACCAGACCTGATGATATAAAACACATTTGTCACTGTAGACCATACAAACAAAACAGTAAAAGCAAACATAGCATACAAAACCAGTGCACACAGGCTTACCAAGTCATGGTCAGTATTCAAACTTCCCCCCCACACGACAAACACTACTGGCAGTGTTGAGGACCCACAGATGTTAGCTGCCCTATTGGCAGCCTGTCTAGAAAGCCCTTAAATACCTATGTCACTTATGACATCACTTTCCTATGTCTCCCTCTAGGGGCTACATAAAGTAATATTGCTATTCTTGGACTATCCACTGTAGGGTTCACTGTAGGACCTTTCAGTCAAGGTCATGTCTCAAATGACCTTTGACGCGATCTAAATATCTCAATAGAAGAGCAGGGAGACAATATACAACCACCCCAATTGTATAAGTCATATTGTTGGACAAAATTAAAATGTATTTATGAAACAAAAGTCATATAGTGCTGCTTAAAACGAAGTAAAAATAGCAAAGAGAGAGTAGGCCAGGCCTAATGTAGGCCCCTATCTTAGTATCGAAATCAGATACTGTACATGATATAAATTATGTAGGCCCTATGTAGACCTATATATTTTTTTCATAATGCATTTTAAGTCTACTTCCTCCACCTGATGGTACCTCACATTTTGTCCAGAAGATGGCGATACTGTCATTCAAGCTACTTGACAAGGCAAAATGAATCCAGAAGGTTCAAGACAGACAGAAAAAGATCTCTACTTGCCAAAATGTTCTGCCTGCCAATGCTGCCATACCTATAATTAATGTGCTAGCTCGCAGGAATTAGCATATGTTTTGGTCTGTCCTTTCACACATTCAATGGCAAAGCATGTTCTGGGTCAATTTGAAGTGCTGTGTTTTCCATTGACTATAATGGTAGCCTACTTAAGTTATGACTGGGAGTCAGAAGTCCATGACATATTTTTTATGTTAGGGCTCAAAATGATTTGATTTAATAATTGAGGGTTATATTTGAAAAAGTATAGCCCAGTGCAACATACTCTACCAGCTAATACCTGGTTAAGGGTAAGGATTAGAAGTTAAAGGTTAAAGATATTTTTTTGTTAAAATAACTATTACATAGCTCTATATTCTGATAGTCCTCATTGATATATAAAGTGCTTATTCGGTAACGGGAGTCTTCTTAGGTGT
The DNA here is from genome assembly GCF_963921795.1 of Nannobrachium achirus. Taxonomy (NCBI): domain Eukaryota; kingdom Metazoa; phylum Chordata; class Actinopteri; order Myctophiformes; family Myctophidae; genus Nannobrachium; species Nannobrachium achirus. The sequence goes on along the minus strand of NC_137832.1, from coordinate 34,792,542 downwards.
GCAGTGCAGTCTCCAAATCTATCAAAAACAATTGCAGCAGAGCACTCAGGTGGTGCAGTGCCTGCCCCACCCCCTGGAGGTTGTCGGTTCGAAGGTTGTGGTGCATCCAGCTTTTGGAGAGTTACGGTCTACACAAACACAACTGGCCCCTCCTGTTCAGGGGAGGGGAGCCGGGTGGGGAGAGGGATAATTTTTTATTTGTTTGGGGGCTTTTATGCCTTTATTTATAGGACAGTAGACTAACAAGAAAGGGGGAGAGAGATGGGGAGAGACACGCAGCAAAGGTTGTCGATTCGAACCTGCAACACGCTGTCAGGCATCAGAGCCTATAGCTAGGTAGGTAGGGAGGGTGATAACTGACACTGCATGTAATCCTACAGACTGGGGTGGCACCTGTCAGCAGGGAGTGTTGGGTGGGAGGAGTAGAGTAGGGTACTAGGGTACCTACCCTAGGAGGCACGGGGAGAACATGCAAACTCCACACAGAAAGGGCCTTTTGCCAACCCACCTAGGGTATGGGCACTGATGACACAGAGGAGAGCGCCAACCGTGTCCCTTGCGGGAATCAAAATCAGGACCTTCTAGCTGTGAGGCGACAGCACTACCGACTGAGCCACCATGCCCCCTCTTAGCTGAAGTGTTAGCATATCATTCAGACAATATATTATACTTTATTTCAAGCTCAACTCTATTCTTGCCATGTGGTCTGTGTTTTTGTGATGAAGCACCCAACCTCTGAGGAAGACTGCCTTGTCAAAATGTTGGTTTCTACTCTAAATTTGTATTGTATTGTGGTTATGAGCCTTCTTCCAATGTGTGATGAAGATGCTCACCACATCTTGATAGTGTGTCCTGCCTCTTCTTTCAATATGGGATTCCCTTCCAGAGGTGAATCACACATTACTATGGCTTGGATAATGTAATAGTAGACCATGTTTAATGCTACGTCAGGACTTCAGCCTGATTACACATCACACCAGCTCCTTTCCAGCATTACTCATCAACGACAAAACTACAGTATATGTGTTATTATTGTAGCTTAATGTGCATCTGAGTATGAAACAATACCACACTAATTTGCATGGGGTCAAATCAGCATCTAAATGCACAGCCATTACTTAGTCTAGTGTTACACAGTCATTTTACTGTGTGCTATACCTGATCCACAGTAATTAGATGACCAGAAAATCTACCCCTCAGGGAAATATGAGGCTGAGCATTCCTCTGAATCAGAATGAGGTACAAAAACATAATAAATAATAGAAACTCTACTGAAGAGGGAATAAATGTTATTCAAAACCAGGCAACGATGAGGAAAGTGAGATCAAAGGAAAAATCAGAAAATAAAGTACCTGAATGAGAGAAGGAATGGAATAATATTGACCATATGGACAACAGATAAGCAAATTACTACTAAAATCAACATAAAATTGTAACACAATGTAAAACAAAAAACAAAAAAACAACAATGTGGTCGTATCAATGTCTGTTTGACTTGGGGTGTGGACACTGTCAGTAAGATCTTCGGGCCAGCACGTCCAAGTGTGATTGGAGTCGACAGGCCCTAATAGGCACTAGGACATGTGGTACAAATTCCTGTCAGTCTGATGTTCTTCTGCTCATGTGTGTCAACTTGGATTGACAGGACTGTATGTTAGTGAATGCCAGAGATAGTAAGGGATTGGCTGTTATTCTTTGGCCCTCAAGGGCCCCTGGTCCTTGGCTGAGCACCCATTGCTTTTTCCCAAGGCTGATTGTTCACCAGTCCCAGCTTTCCCATTCCCATCTCTGGCAGTGAGATGGGATTTTGAATCTGATTAGATTAAGGAAGAAAAAAATAGACTTTATGGTCTTCAACAACTATGGTATATGAATTATCTTTCAATATCAAAACTGTTCAACTATCTATCTATCTATCTATCTATCTATCTATCTATCTATCTATCTATCTATCTATCTATCTATCTATCTATCAAACAAACTGAATTTAGTTCTTTTTTTTCCCGAGTTTCTGTTGACTCAGTCTGCTAGTCATGAGGTACAGTTGCATGGTAAAAAGGTCAGGCTGTTTGGCTGCCATTTGGCTTTTAAGTGACAATTTCACTGGATGCCTCCTGCTCTATATCATTGTGATATCCACTTCCCAAACTAACCTAATTTGATGCTATCTCCACTCAATGACCTTTGTGATTACTCCTCTCATCTGGTTAGCAGTCTTTTCAACCAGTCAGTGCTAAAAGCGGTGGATTTGATTACAAAGTCATTTTATTAGGTTTTCCTAACGAGTGATGTTATGCCACAGCACAGAGAGGCTATTCTCTGCTGTCTTCACCAAACTACATTAACCCAGGACCAGGAAGGATGTTATTTATAGCTATCAAACTTTCAAAAGTTCATATGAACTGATTATAATTCACTGATTTGAGAAACGTACAGGTCTATTCAAGGAGATATCAATGAAGTGCAATTTATTTTGCATTGGCCACAAAATGTATAGGCTAATATGTTTAACAGATTAATACACTTTTGAAATTGATGGATACAAATTTGATCTGTGGAATAATATTCCTGAACATATTTGTAAAAGAGCAGGAATTGTGTAAATTGTATAATTAGTTAGTGAACTTAGTAAATGCATAGATGTGTGCATCATTTTTAATCCATTTGTTATATGGAAACAACTGGTTCAAATCAACCTGGATTTATCACCTGTTGCCACAGAATTACACATACAAGTATAATCATGCAAACAGCAGCAACGTGCAAGGTTATACGTTTAGAATATTGCGTAAGTCTTAACAAGATAGTGTTGTGCCTGAAAGAAACATTTATTATCTCAAGATCTATAATTAATTAATCTATAATCTATAATTAATTTCCCTTTTTACAGTCCTCTCCTGTAATATGGGACTGGGTTGAGTGGAAAACGACACACTGACACCTTTCTTTAAGCCATTGGTTCTCAAAGTGGTGGTCCTTGAGGGAGTTCCACGGGGTCCCCAGCTAAATTATCGTTCCCCCATCTATCAAACAAACTGAATTTAGCTATTTTTTTCGAGTTTCAGTCTGCTAGTCATGAGGTACAGTTGCATGGTAAAAGGGTCAGGCTGTTTGGCTGCCATTTTGGCTTTTTATTGTAATCAAATTATTGTCTTAGTAATGCATTAATGCAACAAAAACTAAAAAATATTATTGAACTCAAGTCTCCATGCATGAGTAATCTATAGGAAAAAAACTGTCATTTTGGGCCCCAAAAAGACTTTTTGGGGGTGAACTACTGGGGGTAAATTGGAACCAAATTGGGAGTGTACAAATGGAACCAAATGACCAAATGAGTTAGATTTGTACACTCTCAGGGTTAAATTAACATTGATTTTACAATATAAATTGTGGTCAGACTCAGATATAGAAATAGGCCTACCATTAAATGGGGGTCCATAGCCTAAATGCATATCAAACTGGGGGGTCCTTCATGGAATTAAAATGGTTGAGAATCACTGCTAGAGCTGTAGCCTACAAATCTTCTCTTATTGGGGGTCCTTGAATGACCACCTAGCCTACTGACAGGTAGGTGAGCCAAATGCCCAGTGCATCCATTTAGAACCAACCTCCTCCATAACTCCTCCCACTCGGACCTGTCATCGATATACTGTACGAAGAACCTGCTCTTCTTCTGAAGCTCGGCACTTTTTTTAAACTTCACGCAGGAGGTGGACTGACTTTTGATAGGCCGAGTCCACCAACCATCATGCCCCGACAAGAGGCAACGGTCTTGGCAGGGAGTTTAAGCGCCCAAGGCTCCCCAAACCCCGGATACAACAATGCTGTTCCAGTGCCAATCATCACACGAACGGACTCGAGGGACAAATGGAGCAAAAAAATGGATTTTCTCTTATCTGTCATTGGCTTTGCGGTGGACTTGGGGAACGTTTGGAGATTTCCATACATATGTTATCAAAATGGAGGCGGTAAGAGTTTTAGAAATAAATCATTTCGAACCTGTTATAGCCTATAATAGCTCCCCTTTTTACTTTTTGTAAAACTGTTCCGAAATTAGCTTTTAATGCCTATCTATGCTTCCCCATGATGCCTGCTTGGCATGATGTAATATCTGATACAAATAGTGCTGACAACATACTGCAAATCAAATAAAACTTTATTTCATTGGCCTTCATTTAATTTATGTTGGCCTTACATCACTCAAGTGTCAGCACTTGAGTGATGTAAGGCCAACATAAATTAAAATAAAAACATGAAAATTAATAAGTAGAATATAATAGGTAATAGGCCTACAACTAATGATAAAATAAGCAATAACACTGTTATTGCTTATTTATTTAGACTTGCACTTTTACTGTTATTATAACAGTAAAAGTGCAAGTCGAAATAACACTAGATGAAAAGGCTAAAAATGTGCTTCTTTTAAAGATATCACCACTGGCTGGGGCCATATCTATCTGCACTGTGTTACATAAAGGTAGCCTAGGGCTCCTGTCTTTATAGTAAAGACAGGAGCTGTCCTTGGTATTGAACTGCGTCTGTCCTGCACCTTATCGCACCCTGAGTTCTCTGAGAAATAACTGTATTTAGATTTAGAGTTTATTTTCTGCTCATATTTTGGATGCTCTGCATGACATGACTTAAATAGTTGTTTGGCTATAATTATGCAAAGTATGCCCAATTGAACCTCATTGTTAATTTGTATTTCTGTTTAGTATTTTCCAATTTCCTATAGCCTTTTAGAAAGCCTTCTTCCTTCATGTGATTTGCATACTTTCTTTCTGGTGAGTTGCTAAAACTGTAACAGCTTGAGCTTACAACAAAATGTAATAGACAGACTGCAAGGTACTTGAGCAAAACGACTTGACAAATAAGGCCTATTCATAAATAAAAAGCTAACAAATTCAAAGGTCTAAAAGAGTGGACTACACATTAATACGGTCTTCCTCAAAACAGCCAACTTTTATACCATAAAAGAAAAGAACAATCTTACTGAAAACGTCCTATCATTGACCTATCTTTGTGTATCTCCATGCAGGGGCTTTTCTCATTCCTTACATTTTGATGGCCATCTTTGGTGGAGTTCCACTCTTTTACATGGAGCTGGCACTGGGCCAGTTCCATAGGACTGGTGCCATTTCAATATGGAAACACATCTGTCCAATTTTCAAAGGTAAGGTTTCTGCTTTAGGCCATTATGTTGTGGTAGTAAAAGAAAGAGGTAAAGGATTAGGCTATTGAGCTGCTGATCATTTAATCAATAATACTGTATATTCTATAGGTTAACTATTACCACCAGTAAGACTCCCTAATCGGGAGATAAGCGACCGTAGGTCGCTTATCTCCACAAATAGGGCAAAAATGTGTTTTTACAAAATCTTCCTGATCCATGTTGATGACATGAGTGTAGACATACTGTGTAGTGATTTTCGTGATTTTAGGGCAAAATCTGTAGGAGCAGTGTCCAAAAATGTGTTTTTAAAAATCGGCCTGAAGGTGGCGCTATATGGGACAGATTCATGTTGATGGGATGAGTGTAGACATACTGTGTAGCGATTTGCATGATTTTAGGGCAAAAACTGTAGGAGCAGTGTCCAAAAATGTGTTTTAAAAATCGGCCTGAAGGTGGCGCTAGAAGAGGGCCATGTGAGAAATGAGGGGTGGGGTCTCCGCGTTGCCTTGGCGGACGAATAGGTACCGGCCCCGGCTCTCCCGGACGCTCCTAGCCCGAGTTACGGCATTTTATGTGAGCTGCAGTGGAGGGGGTCCTCCACTGGGGGCGCCACCACTTTTGCATCCGTTCTGGAGCACCAGGAGTGGGTGGTCCCCAGGAATTCCCCGTGAGCAGCCCCGTTGGGGTGGTCATTTGGTCATTTTTGCACATTTGGTCATTTTTTACACCTGGGGGTCCCCCAGGGACCCCCAGGTCCCTGGAGCTCCGGGGGTCCTTGGAGGTTGTAGTTTGGCAGGTAAGGAGTGTGTGTGCAAAATTTGGCATGGATGGGGGCAACGGTTGTGGAAATATGAGCACGGCAAAAGTGTGACGTGTGACGTGTGACAGACGGACAGACGGACGGACAGCCGGTGGAGGTTTTGATAGTAAATGCGACCTACGGTCGCAATAATTCCCACTAGTCACATAATCTTGTGAAAATGCTTTGCATTACTTTGTAGAACCATATCTTCAGTTCACTGGGTGTAATTTGAATATCTACAACCAAATGCGCAACATAATCGGCCATGTCGAGTGAAAAATAATGTATTTTTGAAATATTATAGTCAACCGTTATCCCTCCAAAAATCAAATGAGCATCTGCTGCCATCACAACGCTGTGCTCTATTTAAAGATGTGTATTCCTCCTTAACAGAACTTTTGTCCTGTTCCAGGTATAGGGTATGCCATTTGTATCATCGCACTATATGTGTCCTTCTACTACAACACCATCATCGCCTGGGCACTCTTCTACTTCTACTCCTCGTTCTCCAGGGTGTTGCCATGGGCCAGCTGTGACAATGCGTGGAACACCCCCAACTGTACCAATTATTTTGGCAATAACAGTGTCATCTGGACAAATTACTCCAGGTCTCCTGCAGAGGAATTTTACACGTACGTAAGTGCATGACATGTAAGTGTAAGTGGAAAAGATAATAATAATCATACAAAAAAGGTTTTAAAATTATTTTGTAGTCTTGATATTTTGAGAGAACAGGATTAGGGTTTCAATTATGTGATAAGAAAAGGCTGATTTATGCATTTCATCCTGACAGGAGGAATGTTCTCGAGATCCACAAATCCGATGGCTTACGTAATGTTGGTGGCATTCGCTGGCAGCTAATGCTCTGCCTGTTTCTCATCTTCACCATAGTATACTTCAGCCTCTGGAAAGGGGTGAAAACCTCAGGCAAGGTATTGCACTTTCCCTAAATGATAGACGTGTAATCACTGCATAAATGCATTTTAGGCCATCAAAGACCTGGAACACAAATCTGTGTCACTTTAGATTTGAACCACTGTATCATTATTTTATGCTTTGTCTATTAAGAAATAGCAGATATACAAGCTCACAGTGTGGCACTGAGTGCCGCTTTGCGAGCTTGTAGATCTACTATTTTTGAAAAATCAATAAAATGTGTGCAAGTCTTTGAATATATTGACAAAATTCTATATATGTCTTCTAAATCCTTCTTCCAAATCAGTGGTTCTCAAACATTTTCATGTCAAGTACACCTAAAATTACATGTATTTGGCCCCGGACCCCCATCTCAAAATATGTTGTTCCAGGGACCCCGAGAAGCGAGTTACAAAAGTTTGCTTTGAAAAATATATATTCAAATATTTGCAAACATTTTCATGATTTTTCAAAAATAGCAGATCTACATGCGCTGTGAGCTTGTATATCTACACCTTTTTAATAGTTGAAGCATAACATAATGGTTAAAGTGGTTCCGGGTCTTAATGTGTTTAGTTTGTCTTTACTCTCTATCTTCTCTGTTCATCGGTTTGTTCCATGCCAGGTAGTGTGGGTGACTGCTACCTTGCCCTATGTAGTGTTGTTCATCCTACTGATCCGTGGTGCCACTCTGCCTGGTGCCTGGAGAGGTGTGGTGTTCTACCTCAAGCCCCAATGGGATAAGCTCCTTGAAACCAGTGTAAGTTGTAACAAAAAATATTTGCTCTTAGTTTCAAAAGTGAAGTAACCATATTTTACTTTGAGAAAAGAGAAACGTAAAACTGTCTAATATGTCTGGTGCTTTGAGAATTGGCCCAGTGAAAAGCATCGTTGGAAGTCACAGCAGTTGTTTTCAGCGCAGTGAGCGCACGTGTAAGTGCTTTGGTGCCAGAGAATATGGATGAGATGAGATGAGATGCATAAATAAGCCACAGACCAGGATAATAAGATGCATAATTGGTTTAGATTTTTTCCCCCCCATTAACAAAGGCCTCCCTTTCTGATTCACTCACAAATACCTAATGTCCTCCCTTCTTTTTTTCTGCCGCATGCATGCTCCTCTTCAGATCTCTCAGAACACAGCTGTATTGCTACTAGATTAAGGCTATCATAGCGCTTTTCAGCGTACAAAATGTTATTACAGATATAGATCACAATAAACTACAATTAAAATATAGATCAAATAAAATCAAATTATACACTTTAATATGTTTATATTGGTTGTGAGTGCTGAATTTTACATAAAATTATTAAAACAAGACTGGGGACAAATTACAACTAAGACTAAAATTACAACTTTAATATATTCAATTGATTAGTTTGATTAACTGTTGCACCCATACTTCTCCTAAACCCCCAACACTTTTTCCATTTCCACTGTGAAGTGTGAACACACATACACACAAACACACAAACACATAAACATAAGGACAATTGAAGTTTGTTTAGCTCCTACTTGCTGTAGCTAAAAATGCCATGCGATAAGTGGGCAAAATAAAGGAAAATATAACATATTGGGATGTTGTTATGGTTGTTGCTCAACCCACTGAGGAAAAACAAAAGCTGGTAAACTTACGGCATTTGTGTTAATAAGGATGAGAATATAGTATGATGAATAAATATACACTATATATTATTTCTGCAGGTGTGGGTAGATGCTGCAGCTCAAATCTTCTTTTCTCTTGGACCTGGATTTGGGGTGCTTCTTGCCCTTTCGAGCTACAACCCTTTTACAAACAACTGCTATCGGTAAGAACAAAGCTTTGAATTCACAAACAATGATGGAGGCTCTCTTGTTTAATCAATTGTTGGTATCAGTGTTTGTGCATTGAAATATATAAACATTGCACCTACAGTATGTCATTGTCATGGCTGAATCATATGTATAAAGGTTTGGGTAAACTTTATTTACCTGAGGGCACAGTGCTTCTGTTGCTTCCCATCAAAAAACACGAGAAGAAGAAGAAGATATAGGCTACAACATTAGGCTCATGCTAGTAATGGTAGCTCATACAAGTGAAATAAACCTCTTTTGATCTTTCACACCACATTCCACAATAACTGTATAATATTCTGTTGTGACAATTATATGGGTTTGAACAAGGTTTTCTCCCCTTTCTTCCTCAACAGCGATGCTATAGTGACCAGTCTAGTGAATTGCCTTACAAGCTTTGTCTCAGGGTTTGTAATCTTCACTGTGCTGGGCCACATGGCAGAGAAGAGGCAAGTGGAGGTAGAGGATGTGGCCAGGGATAAAGGCATGTACAGTAGCTGTATGTTGTGATAGTTAAATTATCACTGAGGATTTTACAGTGTGGGACAACTTAGCCTCATCTATACACCAAGCGAGACTGTTCTAGAACGAAGTATAACTTCAACTCAACTTCAAGTTCATTGTCACATCATAAGTTTACACCAGATATAACGGAGTGGGTGAAATTATTTAGTGCAAGCTTCTCCTTAATTGCAGTTTGATATATAAGTAAAAAAATAAAGAGTAGAAATATGCACACAATTACAATATAACGATAAATATACAAGGCACTACTGTGTACTTTAGTGTTCTGCTGCCATCTTTTTAAAGGCTTAAAAGATTCACTATGACGCTCCTTTTTTCATATTTGCAGGACCAAGTCTACTTTTTATTACTTACCCAGAGGCCATTGCCAACATGTGGGGATCAACATTTTTTGCCATTATCTTTTTTGTGATGATGATCACCCTGGGTCTTGACAGCACGGTAGGATTTTTGAATGATTAACATTTAACTTTACCCAGTTAAGACATATTTTATACTTTGTCGTACGACGGTGTCGCGATTGCATTATATTGCATGCCTTGTAAGACAATGATTCTGTGTTGTCTTAATCAGAATGGAATATAATAGATATGGATATGGACATTTGGAATCTGTGTCTGTGACTTGAGCCAACTGCTTCTAAATCTAGGCTGAAAACTTTTAATGTTGTTTTTGTATAACAAAATACAGTGTGTGTGTGTGTGTGTGTGTGTGTGTGTGTGTGTGTGTGTGTGTGTGTGTGTGTGTGTGTGTGTGTGTGTGTGTGTGTGTGTGTGTATATATGTATATATATATATATATATATATATATATATATATATATATATATATATATGAATTCCTTTTGTGTAGGTAGAAATCTGAACTATTAAATATGCTTTTATATATACTAGAGGGAGGAATATAAGTTGTGAACGTTGCGAGTCAGAAATACATGCCCACCCATTACTCCTTTACTTGATGTTGTCGTTGTACCATACATGTTGTCTGACATGTTGGAGTCTGGGCGCTGCACCCTCCCTTATTATGTCTTATTATGCCTTTAAATACATTTTCCTGCCATATCACTCTGAATTGCATTTGTGTATGTAAATCAAGTTGCCTTGCCTTGCCTTACAGTGCATGTCTTTGCTGTGTATCTTAGTTTGGTGGGCTGGAAGCAATCATCACTGCTGTATTGGATGAATACCCAGATTATTTCTCCCACAGACGAGAACTCTTGGTTCTGGGCTTGGTAGTTGTCTGCTTTTTGGGCTCTCTAAGTACCCTCACAAATGTAAGTAACCAATAGAGCACATTTTTTCAAATCATGAATCAATATCAGTCAGAACAGAAGAAGCACAATCAAAATGTATTTCTACAGAGCACCTTGAAGATGTCTTGATGACACTAGAGCTGACAAAAGGATGTTTCACTTTAAAATTAATATCAATTAGGCAATTTGCCAAAAGTCCAGTTTTACGAGACACAGTGCTACATTTAACCTGTTAATTCAGCATAAATTAGTATTCATTGCTTTTGTCATTATCTTGTTATACTCTACAATGCTGCCAGGGTGGAGCCTTTGTGGTGAAGCTGCTGGAGGAATTTGGCGTAGGTTGCTCCATCATTGCAGTTGGTTTCCTTGAAGCCATTGCAGTTTCTTGGTTCTATGGTAAGCAAGGAATTAAATGGTGTTTTATGTATTGTACAGTGTGAGTTGTTGACCACAAGGAAAAACTAATAATGTAATAATGTCGAGGCTCCCATGTGGAACCTGGACTTCAAATGGGCACTCTATGACATCAGTCATTTATGACGTATGATTTCATATCTGGGCATGGGTTTTCAGCCCAATCAGAGCATCGTTGACTTCCTTTATATAATATATAATAATTATTTAAGTGAAGAAGAAAAAAAGAAAACTGATGGCTTCAGATCATGGCATGCATTTCAAGTTTGCGAAATATAGTAGTATGTGATATTGTTTTTGCAATGTCTTATTGTGAAATAATTTGCAGGCATCAACCGGTTCAGTAATGACATCCAGGCAATGTTGGGCTATGCACCAGGGTTGTTCTGGAAGGTGTGCTGGGTGGCCATCAGTCCAGCGTTTCTAGCGGTAAGAGCTCACACTGGAAACTAACAGTAGTGGACATGTATTTAAGGGTGAATTTGTAAATTCAAAAGGAATAAGATCACTCTTTATATACATATATATAAAGTATATATAATATGTATATATATATATATATATATATATATATATATATATATATATATATATATATATATATACACACACACACACACACACACACACAAAATAGTCCTTTATTGATATATACAGTAGACTGACAGGAAATTGGGAGAGAGATGGGGAGTGACACACAGCAAAGGTTACCGGGCATCTGTAGGTGCGCTACACCAGCTGCTTGGGTGCATGGTTCAGAAAGAATTCAGTTCAACTAAAAGATCACCAGCACTCACTTCAGGCAGAGATCATTGCCATGATGGCTTGTGGTGGACATTATTGTAAAAGATATGTACAAAATGAGTACACAAACACATAAAGAGCTATCCCTAAATTACCATTACAGGTCTATAACTCTGAGAGTGTACAAATGGAACCAAATGGACCCTTACAGGAACATTTGTTTCCATTTGTACACTCTTAGAGTTATGGGAGTCCTTGAAAATAAAGCATTTTGACAATTTGTCACAATAATGTGTTTTTGTGGCGGTGCCTGGTGGCTCAGCCAGTTAGTACAGAGACAGAGCACATGCTCCTTGTGAGTACAAGTAGACCTACTACAACTGGGTTTGAATCTGACATCTTGTCTCGCATGTCTCTCCCCTGCGCTATTATGGATCTCACCGCAGTTCTAGGCAAACCGTTCTCTTTTTGCAAATATGCCTAAACCTAACCTTAACCCTAACTCTAACCTCAAGACTATGCCTAAACCTAACCTTAACCCTAACCTCAGTAAAACTATTCCTGACAGGGAGCCAATCAGACACAGGTAAGGCGGTCTATCCCATAACGTTGGTGAAATTCATAATCACGCCTCTCGCCTCTCTCTGGCCTTGGTTTCCCGTCTTTTTAGTCTACTCTGTCTTCTCTGAAATAAAGCATAAATATGACTAAGAGCCCCCAAAAAGCTAGACTCCTGCAGCGCTATGCTGTAAAAAATAAAACGAAGTAGGATCATGGGAACGGCGTGGCCCCATGTGGATCTCACTCTTGGCCAGCCTGTGATGTCAGTCATCTATTACATCTGTGACGTATGACTCCAAATTTGGCCAAGATTTCAGCCCGATCCCGTGGAAAACCTTGTATGTCCAAAAATCATCTACAAGCTCACAACATGTTGTGAACTTGTGATGCATTCGTGTCGGGAGCTTGAAGATCTGCTCTTTTCACTACTTTTGTATGATGAAGTAGGGCATTCAATTATGAAGAAAACACACAGTGTGAAGTGAGCAGAGCTTTTTAGGAGTTCATTTCATTAATTGTCCCGCTAAGCTTGGCCAATGTGACCCAGGGCGTACATACAACAAATGCTGAGCGCTTTGTGCCAAGATGTAGGCCAGTAATCCCCTTGACTATACGTTTTTGATGGAAGTGACATGGAGAATTAAGTAGGGAAATAAATATTACATGTCTTAGAAACCGAACGAAAATGACCAGTTATTGTTTGTTAACGAAATGTGCCCAAAAGTTGCTGAATAATTGCGATGCATTTTGAGCTTGTAGATCTGCTATTTTCAGGGTAGAGATGTTGGTGTAGAGGGAAATAAATTAGGGGGCCAAGGATTGACCCTGGGGGTACTCCGGTCAACAAAGTATAGGTTTAAGTGATACACGTGCATCACCTTTAGATACTATGTCTCTATGGCCTTCCTTTGCTTGATTCTTACATCCATTTGATTCTGATTCTGTAAGATGATTCTGTAAACTGTATTTGCAATAATAATGTGTGGTTGCTGCCTGGTCACTAGATAAATCTCTTTCAGGATTGGTTTCACAATTCTTCCATATTTTTTTATATTTAGTATATCATAGTGAGTTCCCTGCTGAAAGCACCACCCCTCACGTTGTTTGACTACAAGTACCCTGAATGGAGCATCACAGTGGGCTACATCATGGGCTTCTCATCCTTCATGTGGATCCCAATCTATATGGTATACAAGCTAGTGTGGACCCCTGGATCACTTAAACAGGTCAGTGGATCTCATACGGTTTCTTCATGCAGTACATGTGACAGCACACCCATTAATCACTTACCACTTGAACCCTAGCATCCATATTCTGGAGGGAACATTTGCCGAAAATATCCGATCTACAAGCTCACAACACTCACAACGTGTAAGCTTGTAGATTGCGATTTGGTTTAGAGGCGGACAAAAGCAAACCAATCTATCTATCTATCTATAGATATAGCCAAAATCTGTGTGTGTGTGTGTGTGTGTGTGTGTGTGTGTGTGTGTGTGTGTGTGTGTGTGTGTGTGTGTGTGTGTGTGTGTGTGTGTGTGTGTGTGTGTGTGCGTGCGTGCGTGCGTGTGTGTGTGTGTTTATGCCCATAGCCAATCAGAGAGGGCCGTTTATGCCCCCGTGATTGGTCAAGCTTCACGTGACATTGTATACCTTAATATAAAACAACTTACAAACTTCAAGGACCCCCATAACTCTGAAAGTGCATATATGGATTGATTGATTGATTGATTGATTGATTGATTGATTGATTGATTGATTGATTGAAGACTTTATTAGAAGTTTGCATAGGAAAAGGTACAGTTTTGTGACAGTACAGTTCACTGGTGCAAGGTCAACCCCCCCCCAAGGAACCCCGAGGGATACGAGTAGTTGGGTGTGTCCCATGAGTGGGTCACTTGGTGTGGAGCGGACTTGGCTGTCTCTAGTATAGTATTATATATAGTAATATAATATAGTGAATATAATATAGTGACATAGTTTGTTTGCGACCTGGCGTTTCCCAAGGAACCTAAGCACAACGGTGGGGGCCAGTGGTGGGCAAGGAAGTAGGGAGCGCTTCGCTGTTTTCACTTGGACGGCGCAGAGGTGCCGAAAGTCGGGGGGACGAAGATTTACTATTCTGTCCATAACGGCACATAACTCGTTAACGGCGCTGACTTGGCTCATGTGACTGTCGCAACGCTCGAAGCAGCAATTCGCTCGCTACCGCTCGCTCGCCGGTGTCTCATGTGGCTCATGATCACCTGAGACGGCGCGCCTCCGTCATCATCACCGAAAACAAGCGCTCCTTTCCCTTGCAGCCCCCCCGTGACCCCACCATTGTGCTTAGGGTCATTGGGAAAAACGTGGATGCCGTTTGTTTGGGTCTGATGTCATGCTGTTACAGGCAGCATGACACACCATATTTGGGTGCAGCTGCAGAGGGAACAGTATGGTTATGTCTGAATCATAGTGACAGGGTGTAAGTCCGCCTGCCGGACGATCAGCCCTGCTTGCCCATTAGCCAATTCTAATATAGAATTAATATAGTATTTTGTCATTTGAGACCCTTTCTGTCCCGATTGTTGCCCACAGCGTCTGGCAGTGTGTCTGAGACCTGAGAGGACTGTGCCAGACATCCACGCAGACGCCCTCAACATGGCTCCAATACCATAAGAACACAGAGATGTTGGCCTACTTTAAAAACAGGGAACACACTTGTCTCCTGCTTGTAAATCTTGATCAGACCAACCATGTATTTTGTAGATTGCCTGCGACCAAATCTGAACAATATATTTAGTATTTTTGGTAGCAATGTACGTATGTATTTGTTCAGTTTACATATTCTGCTATTTCCAATAGAGGCATTAAGATACACACTGATACTGAACATCAACTCTACCTGCCAATGATCATTACAGTATACTGCATCTTTAGAACTGTATACAAATGTGTGATCAATTATGTAATAAAGCCAATAGAGGTCAATAGAGTTTACAGTAGACCAACCAAACCTACTGTAATAATAGGTGTCCTGTTGGGCTGTGTTAGCTATTAATTTGATTAATAAGGCTACCTCGAGTGTGACATGTAACATGAAACATGAAAAATAATTTATGTTGCATGGTAATATCCTGGTGGATCATGCTGTTATGCAGTGAAATCCTCCGTGTTCATTTGTAACTTAAATGAATTAAATGAAGTCTGAGGGTGTTACTGTGTATGCAATGCATGCATGCCATAGCAAGTGCAGGAGTTCATGTCTTGGCTCTTGCTCTGCTCTTGTGTTTCTCTCTCCTAAGTTTCCTTTCTGTCTTTCTGTGCTAAATGAACATAAATAACATGTTGATCAAATCACCACTCACCATTTAAACACACACACACACACATGCACACGCACGCACGCACGCACGCACGCACACACACACACACACACACACACACACACACACACACACACACACACACACACACACACACACATGCCAGTATGATTACACTCACAACAACAATTTTAGAACACATCTTAAAATTTACAAAATTACAATTGAAGCAATGATCCAAGATGTAAGAATTGTTGTGATTTCATGTGACAAGTTCTTAGTGGGTTTTATCGACTGTTTATTATATAAAAGCTGAATTCTATTTATGTATGTACACAATAGCGGACATGTTGGACAATATGTTTGCTATTATTCAATGAAATGGATACCAATGTATTAATGTGACAAACTTCTAAGCAGATATTGTGTGTGGTTTATAAAAGACCCATGTCTTAAACCTATGTTTACACAAATTCTTGTTGGAGAGGTCCTATTTATATAATAACAAATGAGTATTTATGAAATAACACAGTAAGTGTATGTGGTCAAACCAAAAACAATGTTAGACTACAAACTATTTTCTCTTTTTCAATTCTGTATTTTTACTTCTGATGTAGTATTTGTATGGAAGTTTACAACAGCTGCTCAATAGCCTACTCCCACAAAATGTAATGTGCCCTTGACTGAGGCCTTCAGACAAAAACATTATAAATGCATAATAATATACCAATACAAGTTTTCATATACTGTAGGTGATGTCTTCAACTCCTTATCCAAAGACTGTTCTCATTGCAATTCATTTGGTTTATTCAACTATATGTGAATTGGTG
This sequence comes from Nannobrachium achirus, assembly GCF_963921795.1. Taxonomy (NCBI): domain Eukaryota; kingdom Metazoa; phylum Chordata; class Actinopteri; order Myctophiformes; family Myctophidae; genus Nannobrachium; species Nannobrachium achirus. The sequence continues at coordinate 34,776,184 of NC_137832.1, read as the reverse complement.
GTTTAAAAACATTTTAAATTTGAATCTTTGTCTGAAGTGCGCAGTTTACTTCCATTAGTTTTGCCTTAAATATGCCTAATTATTCTATGTGCAAGAATTGTAAATGTTGTTTTATATTGTGCCTCTCCAAACAAAGAAAAAAAAACATGTATTTTCTGATGAAAGAAATGACTGTTCAAACATTGCAGAGACATTATACTTTGTGTCTATGTCAGAAATGTTAATTTATCTATAAACCATTGTAGAGATTAAAGGCTGTTGTGGTTTTTAGCAGGTACTCATTTTCAATAATGTAGGATGTGGCAAAGATATTGCCTGTCATGAGATATTGCCTGTCAATGATTATAGTGTGTTTCAATCAACAATGTATTTGCTGCATTACATTTAATAGAATGGGTAATTGTAAGTCCAAATTATACTTACTTATTTATACTTATACAACATTTAGGTCATTTTATTATAGAAGATAACATACGGTATACTGTATCTATTTAAATCTCCATGTTCTTCTCATTCCCTCATGCCATTTCTTCTCAGCAAGATAAATTAACAGGCTGATTTGCAATATCCTGATTAATCAACAAGGCAATAGAGCAGCTTCTACCCTCATTCCCCTTACCAACTAAAACTGAGTAAACAGACACAGGCACTGCCACAAACCATGGCACAAACACAAAACCATTTCCACTAGCTCCCCCCAAAGCCCATAGTTATTCACACTGTCCTGGTTGTCAGGGCCTGAATGCTTGAAAGATCACTGGTATGAGAGATAGAAGAATGGAAAGTGGAACACACGATTCCTCATTTGGGTACTGGTTGAGGGAAGCATTGATCAAAGCCCCTTTGTGTGAGCCACTACTGCTAGAGAGGTGTCTGCACAACAGACCAGCAGAAGAGACACATGAAAGGAGCACTGCTGATTGGATGGCCTCTCTTCCATCTGAGATGAACAGCTTTGCAGTGATTACTGTGCAGAGGGAACGCTGTACATAGTGACTGCATAGATATGTATGCTTTTTACCAGGCTCACCAGAATGCACATATACATGATGTAGTAGTAGTTGAACAGTTGCTGTCTAATACCGATCAAATAGCTCTTAAAAGGGATAAGAAAATTAACTGTTTTGATTGTATTGTTGGATATCATGTAATTGCGACCTAAGGTGGCAGTATACCGTGAGAAATGTCGCAGCTTGTCTCCGTGTCAGTCAGTCAGTCAGTCAGTCAGTCAGTCAGTCAGTCAGTACACATTTTTACAGTCTATTGGTTGGTTCCCTTGTCACTGTGACATCACAGGTGATATCACAGGTGACATCACCTGTGTAAAAGTCCATATATGGGTATTCCCCAGAATCTCTTTTATGTCCATATATGAAGATCCCTGATGTCATCGATATATATCACTGGCCAGATGGCCCAAGCCATGGCCCATATCTGTGTGGCTGGTTAAGATAGGGATCTCCATGTATGGGCATAAAATATTTTGTATGCATATGGATACATATTATTATTAATAAAGGATAAAATAAAAAGTCCATAGGCCTATATGGGCATTCCCAGAAACAAAATCCGTTTTATGCCCATATATGGAGATTTCTGATGTCATCAATCCCAGGCCCTAACTAGCCCAAGAGCCTGCTTTACTACACCCTACCTTCCCCGAAAACATTAATATTAAGTCCATATATGAATATGGATATATATTACTAAAGAATAAAATAAATAAAATGTCCATATACAGTATGGGCATTCCCAGATGATGCCCTGTTAGGGTACCCCCTTTTACCCATATATCGAGATCCCCAGGCATCAAACCCATGCCCTAACTCGCCAAGGCCCTGCTTGGCTTTACTAATTAACATACGTTTTATGCCCATATATGAAGATCCCTGTCCCAATGTCATCAATTATGGATATACCTGGGAATGCCCATATTTGACAATGCCCATATATGGGCATGTTTTGACATAACATTGTTGACGATCATGCAGGGGTCTCCATATATGGGTAACTGGTCCGATATACATCACCGGCCAAATAAAGGGCGAGGTTGCATGTCGCCCTGAGGCGTCTTACTAGTATATCTAGCCTGGCTTGATCAGACTATATACTAATGCAGCTAACTAACTGCAGTATATATATATATATCCCCACCTTGTTTAGCTGATATCATATATAGGCCTATCAGCCTATAGCCTACATGTAAATCTTCGTCATAATGGATGCTGAATGTTGGCTGAACGCTTCTATTTAGTACGACAGTAGTCAGCTGTTCATTGATTGCACATAAAAATAAAAACAAATATCAACATTTAATTACAGCGGGTCTTTAAAACTGATTATGATGCATCAAGACATGCTCTTTATTCCACACAGTAAAAGATGCAGTGGACCCGTCCGTTTGGATACATTTGTAGACTGAGAGTTTGTGCTCTTCTGTGGTCACATCATGCCCTCCAGCATGTGATGTCATGCCAATTAATGGCATTATGGTCCCTCTAATTACTCACCAAAAGCTGAAAACAATCTCTTTTGGTGTCAATAAATAATCATCATCATATATAGACCTATATATATATATATATATATATATATATATATATATATATATATAGAGTAAGGTGGGGTAAAAGGCCCCCCCTAAGGAAGATGTCTATTTTATGACCAATTAAAATACATTTTGATATTAATTCAGTATATACATGTTAACAATGCTTTACCCAATACACCTATATGGGCACCATGTTGAAAAATTAGATACATTTGATTTTATAGTACAAAAAGAAAAACATGTAAAAAGGGCCTATTGCCCCACTACTGGGGTAATAGGCCCCCCTCTATGGGGTAATAGGCCCCCTTCTATGTCCTAGAGCAGAATAAGTGCTACAATCATGAAAATTGCCATGAGCATTTTCCATGGGTCACTTGACAAGATAATTGTCAGAGGAATTTGAATTTTCAAGATGGTGGCCATTTTTCAAGATGGCTGACACCTTAGTGGAGCAGTTATGTGATATAATAGTTTATTTGGTGATATAAGTATGAAAATTGGCATGAGCAGTCTCTGTGGGTCACTTGACAATTGGCCACCCACAGCTACTTGAAATTTCAATATGGCGGACATTTTTCAAGATGGCTGACACCTTGTGGAGCAGTTAAGTGATATAATGGTTTATTTGGTGCTCCACTAAGGTGGTGGCCATCTTGAAAAATGGCTGCCATATTGAAATTTCAAGTAACTGTGGGTGGCTAATTGCCAATTAAGTCTGGGTTTCCGAGGCTAATTGCCAAGTGACCTACAGAGACTACTCATGCCAATTTTCAGGCTTGTATCACCAAAATACCCAGGGGGCAAAGGAAGGTGTGCTGCATTTGCCCCGACATAAAAAGTTGTCCACCAGAAATATTATCTATGACCCAGTAGGATCACAACCTATATGGACAACCCGGTCAATTTGTACAACAAAGTCCAATATGGCCGCCTCAATATTAGCCCCTATTAGTTTTAATGGGGGGTGAATAGGGCAAAATTTTAAACTGAGGGATATTTCCACGAAACTTCACAGGTTGATCAATGGTATACATATGAACATTTTTTTGTATTGCAAGTTTCCATGAAATCCAATATGGCCACCACAATATGGCCGCCATAATGTAAGGACCCAGAAAATAGGTTTTGCCTCTAACTTCTGAACCAGATGAGCTAGAAACGCAAACTTGGTGTCTGTTTCATGGTGTCTGACCATGGGTAGTCTGGTAGGATTCACCTTGAAACATGGGCTGCATATTGTTGTAGTGTTTTTGGTTGGTTTCTATTCTGAATGTTTTGAAGGTTTGCACAGGGCTCTACTTCCTGTATTGTCCCAGCTCAGATTCTGAGCCTGGGACAACTTCCTGGCCAGGAATATCATAGTTTTGGCCCAGAGGTTCTTCTCGCCCCCCTAGTGGCGAAAAAAAGAACCTCTGGGAACTCAGATTGGACCATGGGAGACTCAATGGAATAGCTAATTTTATTATTGGGTGTGTCTGGACCTTTATTGTGCATATTTGCAAGATGGTGTACTCCCAAAATAGAGCTTTAACATAATTTCTACCATTATTGTTGACTGCTTTTGCAAATACAAGCAATATGAATCCATTTGCTAAGATTTATGGCACAGAAGGGACTTATACCTGTATTATTCTTGAGTTTGCATGTTGTCAAAATGGCTGTAAACGAGCTATTATATTTCCTGTCCGATTCTACTGTATGTAGTTGTAGCAAAGACTTCAGATAAAATCAGAGACCAAAACAATGTATCTTAGAAATTATTTTTTTATGTAAAAAAAAAAGAAAAAAAGAGAGAGATTATCTCAATGAAATGAATGCAACTGCCTTTTTGGGTCTTTCACACATAGACATGCACATGCTTTCCAACAACTTCAGCTTCAGGGAAATTATAATGAACACATGATTAAAACAGGCTGCATTATAATGCAAATAATTGCTAGTCACTATCACTGTCATGTGTACCTATCCTGCTGCATCTTGTCTCCAGTCCTTGGCAACGACACCCCAAGTAGCATGCAATTCCCTTCTTCGCACATGAAGTTCAATCACCCGAGAGAGACTTGGAGTAGAACCGCTGCTCCTTCACTTGGAAAGGAGTCAGCTTAGGTGGTTCGGGCATCTAGTACGGATGCCCCCCGAGCGCCTTCCTAGGAAGGTCCTCGATGCACGTCCCACTGGGAGGAGACCCCGTGGCAGACCTAAGACCAGATGGAAGGATTATATATCCAGACTGGCCTGGGAACGCCTCGGTATACTCCCAGAGGGAGTGGAGGAAGTTGCGCAGGATAAGGAAATCTGGAAGTCTCAGTTGGAACTGTTACCCCCGCGACCCGATTCCGGATAAGCGGTTGAAGATGGATGGATGGCACATGAACAGTTTTTCTGGCAGCCTTTGATACAGCTACATGATATTGCCTTGTCCATTGATATAGGCCAGGCTGGCTCTGTAGATGTACAGGGGACTGCCTTCCCATCACTGAGAGACCATCCATATTCAGTGAAGCAAGGGATGTCTGGCTTCGCGATGTGTGCAGTTTTATCTATTATGGCTGCAAGAGCAGCTCTTTTCAGGTGCAGGCCAAAGGCATTTTCTGTAGGTGGCAGCAGCTTCAACAGGGTTGATCGGTTATTTAGGAACTTGTGCACTCTCAGCTTTGCCAGGTCAAAGTCCTCCGAATGGTCAGCTTTTGATGCATATACAGCTATTGTGAGGTCTCTAGCCTGATTCTTGACATCCTCTGAGAGGGAATAAGAGGAATTTTCACCAAACTCCTGAAGTGCAGGGAGATCTAGACCCATGCTGGTCTTGAACCATGCCTTCTTTCCAGTGAAAAAGGGATAGCTGGTGGTATCTCTGCCACTCAGGCTGTGAATAAAGGGCAGGGCACGACACTGTGCGAGTCCAATGTGGGAGTCCAGTGGCAGCATGATATAGATGCCTATATCATGCTGCCGCCATGGGAAGGCAGTCCCCTGTCCATCTACAGATTCAACCTGGCCTATATCAATGGACAAGGCAATATCATGTAGCTGTATCAAAGGCTGCCAGAAAAACTGTTCATGTGCGAAGAAGGGAATTGCATGCTACTTGGGTTGTCGTTGCCAAGGACTGGAGACAAGATGCAGCAGGATAGGTACACATGACAGTGATAGTGACTAGCAATTATTTGCATTATAATGCAGCCTGTTTTAATCATGTGTTCATTATAATTTCCCTGAAGCTGAAGTTGTTGGAAAGCATGTGCATGTCTATGTGTGAAAGACCCAAAAAGGCAGTTGCATTCATTTCATTGAGATAATCTCTCTCTTTTTTATATATTTTTTAATAAAAAAATAATTTCTAAGATACATTGTTTTGGTCTCTGATTTTATCTGAAGTCATTGCTACAACTACATACAGTAGAATCGGACAGGAAATATAATATCTCGTTTACAGCCATTTTGACAACATGCAAACTCAAGAATAATACAGGTATAAGTCCCTTCTGTGCCATAAATCTTAGCAAATGGATTCATATTGCTTGTATTTGCAAAAGCAGTCAACAATCATGGTAGAAATTATGTTAAAGCTCTATTTTGGGAATCCACCATCTTGCAAATATGCACAATAAAGGTCCAGACACACCCAATAATAAAATTAGCTATTCCATTGAGTCTCCCATGGTCAGACACCATGAAATAGACACCAAGTTTGCGTTTCTAGCTCATCTGGTTCAGAAGTTAGAGGCAAAACCTATTTTCTGGGTCCTTACATTATGGCGGCCATATTGTGGTGGCCATATTGGATTTCATGGAAACTTGCAATACAAAAAATGTTCATATGTATACCATTGATCAACCTGTGAAGTTTCGTGGAAATATCCCTCAGTTTAAAATTTTGCCCTATTCACCCCCCATTAATAGGGGCTAATATTGAGGCGGCCATATTGGACTTTGTTGTACAAATTGACCAGGTTGTCCATATAGGTTGTGATCCTACTGGGTCATAGATAATATTTCTGGTGGACAACTTTTTATGTCGGGGCAAATGCAGGTTTCCCAAAAAAAGGCTGGTTTGCCCCCTGGGTAAAATAACCCTTTATATCACATAACTGCTCCAATTAGGTGTCAGCCATCTTGAAAAATGTCTGTCATCTTGAAAGTGTCCATTTCAAAGTGACCCATGGAAACTGCTAATGCCAATTTTCACGTTTGTATCATTAACTGAACGATTCTGCCAAAAATAAGCAGTTATTCTCTCCATGGGCAAAAAGCCTCCGGGGGCTTCTTACCCCACATGAGGGGGGGGCCTATTACCCCAACGCTGTCATTGCAAAGAGTGTCATCTTAAATCTTAAACGTTTTTTATTTTTTTATTTTTTTAAGTTGATAATTTATCATAAGGCCTTCCTAATGATATACAAAAAATAAGTGAAGAGGTTCAACTTATTTACACAGAGTTTGGAACATTTTCACAGTGACAAAGAATTAGATCAGTTTATCTTAAATGTGTTTGATTGAGAAAGTTATGACCTGGATTACGGTGAGACAATGAAATGTTGTATCCATGAAGAGCTAAGGATGCCAGGAATGTGCTGAAATCAAAATTTTTGCCACCTTGTAGTTCTGTAGTCAAATACAGCTGGGGGGCTTATTACCCCAGGGGGCCTTTTCCCCCACTCTACCCTATATATATATATATACAGCCTATATATATATATATATATATCAGCCTGTGTGTGTGTGTGTGTGTGTGTGTGTGTGTGTGTGTGTGTGTGTGTGTGTGTGTGTGTGTGTGTGTGTGTGTGTGCGCGCGTGCGTGCGTGCGTGCACGTGCGTGCGTGTAGACTCTACACACCTATGCACAATGGGCAACAGGTTTTTTTTTTGTAGGCTAGTTGCATTTTCAACATTCTGATCTGATTCCCAACATTATGCTGGTGGTTCATGCGCTTGTAATGAGGATGAGCATGATATAGATAGTAGGCTAGGCTGGAAAGTGAAGGTAAAGGCCATACACATCAGTCATGTACATAATGATGTAAGGATATAACCCCAAGCAGTTTGACCTTTATACTTCATTGCTCTCTGACATTTCAGTTATGAAAAAAGGGAGCCCACAGGGGCCCACACCCTTATAGACCTATGTGCTCATACTTTACCTTAAGAAAGTAGATATATAGTTCATTGGTCCTCTGTGGGCCTACAACTAAACCTGACAACATCTTTGATTGATTGATTGATTGATTGATTGATTGATTGATTGATTGATTGAATACTTTATTAGAAGTTAGGAAAGGGTAGGTCTACAGGACAGTAGCTACAGTTTACTGGTACACGGTCAACTAAAATATAACGATCACTGGAATGCTTTTATTAGGCTATATTGTTAAAATTGGGGTCCCATTTAAACCAATGTTTCAATAAACAGATTAATTTCCAACTTAAAAATATGAAATATTCCGAGTGATTAACGATGATTGGACATGATCACGTGCATCACGTTAATGCAAATGCAAATCTGCATGCAAGCAACCGCCGAACGAAGCAAATCATAATCATATTTAGGTTTAGGATAGTACGATTAAAAAGACGGCTTTAGGACCCAGATATCACGCAGCGGAAGATTGGGTGTGCTTTCATTCATTCTCCATCATTCACTACACACACACACACACACACACACACACACACACACACACTAATCGCCTTCGTGATGCTGCTTCATATCATTCCAAGTTCAGCTATAATTCTTTGTTTTGGAATGTTAGTAAGCGGACAGTTGGAGGACTCTAAACTGAACGAGAGGCCTTATGTGGTACTCCAGAATCAAAATTTAGGTAAGGGTTCGTATGTCACTCACTATAATGTATACGGCCTACGATGAAGGCATAGGCTGTAGCCAAATGCAAAGTGCATGCGCCAATGTACGATAGTGTTGTTGAAAATAAATAATGATGTGCTATCGGCGTTCACGCATCAAAACATCTCGCTCTCCTGAGACCGAACAATATATGCATGTTAAAACACGCATAGTTAAATTATAATGAAAACTTTGTATTATTATACATTTGTCTTTGTCCTCGGTGTATTTCTTACATCGTTACAATATGTTATTTGTGGGTTGCATCTTTATGTGTTACAGTTGCAATGGCGACCGTCCTTTCTATCCTGCTGGTGGTGATGATCACCATGGCTGTATGTGTTTACAAACCACTGCCTCGACGATGAACCTCTTGTTTTGAACATTTCATGGAGGATGACAATCTCTCTCTTCAGGATGGAACAGTAACTCACTGGGAGCCATGACACTACTTTTTCTGGAAAGGCTAAATCTACATGTAGCCTGCTACCTGCTGCTATATTACCTTGGCTTACAATTGCATTTGAAATGCCTACCTCTTCTGCCCTTTCCTAAGATGTTTTGTTTAATAAAAGAATAAATACAAAATAAAATAAGACATGTTGTGATGTATAAGTTATCATAAATAAATAAAATACATGAATACTTTTTCTGGTTTTGCATAAAAAAATGTAGTGCTGCTGCTGCTATTTGTTAATGTGTTTTAATTGATGTAGCCATATTATTTATTGTGTTTTAATCCATAGTAGCTATGTATTATTTTATTGCTGTTGCATTTATTGTATGTTTTATTGTACCAAAATGAGTGTTCTCCCTCAATGTGTTTTTATGGTGTTTTAAATAAGTTCATGCAATGAGTTATGGGGCTGGCATGGGTGCCCATGTTGCCACTCCACAAATTAAGGCTTTATTTCAATGTCATTATTTGGTACTAGAGAAATAAAATGTATCAGAGTTTAACTTTTGCTCTTTTAATGAGAACAGTTAATTAAGAACAGTTCAATCAAGACTGTCTGTCTGTCTGTCTGTCTGTCTGTCTGTCTGTCTGTCTGTCTGTCTGTCTGTCTGTCTGTCTGTCTGTCTGACTGACTGTCTATCCATATCAGCCATGGAAACACACCTGATGTAACTGGCAGAAAGTGAATACTCACCTACCTCCTCAGAGTACAACAGAACTCTAACTAAAAGTGTTTCCTTTTCACCATGGTAACTTGAATTGCAAAACCATTTGCAGGCAAGAAAAGGTAGGCCTACCTGTTGTTAATAACTGCAATGCTGCACTTCGTGCAATGATGCACTTGGTACACAAGTTATCAGTAGCACAATCAAATGCAAATCTGTTCTGTTCACAGAGGAACTTTTTTTTTTTTACATTGTTCACAAAACATGATCTGTTTTGATTTCTAACACACATGGAGCATACTAACACGATTCCCATTCCATTTAGACCTAATTTCTCCTACATAATATATGGTACCAGTGTATATAGTCTACACAATCCAATTGGATCACAAAAAATGGTGGAATGGGATAAAACCCAGAGCACAGATGGCTGGTGTGACGGGAGATGACTGTTTTGGAGAAAAAAAGAACACAAATGCAGCTCATCAATGGTCAATTTGAACAATGAACATATTGTTGTGATAAATAATTTGAATCAATTTCCTATATTTGTACAGAAAACATTTAAACAATGACATCAGTATAATGTGTAAATAAAGTGCTTTTATTTAAGAAATCAACACATTTTTATCATGTTAAAATAAAAAAAGCTTTACAGCTAGCAAATGGCATATTATAAAGACTGTTCCCTCAAAATCTAACCAAAGCTAGCCTTGGTAAAGTAGGCTTTTGAGCAGTTTGGCAATGTGATCATTAAAATGTAGTAAATGTTGAGCTCAAGCTTCAGAAACCTGGACAAAGCAATGCAGGCTGTTGATAAATGGTTGGTTATCAGTGAAATCAACTATAGTGGTTAATGGTCTATCTTAACTCAATTACGTTTGGAAAAACATATTTTGAAGATAAAACATTTTTAAAATGTATGTTTCCACTTCAGAAAGGTTGGTTGGAGTACCATTGCACAGAATAAACACCTCCACTTCCTAAAGTGGGACATGCCTCTTAAATAATAACTAGAACATCTGACATTCAAGTCCATAATTTCCTTCTGCCAAGTCGGTTTGTAGCTATTAGATGCTAAAGACTTGCCCATAGAGACCTGCTGGTTTAATTGTCTTTTGTCCACTTAACTTGAAGAAAAATATCTTTCGATAAAAAGACCAATTATTATGATCCATGAAACACTGATGTGTGACCACCTCTAAAATGTATATTTTATCAGTATCATATATCTTGCTTTATATTAGTTATTGTTAGCACAGTCCACAGAGCATGTCACACCAACATTTTGACACTTGTACTTGTATGAGTGACAAAACAAAATCCCCTTTGAATCTTGAAATCACAACACACTACAGTATGGATACAGGCACAGTGGGTGCTGCTATTGCTTCTGTGAACTGAGGTGATAATGGTTGAGGTTATTCAATAACTGACTGGTAAAAAATATAAATTGTCCTAACCATAAAACCATAAATGGGGTACGCTAAACAAAATAAGGTTTCAGCCTAAGAAAAGCGAGGAGCTTCCTTCTTGTGGAGCAAAGACATCACCATGCAGCTGAATTAAATGTTCTCACAACATGCTTTGATAATGACATATCTTATACTATACATTCATAAGTACAAGATTTCTTTTTTTAAACTTTATCCGTAACCTTCTAGCCAGTTTGGAATGAACAGAATAGAAAATTATGGTATAAGTATAACATAAGATAGTATGTAATGGTTTCATATCATTCCGCACAAAAGAAAAAAATAAATAACCATTCCAATTTCTTTACAAACAAGCCCAATTTCAAAGCAAAGTGACTGTGGAATAATGGAACCCTGAGATTTTCAATCATTCTTTAAGTAAGAACAGGAACCCTCTGCCAGGTGTCGTCTGTATAGGAAGACTAGTCACTAAAGCCATTTCCTTTACTCCGAAACTTCAATGCTACAGAACCCCACTGTTGGTTTAAACCCACTACTCGAAAACATACGGTCAATGACAAAGTATTGGGGTCGCAATTGTGACTCTTCTTAACTGAACAGAAGGACAGGACACATAACTGATTACGCATTATGTTAAGATACAAATATATAAAAAGGAGTATGTTCTTACCAAAAATAGCTTTTGGAAAAGTTTGAATAAAGGGAGTTTGATATTGCCTGTGCAACAACAATGATCTATTACAGAAAGGATTAGAGGTTGCATAGATTGACTGTAGTAGTTGGGAAAGTTGAGGTGTGGCTGTTGGTTCTGGATCTGGAAAAGTTAACACGGTTACAGCAAGGTCGGGCCTCACTCCATAGGCTTAATTTATAATTCGTCACTCAAAAAAGAAAAGAAAAAGACGCATTTTAAACTGGAAAAGGGTCAGTTGTAAATACGTACATCATTGAGCCTTGAGCGACATGTCATGACACTTTTTCGGCAAAGCATAATTAGCCTTTATTCCCTCTTGTTCCTTTTACTTTTCAGTGAGCGATAGCTGCAATATCCTCTCCAGTTCCTCTTCCTCTTGCCGTCTCCTCTTGTCATCTTCCTCTTGAGCTCGGGCTGAGAGCTCTATGGCCAGGCGGAGGTCTGTGTCAGGGCTGGAGGCTGAGACTGAGCTCACAGGGCTGGATGTGCCTCCCAAGTCCACTAGTGACCCCTCTGGGACACTCCTAGAACAACAGGAGAATAGTGAGCATAAAGAGAAGACAAGACATGCCTCTTGCCAAACTATATTGCTTTATGTAAATAAACACACAATCAAATAGAAACTTCAGAATTATTATTTATTTACCTGGCTTTCACAGATATATATATAAAAATAACATCCCTACCTGTCACTCGGGCTACTGAGCACAGCATCACTGAAGTCCCCGTTGGCATCATCCCAGCTAACATCCTATAATAAAAAACAGAAGACATTAGTGCTTACTGAAGAATGAAACTAGATAGAACAGTGTTATTGTGAGATTAGGAAGATCTCTACTTGATTCCCTGACCTGTCCTGGGACATTGCAGGACTCCAACAAACTCTGATGGATGGCGTACTGCAAAAGCTCCTCATCGTGGTTGGACATAGGAGTGTGGCGGCTTCCCCCCCGATGGCGGTAATGCACTGGCACATCGAACACAGAAGGACACACCTGGAATGGGAGGGGTGCTAGGTGGACCAAAAAGCAATGGAGCAGTTTTCAGCAAGGTCCTATAAATGTTTTACATTTACATTTTCTTTTTTAAAGAAACATTTGAATGTACCACTTATGTTTGGAGCGAAATATAGCATTGTTCCTACCAGCTGCTTCTACATCTTCCCCCTCAGGCGTAGGTGTTGAAGCTGTGGATGTATTGGCCTGGTTTTCTGTACTGCATTTGTTGACATTCCCAAAAGTAATCCTGGCATTGAGCACATGGAACAGGGGAATCTCTGTGTGAAAAAGGTCAAATAATACATTAAAATAGGTAAATAATGAAAACACCTTCAAATAGATTTAGCATTTGAATGAGGGCCTCTGTTTATCACTTGAATGTGTGGTTTGTGTAAATAGTCATGATTTATATTGTGCCATTCTGTTCAATGAGGGGAATGTACCAATTTTTACGGGAAATCCTGGAGGGAACTTCAGGGTGACAAAGTCTCGCAGCCGTGCAAAATGGGAGCTGGTCCGGGCCATGAGGTCAATGATGGGAGTTACCTGCTCAACCAGGGACAGGGGGTGGTCCTCACTCATCCACAATGTACCCTTGAACCTGTGTAGAACAAAGAAAATGTAAGCAACACGCACAAAAAATAACTTCCACTTATTTGCCACACAAGATATTACAGTTGAAATAATAAAACGTTTATTATGCCATCATGCCGTTTTTTCCACTCACTTCTGCGTTCGGGTGCTGAGCTCAAGAGGACGGCCAATGTCTCTGTTTTCCAGGTCAAACTCTGGGTCAAAATATTCCTCTGGAGTGATGGCAGTTGGATTAGTGGCAGTTGCATACTCCAGAGTAAGGTCCTATCAAGATAATTATAAGAAGTGTTCATATCAAGTCCGCCACTCCCTCAACTTCAAGATGTTGTTCATGCATAGTTGCTTTAAGAATGTCTTCTTACCCCCTGTGCACTTATGTGCTGCTCCACAGTGCCCAGAAGAGACTCAAGGACATTCCGTTCACCTATGAAACAAAGTCAATTTCCCATAATCCATATTCACACAAGGCCATAATGCTCTTACTTCATATTTGGGGTGGTTTACCACCAGTATTAAGTAAATGCCACCATGTGAATATGGCATCAGTGGATAAAAGAATTGTCATAATCATGCTAATTCCGGATTAGCTTTTTTATTACCTTAATCTGTTATCATATCCCAGGACGAGTGGTAGAGTTGTTGTTTTTTCATCTCGAGTCCACCTCAACTCTGATCACGCATGGTGGGGTACAATGCTAAACCGCTTACGTTTATCTCTCTGTTTATTTATGTGTTCACAGCGACATAATACTGTCCACAGAGTTTGTGGACTACGGTGGCTCAAAGGGGACTTTGGATGGAGAAAACACTTTGGCAAGACTTCAGGAAGTACAAACACTGTGGACAACACCTCTACCACTCGTCCTGGGGCTGGGATATGATCAGATTATGGTAATAAGAACTCTAGTACGGAATTCTCCTTAACAACACAAGGTTTCACACATACTTTTTATCCTGGCCTTCTCCTCATCTGTAAGATGTTCTGTCCTTGTCCGGATCACAACATTTACATTGTTGACACTAAACACCTGAGAAAACATCAAAGTATTATTATTCTATCATATCACATATAGTTAAAGTGCACTAGTGATTATGTTTCAAATAAAGATGTTTCATATGAACCTTTGCCTCAAATCCATTGACAACTTCAGTTTTGTCCGTCCTCCATCCCCAGACCCCAGACTTATTCCTGGTGAAAATAAGAAAAAAAAAGAACTTGTGCATTTAAGTGACTTTAAAAATGAAGGAGTCCCTCACACTGCCGTAACTTGCCAAAGTTACGGTATCTAGCACTAAAGTAATTATTTATTCAACACATTTGCCCTAAACTACAGTATAAGTAATAATTATCAAAATGCTGTTATAATACAATTGTGTCCGTTAAGCTTGACATGAAGCATTAAGGCCTGTTAAGAAAACCTTTATAAAATGTAATTTCAATATGAAGTTTTTTTTTCTTCTTCACCTCAATAAAGATGTCTGCAATACAACCATAACCAGTCCATTAGATGCTAGGTAGTCTCTTAAGCCAGACTGTTGACTCATTGACTTTGGCCATACAATCTAACGATTGCACTAAAAAAATATTTGTGAGTAAAGCAGTAAAGTCATGGCAGGATGGAACGTTTGCTAATCATCATAATGTGAAAGAACTTGGGACTCTTGCCTCTCAAAAGCAATGTCCTTGGTGTCCAGGTACGTATTGACAATGGGAGTTGTCAACCTTTTGGCGACTTCCTGTTCAGCAGGTTGCATTGAATCTAATGTGACATCCTCCATTTCTTGTGATATGTTGAAGCGTTCAGTATCCACCACTTCCTCATCATGGTTCACCTCCATCAACTCTGTGCAGGTATCTGTCGATAGTTCCAGTATAAACACATGTTTCGCACAAACAGCAATGAGAATGACACAAGGACCTCTGTCAAAACGTTAAGGACTGTGTGTGTCTGAGACTCTGTGCCCAGCTGAATTTACATACCATCGCCTCTGAAGATGTAGCTCCGGCGCCCTCTGATCCACGTCATGTTCTCAAAGCCCAGAAGAGTAGAATCTACTCGCAAGCTGGCACCACTCTTCCAGATGCGACAGACATCACTTGGACAAACGCGGGACACAAGGGGGACTAAAAAACAAAGGCATATGAATATCACAAAGCTAAAAATGAAAGCAGAATTTACAACACAAAACTTGGCAAAAATGTGTTGATAATGTCTTTTTTTCGCATCTCAAAATCTTAGTATGCGAAACATTCTTTATTTTATTTAAGAAACCACTGGGATTTGCTTTAAATAGCTTATTAACTAACAGTATATATTTTCATAACACATTGTATTTATTTATTTACATTATGTATTATTTGCATAACACAGTAATTGCATGAATTAAGCAACAACTTTTAAATCATATATTTTTGGTTCTAACATGTAGGCTTTGGGTCTATCATGTATGTACTGTATACATAAAAAAGGGTGCTAAAGCTTACTCCAACTGGTGAACTCCCATTTCATTTCCATGTAGAAATCTGGAGACTGGGGACAAAACAAAACATCAGTTGCTAATTTTTTCGCTAGTAGCTTACATGTTTGAGTTTCAGAATAAGATGTAAAAGACAAGACAGCTTTTTGTAAAGTAAAACCTCTCTGATCTTGGACAGCAGCTCAGGTACTCCTCCAAGTGCGGTAGATGCTTTGAGGTAGTCCCTGCGTTGAAGTACCAGTTGAACCATCTCTGGGTCTCCAGTACTGACTGCCTCCTGCAGCACTAAACACACAGAGACAGATTCAGTCAAACACCACTAACCCTTTTAAGCTAAAAGCATATGTCATCCACAAACTGCAAACATCCATTAAAAAACCTCAGGGCTGGTGGTAATAGGCACAGAGGGCAATAATGCCTTACTGGCAGCAGGCAGAAAAGACAAGTGGGTATGCGTCTTTATAAGAAATCCCATTTAGCTAATGTGTGTACAGTAACAGTAGGATAAAATACAAGTGCCCACAAAGTCACTAAAACATGACATTTTGTAAACCAAACACATAGACACAAATGGTATGTCATTTAAGATGAAATGCCTAACCTGTCCAATTCTTGGAGTTCTCTTTAGTTACTGAAGCCCCATGTCTCAGAAGGACTCTCACTGATTCTAGGTGCCCAAGTGACACGGCTAAATGAAGAGCTGTCCTCCCTCTGGGATCCACGGCCTCGATGTCACTCTAAAGAAAATGAAGAAGGGATCTAAATGAGTGCAATCCAATGAAAACAGTGACATAATAAGTGTGTCATATTTGCATTTTACAGTACATTTTGTACTGTAACAATATGAATTTACTTTGTGGTGTGGCACCAAAGGTTTTTCTATCTATCTATATAGGATAATCTATCAGCGTATTTAATGTCATTATTATTAACGTTTCTATTGTTACTGAACAGTGAATGTCTTGCTTTTCATTTCTTCAAAACAAGTGTGTACTGTATAAACATCTGTCAATCCACTGGAGCCACTGACTGTGAACTGCTAAATGTGACGCCTGGCCTACATTACTAGATGAAGACCTACATAGCTAGAGGATGACGCTTTATTTAATTGTGTAGCCGATTCAACTGGATAGTTGCGTGTTCTGATGCATGGCTGGATGTTTACAAACCTGGGCTACGGCATTCTCCAGTCTCCTGTAGTCATTCTCCCAAACCGAGGAATGCAGTGGAAACGACCCTCTGATAGCTTCGCTAACGATAGCCGTGGACATCTTCCTCTTTATGAAGCCTCTCAATCGAACGCTTGGCAGCTTATAATTATAGCCATGTGAAAAACGGCCGCATGCCCTTGCAGCGACCGAACATAGAACCAATGTAATTGATTCCCTTGTTAATTGGCAATAATATTGTCACTATAGGTGCTAGCCGGCTAGCCAACTTTCCCCAAAGCTTTGCCTAAATAAAACTTTTGAACGCGGAAGTGTCAAGACTATACCATTATGATAGGGGTGTTTTGAAATCTGTCCGAGTTGCGACCTGACGTTTTCCAATGGGTCTGAGGCCTTAAGCTAGATGCAGAATAGACCCACATTTTAGTTTTTTCAGAAAACTGTTAGGATTTAGAAGACATTTGTAGAATCTGCCTCTATCAGTGGTTTAGGACCCCTAAAATGATATGTATTTGGCTCCATCTGAAAATATTTGGTTCCAGGGGCCCCCAGAAGCAAAGATTTGAGTTTTAAAAAAGATTACTCTAAATTTGGGTCTATTCTGCATCTAGTTTAAGGCCTCAGACCCGTTGGAAAACACCAGGTCGCGTCCGAGTGATCCTGCAATTCGCGCCTGCGCATCGTGCCCGGTACCTCCCTGTTTATTTACTGTCAAAGGCTAAAAGCAAAGCTAACACTGACAGTCCTCCGTTTAACCCAATTAGTACACAATCATTAAACATGATTAGCACTAGATTGTCATGTACAACGTTATCAAATGCGAAGAACGCCCTTCCGAGAATGAGCCTCCAGACTCGCGCTAAACATGTAGCACGTCTGTACAGTTCGAAGGTACTTAAAATTATTTTTGACTTTTTCGTGTCTATCACGGTCCTGCCCTTGCCACTCTCTCTCTCTCTCTCTCTCTCTCTCTCTCTCAAATAATTGTACACACACACACACACACACACACACACACACACACAAACACACACACACACACACACATAATTAGATCAAATCAACGGTCTTCATTGAAAACTATTTTATTTCTAGGTACCAAGGGTTGCAACGTGGGAGCCAGTGCTGGATAAACAACTTACCAATGTAATGGTGATAAAGATCTGCTCACAATTTATGAATTTTAATAGGCTTTACTGTTTGGATCAGATATTTAACTGCATATTGAATGTTTATAATAGACTATACATGTGTCCCCTATTTAAACGAATTATCCACATCTTTATAGAATTAATAACACATTGAACTATACCCTGCATTTTAACCTTGGACATGTCAACCACGCTAATGTTTTCTATTTTTCTAAAAGGCAAGTGAAGTCCCTGCTGATCTGGTGGACAAACTGGAGAGACTAGCCTTGGTTGATTTCCGCACCAAAGAGGGACTGATATGTTTAGAGAGAGCCATACAGTTTGCAGATCAGCTTCATGCTGTTAATACAGATGGAATTGAACCAATGGATTCTGTTCTGGAGGAAAGGTACAATACAAACACTAGATTACAATATGTGTACACAATATTTTTAATAACTTCTTGTGGTGGTAATGGTCTTATTAAAAGTGAATGTCATGGGATTAAAGTTGTGGTCATTTACCACCGGTATAGCACATTTCCAACCATACAGCTTTGCCTAGAGGTTAATTACATTCTGCCTATCTCAGTGGCTGGAAGCAATTACATGAGTGCTGCTGTGTTGCATCCCTCCTAAAATGCCTTCTAAAATCAGTAGTTCAAGGACCCTCGAATTGATATGTATATGGCTGTGGACCCCCATCTGAAAATGTTTTGTGCCAGGGACTCCCAGAAGAGAAGCCTTGAACATATGATATTTCAAAAATTGCAATTGTACAAGCTCTTCATCTAAACCGATATTCTACATCTTAGTTTTCTGAAAAACGCATGATGCTACAGGTATATCTACATATAAATCTAGGATGACACTGATGCTTTAATCGGTTAACCTGTCTTTCAGAACATTGTACCTGAGGGATGATGCTGTGATGGAAGGAGACATTGCTGAAGAGCTACTCCAGCTTCCCAAAAGTACAATTGAGGAATATTTTGTGGCACCACCTGGTAAGGATGCACTTTGGGGTTTCTTTAAATTCTACGTCAGGGATTAGTAAATATTTGGGTGCATAAGTGATTACTTACTGTACAGTCTAATCTGTACAGATACCAGTTAGTAAGCATTTTGCAGGGCTGTCAACTCGATAGTTTACTGCATCCTTATGTTCTCTTTTTCTTCTGTCCAAGGTAACATTCCACTACCCAAGAGGGAGGAGAGAGCTACCATGTTGCAACACTCAGAGTTTTGATCAATGCACGTTTCTGAATTTCATGTGGATATTTATTTTATATTGTTAATATTTCAGATTATTATAGATTTTGGTTTCTGTGGAACCATTGCTTTCCATAAAACAAATAACTACATTAAATGGACAAATTAAAATATTTTGTCAGATACATGTTTGCAATGTCTGTATTTTGTTAGCCTGATTTCAGACTCTACGTCACTCAGAGAGTGGGCAGGTCTATTGGCTGGAGCCAGGCAAGTATTTTGTAGACTGCCGTTTTAAGGCTTTGCAGTTTTGTTTTTGCCATCGTAGGTGGGGAGGGAACAGGTGGTGGAGATTAACGGTACCCTGTCCCCCCCCCCTCCCAGTAAGCTGTGGTGTTCCTCAAGGTAGCATACTGGGGCCTCTGTTGTTCCTAATATACGTGAACGACATGGCATCTGCTTGCGACTGCAATCTGTTCCTGTTCGCGGATGACTCGGCTCTCCTAGTCTCGGGCAAGGACCACTTGCAGGTTGAAAAGACACTTAACTCTGAACTAAGTAAGATCTGCACATGGCTTAACGACAACAAATTATCAATTCACTTGGGAAAAACTGAGTCCATCCTCTTTGGATCAAATCATAACCTCAAAAAAGTCGATAACTTCACAATCAAAGTGGGTGACAAGGTCATAACACGAAAAAACGAAATCTCTTACTTAGGATGTATCCTTGAAGCTAATCTTTCCAGCGAAAAGATGACTTTTAAAGTAATAAATAAAATCAACCAACGAACTCGCTTCCTACAGATGATCGCCCCAATGGTCAATTTCAACACACTGAAGACCATAGCTGGTGCAATAATCCAGCCCCTATTTGACTACGGAGTTCACGTATGGTATCGTGACGCCCCACAAGCCCTTAAAACTAAACTCCAAACAGCCCAAAATAAACTAATTAGGGTCCTGCTTAACCTTCCCTATCAGACTCACCTCACCACTACTCACCAGTTAAGAGTGGGGTGGCTCAGTGTAGATGACAGAGTACAGCAACTTGCAATGGGCCTGGTGTACAAGATACACTACACCACTATGATACCCAAGTACCTGTCAAAATACTTTATAAACATTAAGGATGTCCATAATTACAACACCAGAGGCAGCGCCACAGATCACTTCCAACCCAGAGTCAAAACCAACAAAGGGTCAAACTCGTTTTTCTGCTATAGCCTACCACCAAAATGTGGAAAGCCTTACCGAAGGCCATAAAGGAGTGTGGATCACTAGCATCCTTTAAAATTGCCCTGAAAAACCACTTACAGGCAGCAGCCGTTCGCAACTGGTAAAAAAATGAACCTAGTAGGTCTACTGTGTTCTATTTGATAGATACCTTTATTATCCCAAGGGGGAAATTTAGTTGTCCAGTAGTAGCACAGCAGTATACAGTTATTTACAAAGTTACAGAGACGTAAGAAAGATAGATAAGAGGGGAAAAAACAAAGACAAGAGCAGTACAGTACCAATAAGGAGAAGGTGCATCAATAGAGGGGGGCGAATAATATATAAGTATATATACATAAAGTGTCTTGCAAAAGAGACCATAGCAGTCAATGCTAGTTAGTGCAAACAAGTATCTCACTGTCATTGTTAAACAAAGCAAAAATAC
This sequence comes from Nannobrachium achirus, assembly GCF_963921795.1. Classification (NCBI taxonomy): domain Eukaryota; kingdom Metazoa; phylum Chordata; class Actinopteri; order Myctophiformes; family Myctophidae; genus Nannobrachium; species Nannobrachium achirus. Next base: position 34,755,297 of record NC_137832.1, on the reverse strand, counting down.
TCAGAAAATACCAACACTAACAACCTAATAGTGCAGTGTCAAAAATCAGTGCGAAAAAACGAAGAAACTAGGAAGCGTGTCACCGCAAGGCGCACCTGAGCACTCTTCCTGGAAGGTCCTTAGAGTTCAAAGTCAATACTTGTTTGTCTGTCATTCAATGTTATATGAGATACTTCAATGGTTTCCAGTGGAAATAAGCTTAGTCTTTTCATGGATCTCCTTTTAGTAGACCTTGTACCAGTGAACTGTACCGTCATGAAACTGTACCTTTTCCTATGCAAACTTCTAATAAAGTCTTCAATCAATTAAGTCGGTAGTTATTTTCACAAGCACTAGATGGCGCCACATCCATCCATGGTTTTAATTCGGCTTTACCAGAAACGCTTACTTCCAAACTTTTGGTTTCATTTTTCAGAAATAGTGGTTCTATCTAGCATTTACCCTGGAGGTCCTGGCATAGGCCTAGGGTTCATTTTCCCTTTTCCCCAAGTAAAGCAAATCAATGCAATGACGTTTTTATCCTGAGTGGATCCTGTGATGAACATTTCTATCCTGATCATAGAGTTATAATAAGAAGATCCTGATCGGTGTGGTCTCCTTCAAAATGAGTGCCCCCATGTACAGGTTATGACTGTGGCCTGTCCATCATAAAGCATTAGCCTGCCTGCACTACACTAAACATAAAGTCATCATATAAATGTTTCAATGGCGGATTCATACATTCAATTATTATCCTCTGCAACTGTCATGATAGTCTGCACTGAACTTTTAAAATGAATATAAATCCAATTAATTAATTAAAAAATAACCCAGCAATCAGAGTTTCATAAAGTTATGTTATTCTCGAATCTTCTATTATTACGTCATATTTCAGCTGAATCAGCTCGCATGTTTCGAGAAAGGAAACCGAAACAACGAGTCACTATTCATTCATTGCAGGAGGAAAACGAATCTTATGCTATGAGGTGGTTCCCCCTCATCAGCTGTTCAAAACACGGCTGAGCTGAAGCTTATAAACATTGCTGGCTGCTGTGTGGACTAGTGGGGACGTGACACCTTGAAACAAACAGCTGGAAGATTGTCTTCACCAAGACTGCATCAACTCCTGTCCTGCTTATCAAAGACATCTAATTGAACGGATCTTAAAATCAAAAGGTAAAACATTCTTTTTAACACCCCACCTTTAATTTTGACAATTAAAGGTGGGATAAGTGATATTTCTTGGTAAAAAATAAGTGTTAAGCTTATTCTTATAGTATATATGCATTATCATTACACAAAGAAATAAGCTGATAAAATTGGAATTAGAGCACTAGCTTGTAGCCGACTCACTTCTGAATCTGATTGGATTAAATTGTAATGTTAACCCAAATGAAAATGTTATTTAAAGTAGTTCACCCCAACACGACTTTTTTTCTATTGATTACTCATGCCATGGATAGTTGATTTCAATAATATTTTTTTGTATTTGTTGCATTCCTAAGATTTTTTTATTTTTATTTATTTAGTAAATGTATCTCTATTGATTCCAGATGGGGACCCAAATGCATTTGGGTCGACATTTGGAATCAATTGGGGTACTTTACTATAATAAATTTTTTTGTCTTAGGAATGCAATGAAAAACTAAAAATATTATTGAAGTTGAGTGTCCATGGTGTGAGTAATCAATAGAAAAAAGTCATGTTAGGGTGAACTACTCCTTTAAGACTTAAAGAGCTGGAGAGACGGGGATACCTGTTACTGAACAAACGATTACAATCAAAATATAGAGCTTAGATCTATATTTCACAAAATATCACTTTAAATGTAAATACATGTTTTAGTACAGTAAAACCATGGCAGGTTTCCATCATATTTCATCATCATTTTTTTTTTTTATCTACTTTGTATAGATCACCATGGAGATAAAAATAACAATGCTGAATGGGGTGACGAGGTCCCTGGTGGTGCAGCCTGGCGCTACAGTGGGGTCTCTGAAAACCCTCATCAGCCAGCAGTTTGATGTGGCCGTCCAGAGGCAGAGGCTGTCCTACAACAATGGCCAGAGGCTGAGTCTAGATGACGATTCAAAACCATTGAGCTCCTATGGTTTGGAGTCAGGATCACAGGTCTGCATGGTGATAACTGATGAACCGGTTCCAATCCAGGTGTTTTTGAAAAATGAAAAGGGCCAGACTAGTACCTTTGATATCGCACCTGGTGAGACTGTACAAGAGTTCAAGCGCAAGGTTCAGAGTAAGGAAGGTGTTCCTGTGGACCAACAAAGGCTGATTCATGAAGGCAAGCAGATGGATGACCACCGAAAACTGGATGACTACAATGTCAGAAGTGGAAGCACCATCTACCTGACTCTAAGACTGAGAGGAGGCTGAGAACACTTGCAAACGAGAAATATTGCAAACGAGAATTATAATAATCATTCCATGTTAATTCATTGCAGAATGCAGGACCACATATTAATCTAATTCATTTTAATGTTTTTGTTACAATCACATTTGTCTTAAAAATGTAATAATGCGTTAATAATGCATCAATAATAAAAGGCAAAATGAGATTCCATTAACAGAGTCTATTCCTTAAAGGGTTGTACTACCTTAGCAAAAGATACAATGTTATTTGGAAATCTGGGCAGATCTTTCCTTTTACCTGAGAAACAAATTTGAATTAAAGCCACATAGAGCTACTGTATATCATATATTAGCTTGCTCAACGTAATTAATGAATAAAAAATTACTTTAACATCACATATTCAAAATTATACAGAAATTATTCCGGTCTTACCATACAAGTTTCAACAAGGTTCACAGTTACATTGTTCTAGTCTTTGGCTTTGTTTTAAGACATGAAGACATGAATTGCATTACACTTTAAGGTGCTATTCTTTGAAATGAGTTATTTAAGTCATTTGCTACAACATTAACAGTGTCTTATCACGTGTAACAATGACTGATCAGTGAAAACGTTCAACTTACTGTATCGGACTCATTAGGATTTAATTAGAATAGCTACTATACTGAACTGTTCAGTGTGACAACAGAGAGACGTCCAACTTCTGAGGCTTCATTTCCTCACAGATGCAAGGTATGCATACCAAAACAAGGCAATCACATTGGCAAACAGCACTCTGAACTGAAAACAAGAAAAGGGGGAGACACGGGAATTGTCAATAAAACACTGAATCATCCTCTGTTCAAAGACTGCAACATGCAAGTGGTCAGTAACTCTACCTGAACAGGCACAAAGTTGATATTGATGAACTGAAAGGGAGTCCAGACTTTCCAGTTCATCTTCAAAGCAGTCCAGTAAGTATTGTTCATTTTCTTTTCAAAGTCGTGCCACCCTTTAGCCTAAGAACAGGTAAAGTTTGGATTTATTTCATGTTAAACTGAAAAGAAGAGAACATACAGTATACTGTACATTTGGGATATAGATTAAATATGAGAGATTAGAATAGAATTTCTGAGTTGTGGTTGGTGCAGGGGCCACCGCGTTTGTGATGACCCACCTCGAGGATGTTCATGACAAAGTAAAACAGCAGCAGAAAGCCAGGGGCAAAGATAAGACGATCCAGCAGCAGACGTTTGATGATACAGTATCGGTCAGTGCTGGGCAGCCACAGCTCCATGAGCTGATAAAAGTAATGGCTCACTGGTCCAGTGATTAACAACCTGAAACCACCCAAATTAAGCTAGCTCAGGGGTCTTCAATGTTTTCAGGTCAAGGACCCCTTAGTTGAGAGAGAGATGAAACAGGGACCCCCACAACCTTTTCATACATTCCATATAGTTTCATGGTTTGACAGCACAATCATCAGTGTATTTTGGATTCATGTCAATTTGTGTTTTCAGATATTTAACCATGCAAACCGTCAATACTTAATAAACTTGTACTTAGACTGCTCTTTTTCCGCTCTACACCAAACCTCTTCTGCGAGGCGTTGTGAGCTTGTAGATCTGCTATTTTTGGCTAAAGTTCTCAGAATTTGGACGCTAGGGTTCAAGTGGTTAATATAAAAAGGAGAAAAGTTTCTATTACACAAAGATTTGGAGGACCCCCTGCAGTAACTCTGAGGACCCCCTAGGGGTCCCGGACCCCCTGTTGAAGACCCTTGAGCTAGCTAATATATAAAGCACACATTTCAACTTCCATACAAAAATGTGTAAAAGCACATAAAGATAGTACAGATAGATGTATCATCAGTATTGTCTTTGTGTGTGTGTGTGTGTGTGTGTGTGTGTGTGTGTGTGTGTGTGCGTGTGCGTGTGCGTGCGTGCTTGCGTGTGTGTTTTAAATGGGACCTTTTTCTACTGTGCACAGTGTGCAGACTTTAATTCTCTCCGATTGTCAACTTTTAGCCTATAAATTATGTTTAGCAGTGCTGTCACAGAGGGAGCTCAATTCCAACTAAGATACGATAATAAGATAAGGGATAAATCTTTATTGATCCTCAGAGGGAAATTCAGGTCTAGCAGCAGTAAGAATAAACACAGGAGAGGTAACAGATAAGAGTAAATGTCAATAACCACACCACAATATAAAAATGTAAATATAATAATATACATCTACTGCTACATCTATCACCAGTGCAGTATGAATACACTGTATACTGTATATGAATGAATATGTCTACAGTCTAACAATGAGTATGTGGGTGGATATATGCACGGTCTATCAACAATGAATATACAGGTTCAGGTACTGTAGGCATATGACTGAATACAGACTGAGACCATGAATATAAGAATTGATAAAGGAGTCCTGTATCAATTCTTATTGATAGTCCTGTAACAGGACTATCAACAGTGAAAACTGGATGACATGAGCAAATAAGTAAAATCTCTCAGCAGATAATGTTAACACTTAACAGTAATAATGATGTTATATCCTAGTAGCCCATGTGCAAGCTTTCACCACTCCACTAAGACATGCACAACGTGCTAAAATCATATTGAGATGAACTATGCCGCAACTTACTATAAAGTATCCCAATATTTTATAACATTTTGTACTTATAATGTAATAGCTACAACAACCAGACGTATTATCCATGAACCCAACTATTATGACATACAGCTCACCCATAAACTGCATAACGTGTAACTCCTGCTGTGTCAATCTCCTTCTTTGGCAGTTCATCTTTGGCCTTCTTTTTTGCCTCCAATGTCTGAGAGAGAAGATTGCCTAGAGCAGTGAGGATGCCACTGAAATACCAAGGACATAAACATGTGTAACATAATTGCATGGATGGATAATGATAAAAACAACAACAACGGATAACACAACTAATAGTTAATGGGGGAGTTGACAAAGGAAGATGTTCATTGGCTGAAACCGACAGAGGGGGCTACTGTAGGTGACAAGCGATCAGAGCAAACAAAAAATAAGTTTAAGAGGGGACACAAGCTGGCAAACAAAACACATTTTGTGTATTCATTATTAATAAAAGCAAAAGTAGTTATCAAAAGTGCAGCTTATTGTTGGAATAAGCCACAATCCTGAAGCATGGCTAATACTTTGAAGCTAATTCTGTAACAACTAGTTTACTGTCAAATTGTCATGCAAATAAAAAGAAAATCTATAACACTTTATATCCCTATAACTTACAAGTGAGACCCTTTCCTGCTTTGATCATACCAGAGAAAGTAGCCAACAAAATTTAGGCTGAAAGACTCTAACTCAATACAGCCATGAAATAGCTAGCTAAGGTAGCTACAGCTGCCTGCCGTGCATAGAAAACAAAACATAATGTGTAATGTGCCTTAATGTTACTGACCTCGTAACAGACTTTGTGACAAGGGGATACTTCTTCAGGAGAATCAAATACTGTTGTAGTAACCGCAACTGGATGGACGAATCACGAACTGGTACGCTCTGTACGGGCATGGTCAGTTCATTGGCTGTAGATGCATGCAACAGATTAAATAAATGAGAAATTTAACTTAAAACAAAGGACCCCAGTTCACTGTCTTCCTCCGTTTCAGATGATCACCAGACACTGTACGTCACTGGGTGCACTGAATTGACACACATCGAACCTCGCGTCACCAGACTTTTCACACACATCCAGTGACAGTCCACTCCAAAAACACAGTCCAAACACGCCCTTCCGGCATGTATGCATTTGGGCAGGCTGTCTCGAGAGATTAGCATTTGGGTGAACTGGTAACATTCACACGCGCTGGTAAGAGATCTGTAGCAGTCTTTAGGCCTCGCAAGTATTGTAGTAAGATTCAGATAACTCAATGGGAAGATCCAGAGCCGTATAATGAATTCATTATACGGCTCAATGATTAGACAGTGACTGATTGATATGAAATATATAACTGATTGACTGATTAGACGGCTCTGGGAAGATCCAACACGGATGGATGGACATACATTTATCATTTATGGATCCAAGTGCACGCTGCCTGAAAAACATTTTTTATTATAAAGTAGCTTGTAGATTCTGATGGCTATGCATGTTGTGCATTGCACTGGGGGGGAAAAACAAACCAAGAAAAAGGGATTCACTTATTTATGTTTAAAAGTACAAAAACATTTTCAATACACAAAAAACAAAAGAACAATACACACTGTAACTTAAACTCTGGTATTCTGTCTCCACAGTATTAAACTTAATGGAACATTGTAGAGTGTGTTCTCACTGACCTTGAAGAAATTGACTGATATGCACATAAATAAAAGTAAAACTCCAGTAGGTTTCACTCATTTCACTCAACCTCTGTAACTCTAACTTAAACTCTGGTATTATGTCTCCACAGTATTAAACCCAATGGAAAATTGTAGAAAGATACTGTAAACTGGCATCAAAACCAAAAGAAAAGAGCTTCACAAAAGAGAAATAAAATTGTAGTGCACAAAATCAAACTGTGCAAACTGGAAAAACAAATACTTTAAGGAGAATATGTCAAACGGGAATGAAATGAAAGGCTTATGTATTGGTTTTGTATCTGGTCACTGTAGTTAATCTATAGCCATGTTCAGTGGGGTCTAAGCAAACAGACATTTACAGTATGACTGACATTCTACAGTGCATTCCAGTTTATGGGCTCCTTTTCTGATTTCTTCAGCAGCTCATTTGCCTTTGAGAAATGCTTGCATCCATAGAATCCACGATGAACAGACAAAGGAGACGGATGTACTGTTTGCAGGACGTGGTGACGTTTCTACACAAGACATGAATATATGAAGTCATCAGCATCATCAACTACACATACTGTATGCACAAAACATAAAAATTACTGTATAGATCTTACACCTACTCGACTGATAGCAGCTCCTTTCTTATGAGCATATGATCCCCACAGTATGAAGACAAGACCCTCCAGATTGGTGCTCAGCCACTGGACCACAGCATCAGTGAAGGTTTCCCAGCCTTTTTCTTTGTGGGAGTTGGCCTGACTGGCTTGAACAGTCAACACAGCATTGAGCAACAACACACCTAACAAAACATAGAGGGACATGTAAAAATACCAAAATAAGCTAGTTCAACTAGATTTAACAATTTGCAAGCTCCTTGCTTGCAAATTGTTTAACTTGTAGTGCTACAAAAGCACATAACCCTGCATAAAAAGCAGGTGATGAACATAAATGGTCTACAAATAACATCAACCTATTCCTCTTCATGTAGCACAAAGCCTGAGTAAAAAGAGCCCTGACCTCAAACTCAATTGAGATATGCACATTTGTAGCGCAAATACAAATGTCACTTTTTGCAAGCAAGAGACAATTTTGTTTTATTATACTCTGGACCAATTTGGACATCCGTTTCACCCATTGTTTTAGTATGAAGAGAATAATGATGTGTAGGTTGGCTCTGCCTGTGATGTTTCCTGTACCCAGCAGTGACTATTAAGACACATCTAGCAGTGACGTGTCCGTATGCCTGTGCCGACCGAGAGCACTGGATTGCACTCAGGGTGCAATGTATTTATATATATATAACATTTTTATGGTGCCACACACTTGTGTTGCCATTGGTAGGAGTGTTTATCTTTTAAAATAAACTTTAATGTTGTACTGAACTTGCCATCATGGAATGATTCGTCTGAAATGTAAAAAAGAATCACTTGCATACGTGCGCTGGTGTGTGGAAATGCACACCCCAAAAGGGCCACCCCAGTCAGAAAAGTCGGGACACACGACAACTCTCTGGGCATTCAAAACAGACCTTCAACATTCTGCTTTTAGACCTTCAACATTCTGCTTTTCAAGTGGTACCTTGTTTAGCCCAACCAGTGAGATCTCCATGTCCCGGGTGCTTAAATCCTTCGATGTCAGATGCCAGTTCTTTGTACATGTTCACCAAACTGCACAAAATTATATTAGTTAGCATCCAATACAATTAGACATGCCGTAAAATCATATTAATAAAAACATTAATCACCAATTGAAGTACAATGCACCAAATGTTCTATGAAGAGAGGTTAATACATGGTATACACAGCTAAGTGTGACTGAACAACAATTGACCACTGAGGTGACTAAGTGCAGTGTTTTGGACTGCTTTAGACGTGGAAGCACTTGGACATGATGTGTTTATTAGATGCACAATATAATCAGAAATGGTACGTATCTCTTACCTGGGTGGAGGTCGAACTGGTTGTTGCACACTGAAGCATAAACCATGGGCTTGGTTGGGGCCATGATAGGGATCTTGGCCAAGAATCACTACTTTGACCTGAATATTTAAAGGCAAACATTGTTTTTGGTGAAAACAAGGGCAATTAGGCAGCCATGGCAATATAATTGGTAAATGGTGCGTTTATATAGCGCTTTTATCCAAGGCGCTTTACATAGATTCACCCATTCATGCACACATTCATACACCGGTGGCGGAGGAATTTGGAAACCATGCAAGGCACCAACCTACTCACCGGGAGCAACTAGGGGTTCAGAGTCTTGCTCAAGGACTCTTCGACATTAACTCAGGGGGAGCCCGGATTCGAACTGAGAACCCTTCGTGCTCTAATAATGGTTTCTCTACCCCTGAGCTATGCCGCCATAGCTTAGGGGTAGGCCATAAGCTAACTTTCAATAATCACACATCTGATATCCTACTGCTGCTGATTATTCATGATCTGTGGCACTGCCTCTGGTGTTGTAATTTTGAACATCCTTGACGTTTTGGAAGTATTTTGTCATGCACATGGGTATCTTATAGTGGTGTAGTGTATCTTGTACAACATCAGGCCCATAGATGCTGTACTCCGTCAGCTACATTTATTACCATTTATTTATTAGAGGCCTGGAATTTTGTGAGATTATGTCAGGGCATGGTGGTGGGAAGGTACCTATACTAAAAATGGATTGCTTTGGAATAAATTGCTGTCATAGGCTAATGCTCCCTGTGTCAGACCGTGTCAGTAGCTAGATTCAATAACAATGACAGTGCTTAAGCTTACATCTTGGATGTCACACATCTGTGTCCATGTAAACACATCTTGGGCAGGTGGGTAGATGGTGTGGCGTTTCCTTTCTTCAGAGACAAATGACATCAACTGTGACAGGGACAGAAATATATGGAAACTAAAAATACAAGTAAACAAAACACTTTGTACAAATATGGTGATGTAGATGGTCTCTCTCACTTTCACAAAATAGGGCTTTTCGAACTCGGGCGATAGTGCCTTTGCCCAGCTTTTCCCAAATCCTTCAGGTGTTCGACTGGCTGCGAGTCTGTCCAGAGCTGCTTTTTTGTTTTGGGCGATTTTGTCCAGTTGTTCTTGGGTCAGAGAAGAGGAGGCGGCAGTAGACACAGGCTCAGTAGTCGAGGACTTCAACTTCTTCCGTCCAATCTTAGTATATTGAGAAAAATAAACAGTGTGCAAGACGTTTGCAGCTGGTAATAATGTTTTTAGTTTTCGACATCTGTGCTGCACAAACATTTCTGCTATGTACTGTGAATGTACCAGAGGAGGGTGCACCACTTTACAACGTTCCGCCGCTTGTGAACACAACACACATCCTGCATCACAAATAATTCCTCCATAAGTGTGTTAGTGTTATCCAGCTAGCTCCGTTGGAACATACTGGTAAACTTTATACAGGTTAACGTCCGTTTAATAAATACTGACCTGGTCGTCTTCTGTTCCTCCTTCGTTTTCATCCAGGTCCTTTGAAACCCTCTTTTTCGAGACTGGTGAAAAGAATGAATTTATAGTTTTCTGTCCGATCATGTTGTTACGTTTCACTGTAACTGCAACAAGCTATGATTAACTTCTCAAGTTTCTCACTATTCCTGACTGAGAAAACAAGCAGGCGGTTCTGTTATGATGATGACCAGCATGCACTCCTCAGTCCTCTGTGATTCGCGCCAAGACAACATGACGTCAACGCGTATGGGTGGTGTTCAGGAAGACAAATTTGTGCCTGAATCAAAACAAACAGGGCATACACCATAGGCATACACAGGTGCAACTGTTCCCAACAGCGCGGTATTACGTTCCACATTCGTATGTCTTCTATATATCATAGCATAGTTCGTGATGGATAGCTTTGTAATTCGGGGACAAAAGCGTTCTTATAATAATGGGGCTGCTGAAGATGTCGTGAGAGCAAGCAAGAAGGTGAAACTAGATCCAGGCAATGATGATGATGATGATGATGATGATCATGGGGGGATAAAGGAGCAAGAAGAAGATGGAGACTGTGCAGAGTTCTCACATCCTGTTCCCTGGCATAAAGTAGAAGCAGAAGGACTGGACTGTGATTATGCTTTACTCTTCCCCAAGGAGGAAGCAGACGACCTATTTAAGAAACTGGAGGAGGAAGTGGTGTACTTAACAGGTAGGCCTATATCAATACAACACATCCTACATAATCATGAAAAAAAAGTTTAAGATGTAATGGTTTAATTATTGTTTTATTTTATTTCAGGAGATAAGGCAACGGTACAAGTGTTTGGAAAGGTCTACAATATCCCCAGAAAACAGGCAACATATGGGGATGAAGGACTAACTTATACTTATTCTGGGGTGAAACATTTGGCCCGTAGATGGACTCCTACATTGGAATATATTAAGAATGCTGTTTCCAAAACAACAGGACATACATTCAACTTTGTTTTGGTTAACAGGTGAGGAATGATATACTCCACAAGTTTAAATAGGGTACAGAGTTGATATTAGTGTCTCTTTAACCACAACATCCCTAGTTTGGGCATGTCATGTTATGTAGGAGGCATTTTCAAACCATTTAGAAAATATATCTACAAGCTTGTACATGGGCTATGTGCACTATTTTTTTAAATAGGGCATAAGTAAATATGGGGCGGCATAGCTCAGGGGTAGAGAAACCGCTATTAGAGCGCGAAGGGTTCCTGAAGAGTTCCCACTTCCCAGTTCGAATCCGGGCTCTCCTGAGTTAATGTCGAAGGGTCCTTGAGCAAGACTCTGAACCCCTAATTGCTCCCGGTGAGTAGGTTGGTGCCTTCCATGGTTTCCTCCGCCACCGGTGTATGAATGTGTGAATGTAATTGTAATGCACAATCTATTTTAAAGCGAATGCACCATTTAAGTGGTTAACCTGATCTGCTCTTTATCAGGTATAAAGATGGGCTGGATCACATGGGGGAACACCGTGATGATGAAAGGGAGTTGGATCCCATCTGCCCCATCGCCTCCGTCTCCCTTGGGGCAGCACGGGACTTTATCTTCAGACACAGGAAGGCACGGGGAAAACAGAGTTCTCGTAATATTGACCCAGTGAAGCTGGAGCTGGCTCATGGAAGCCTGCTCCTCATGAATCCACCAACCAACACACACTGGTACCACGGCTTACCTGCACGTAAAAAGGTTCTTATGCCACGCATCAACCTCACCTTCAGACGTATCCTCATGGACAGCAAGAAGTGAGGGGCAGCCATTCCAAGTTAACCACTTGGTACTACTTGGTGTTGCTTAATTTCTGGGACTGGCACTGATTTGAGATGGATACAAGAGACCTCTCAGCAAGCATTAGGGTTTCTTTTCAATGTAAGCAGTGGCAAGTTGAGATGGTATACTATATGCAATACAGGTTAATGTCAAATTCAGTGACTGCATATTTCATTAGAATGTGTAAGCCTCTGAGGTTAGCAAATGGTGCACACGTTTGTTGCCTTGATTAAAAATATAGACAACTGCACAAATTACTTTCATTTTTATTTTTTATAACTGCAATTTGAAAACAATCACCGACACACAAATACAAATTCATCATAAATATACAATAGTGCAAATTGATCAACAAACATCAACTGGAGTACCAGTTAGGCCATATCCTAATTTGAAAATGTAGTTAAAAGGGTTGAAATGGTATCTTTCACAAGTGGAAATCATACTGATCTCATAGATCTTAAACATGGCTTAAGTTTTAAATCTTAAGTCTTATGGGTGAGATGGCACTATGATCTCTACGTGCAGCTATGCAAGTAGTAACAGTATAACGATTTATTTGAAACATAGAAAAATATTACATTCAGCAGCTTATTAACAATAATTGAGACATCATTGTAAATGTAATACATACATACACATACCACACTTTGGGAATGACGAGGCAAATTAGAGAGTTCCAGAAAAATCTATTTTACCTCTTTATAGCTTATATCAACTCCCTCCATGTAGAGAATTCATAATTTAACAACCGGTATTCTTTCTAAAATGGTAGAAACAGACTTGGGTCAAAGAGAAACGTATTAAACATGAACTACAAAAGAACAGGTTCAAAATATTTGGGATCAAGTGCCTTCCATGCGTAGTGCGTACCAAGCTTCTCTGCACAAGGAGAAGCATGCATTAATTCATAACTGTAAAGTTGCAACAGGCTGTTTAAAGTCTTGCTGCAAATTGCAATATAATGCTGTATCTACAGTATGACAATATACTGGCTTATCTCATTCACAATACAACTTGTGTGTGTCCATTCATTGGCTGTAGCAAGTGACTGGTGGTAGGAGGAAAAAAGGAAAACCAGTTTGTGTCCAGGTTACAAATCCTCTGGCTACTCCTGTGACCTCCCTGATGGGCTGCGAACTCTCTCATAAAAGAGCAGGTAAGCATTGGAAGATAATGCCTCCTGCAAGCTGGCTTTGCGTACTGATGCATCTGATACCCAAAGCCACTGGGAGCCATAGGGTGTGGAGCTGCGAGGACAGGAAGGGCTGCGTCGGTATGTGACAAAGTGTCCTGAGTGCATGTCCCCATGATGGACCAGCACGGCCACAAGCTGGAACAGGTACTCTGGGGAGCTGGGAAGAAAAACAGACAGAACACATTGTTACAGAAATCTATTAACACTCTGCATGCATTTATATTAGGCATTGTATATGCACTGCGCTGTTTACCTGTAGTCAAATGTAAGGTTGGGCTGTGGACTTGAACCAGAAGACTGGAGGAAGACAGACGAGCAGGTTCCATTCGACAATGGCTTGTTGTTGTTATGGTATTCTGCATCTGAAAACAAAACATGTATCAGAGAATACAAGGTAGAATAACGGTTAAGAACAATTTGCTTGGTACTTGGGTAGACAGTTTTCAGAATACTGTACCAGTGCCATTGGGTGTAGATTTGGCTATGGCCTCCTTTGTGTTCTCAGACTTGATTGGTTTGGAGGAACAGTTGATCCGCTGGATCCTCTGAATGGTAGCACGGTGTTTGTAGCGGTCCATGGACAGGAACTCTGTGAACTGAACATGCTCTTGTCTTTTGATGGGAGTTCCTTCATTGGACCATGTCAGTCTCTGAAGGTGGATACAGAGGCACTGGGGGAGCTGGGAGAGGGAACCAAACATCGCACGGTCACATACTGTACGTGCAAAAATAATGTTTACAATAACGGGGGAAAAAGTGAATTGTCTCAGCTTGGTGTGTAGATAAACATGGCTGTACTTACTGTACTTGTTAGCCTTATGACCGTCCGAGATAATTCATTAATGACTACTAGTAACTACACATGTAGTATGATTGATAATTACCTTTCCCAGTTTAAGTTGTTTGATAAATGTTGTCCTCTTGCTTTCCAGAATCTGCCCATTCACTAAGGACCCTTGCTGAAGCTGAGGAATAATTCATAAATAAATCCTCAACTAAAGGACTGTAGTCAATCTCACTAAATACTGTACATAGGTCAAGCAGACAAACTGATATAACAGGAACTGTACCTTGGTGCAGTTTTCACACTCCACCTCTTTTATGGTTTCTGATGAGATGAAATGTTGAAGACACTGATCTAGGGAGACGGGCTGACCCTAAATAGACAAATCCATCACACTATAATACACAAACTACTAGAACAGCATTTATACATTGTTCATATTACAACAAATATCTAACAACCTTGCTTCACTATAATTAGTGTGGTTGCCCAACAGGGCAACACACTGTAGTCCTGGGGAAACTTTATTTTTCTAGATAAACTTTATTTGTGAACAGGTTTTTACCTTGAATAAGATGCAATTGGAAAATGGTGGAAAAACATTTTTGAGTGGTGCTAGCTCGAGTATTGGTTGAGCTTCACATGACAGTTTTCCAATTTCATCTATCTAGTTAATGTCATAATCATTTATATTTACATCTGTGTTCAGGAATTATTACTTACCCACTGAGGTAGTGGAATAGTCAGGGAGAGGCTCTCAAATGAGTCATATCGCACTGGACTCTGTAAAAATGTCAGACAAACAGAATCAATCTACCAACAGGAGGACAAATATCACTAATATCTGCTTCCTCAGCTAAAACTACTGTAACTCACTTTTTGTTCACAGTGCTTGCAGGTCTTATTGCTTGTTAAACGCCCATGAAAGGGGTGCTGAAACTTCCATGGACTTGGTAATGGATGAAGAGGGGCTACAAGAGTAATGCAAATAAATGAATAAGATAGTTTTTTTTATATTGTCTGCATTTATTATATTTACCAACATGATCTCTATGCCTCCTTACCTTGAATTCTGCAACATAAAGTCTTCTCCTCTTGTTCAGGAAGCCTCTGGTGTTCAAAGAAGAGAATATTTTTATTATTTAATCAATAGATAGCTGTGTTCTGACCTGAATAGCATGACCAAAACACACTCGCCCGGGTAAAATCTGTCAACCTAACGATCACTACCAGGTATTCCAAAATGTAACCTCAGTTAAAATATGCCTAAACCTATCCTTATTCCTAAACGTAACCTCAATAAAACTAGGCCCGGCTTCCTTCTCCAATATGGCGACCGCGGAGACCGGTTTCTCCAATTAACTGCAGATGGCCAATGAGGTATCTACGTTTCTATATATACATTGGCAATAATAGAGATGTTAAAAGGAAGTCAGAAAACTGAACAGCAAGCAGAAGTAAATAAAAACAAATATATTATGACCCACAATGAACTCTATTCTGTCCTGTACTTTTGGCTAAGGAGAGACTAGACATAATTGCTTTACCTTTAATTTTCGACTAGTATGTTCCTAGAGTATTTTACAAAATAACACAGTATTGGAATTTGGAAGCATACTGTATGAACACAGGACAGACCAGACTGTATCCATTTGTAACTAATAAAGAGTGTACAAATGAGGATTTTACCATAGTTCTAGGAAAGGATGGGCACATTGAAAAGCAACTTGCCTCGAGGGACTGCACGTCAAACAGGTGAGTTACTTTGGGTTGCCGATCTTGCTCCTCCTCCAAAGAGGATGTAATGACATGAAAAAGTTCATGGGCATCCTAAGGAAGGGCAAACAAACATTATATCAAACAAAAACAAAACAAAGGTCCAATTTATAAATAATGAATTTATAAATTTCCATTCTCCATTATTCTTGACCTACCTGCTCCTCAAATGAACTTATCTGCCACCTGTACAGTCTGAGGACATCCAGTAAGCATCCTGCATCCAGCACGTCTTCCTCCCCATGGTCATTGCTAGACAAGGCTGTGAAATGTATGTCAATTTAACTCTGAATTACAAATGAATAAATCAACACAGAGGATTTTACTACTGTGTACACTGTACATCAACAGTGGGGCGATTACAGATTACATTTACATACCAATGGAGATTCGCCATGCTCCGAAGCACTGGACTCTTTTAAGGCTGCCTTAAAAGACACCTATTCTCTCAGGCTTAATATGGCAAATAGTTGTTTGTTTGTTGGTTGGGTTCATGTAAGATGCAATATAAATTCAAGCTATCATTATCATTATTATGATTACCTTTGAGGAGTTGGAGTAGAGTCCTGGACAGCTGATTGTCTTTGTCTGGCTGGCCTTCAGACGTACCTGAAAACCTCTCAAGCCACCTGATGAAGGAGGGACAGGCCGCCAGACCCTGAAGCAACGAGTTCATGAAGCAGGTGTTTCCCAAGTTCAAAAGGCCTGGAACCATACCTGTGGAAAATAAGTATTTTAAAACTATAATTTAAAAAAAAAAGACAAATAAAAAAAGACAAAGACAAATATGATGAACACAATCCATATGTGGTATGCTTTTGTTGAAACAATTACCTGTCTTTCTTTTCTTGCGCTCTGTAACTGGGCCCCATAGGACATACACTCCAGCTGCCATGGCCGCAGCGATCCCTCCAATAATACCCCAATTCCTAATCATCTTGCTTCTGAAATGCATTGCATGGTAATGAGAGAATATCTGACACATGATCATATATAATACCTGGATAAGCAACCTAATGCTTGACATTCCATACATTGGGTGTATTCCATATACAGCCAAAATACAATTTCTTGGGGGATAATTGCACATGGTAATTTGTGAACATATTTATGTATTAAAGGCAATGTATAGAATTATACTATTAGATGGATAAAGAATATCTAACATTCTAGGGGTAGTATTGCTCTACCTAGCCCTAGAATGTTAGATATTCTATGGTGAGATAACTACATTGAGATAAAATAGGAAAATTACTTCTCATACATTAGGACGATATCAGTCAGCAGAACCAGGGAGCAGGGACCAGTAGTTAATGTGAAATTCGAAGATGAATAAGGGGGGCGTGTCTGACCAAATTAATATGAAAGATCTAAATATAAAGCAACGTAAAAACTGTCTGGGATGCACACAAAAGGCTGAGTAGATGGCAAAAAAAGATCCCAGAAGTGTTTAAAGTTATATACCCCTGTTGGAATCCATAAAACCTTGAATGCGGTGACCAAGCTGGCAACTTAAGTAAATGGACCATCAACTATTATTATCAAAGATGAATTAACTATTACATCCAATTAATTATTATTACACAGGAACAGACAAAAACCATAAAGGACAATCTGATATATTTGTTGTGACATAGCTGTTTAACACAATGCTGTACCCACTCCACCTGTATATTTCCCAATTTTCTTAAACTGTTTTTTTATATATATGTTTTGAGTTTTGACACTTGCTTTGGCACTGTAAACGTATGTTTACTTTTCTCATGCCAATAAAGCTCCTTTGAATTGAAATCCTATCCTACTTAACACTAACAGTGTACCCAACGTTCTAAACCAGGCATGTTAGCTAAAAAGAAGAAAAGCTACCATTACCATAAGGCTAACTATCTTACCCAACGACATAGATTGGGGTTATCTACACTTGACCACAACGTTATGCCGCTGTCATAATATCACATGTTCCTAAAAGTGTGTTTTCCCCTGATACGTAAACAGTGTTGTTAGCCAGAACATGAAGCTAACCCAGTGCTTACAGCTGATTGCGCATGATAACTGTACCAGTAGTTAATGGAAAAGGGCCTGGGTGATCAGTTTACTCCATCAATGGTACGAATTCTTAAATAGCGTTTGGTTGTTGTTTGCCAAGAATGACATTTACCTGTGTATAGTCCGAGCGCCGAGGAACTCTCTAACGAGCTTTTCAGACCTTTCGTGTCTCCACAACATGTGTGTGTTCATCACGGAACTCCATAATGTTTCAGACGGACCCACACAAAAGGATGTACCGCTGTGTGTGCGGCATAACCTCTGCCAAACAGCACCCTCTAGGGGCAGGAGTATAACGTAACAGTACTAGTAACCTCGCATCACCAGTCTTTCCACCTCGGAGGAAAGGACAGTAGTAGACTAGGAGTAGTAGGCTAGTCCTGAAACTGTACCTTTTTCTATGCAAACTTCTAATAAAGACTTCAATCAATCAACCAATCAATCCAATGTTTCTCGTATTGAAGACTGGTTTCCATAGGAAAAGGTACAGGACAGGTACAAGATCAACTAAAGGATAAACACCACAAGAAAGCTTTTGGGCTTGTTTCAATTGGGGTCCCTTTTTACGATCATAGCCTACTCATTAAATGACAGACAAATGAAACACAGTACTATGCAGAAAATATATAAAAAATAAATGGTATTTAGTCTACAGTAGAATGGTCAGGGCCTCCCCCTGACCATTCTACTGTAGACTAAATACCATTTATTTTTAAGGATAGGCTTTGTCTTTTGACCAGTTTCGAGTTGCAGCCACCTGTAAGTGACTTTTCAGAGCGGTTTAAAAGAAGGATATGGATTTACACTGTTTCTCAAACTTTTAAGATCCCCTTAACTCTGCGACAGGTCCATTTGGTTCCATTAGTACATTGTCAGAGTTACAGACTTGTATGGGTCCATTTAGACCCCCCTAAAGGAACCCACAGAGTCCCTGGAATCCACTTTGTGAAACACTGGGCTAGTCAACTGCAGCAGATTTTAGGGGGAAGAATCGTTCAAATGGTGATGCAAGCATGACATTTGGCACTGGCGATTTAAAAAAAAATGTCCACTTGCAGATAGCAGACAGCCATTTATTTCAAGGGCCAATCACCAAATAGCACTGCACTCCCATAGTATGTTTCTGAACATTTTCAAACAGTTACTTTTTAACATTTCAAAAACACACCATACAACTGCAGTGCTCACACAGGCAAACTCAGGGATTAAAGCAAAACCCTAACCCTAAAAATAAGAAGAAAATAATTCCATCTGGTTCACTGTCTTCCTCTGTGACTCCTGGCTGTCACCTGTTTATTCGTCATTGCCACTGTTTACAACCTGTACAGCATGGCTTGTCTTTGTCTCACTACCTTTAATATATCTTCCCACTCTTCTGTCACAAATAACTTCTGACACTTTCCTCCATCTGTTCCCTAAAAGTATGTCTACTCCTTCCAGCTTCTCAACACACTGTCCTTGCTTAACATTTCCATCTGTCCTATCACCTTAACCTGTTGCACAACCTTCCCATCTCGGTGCCTCTGTCTCGGTAAAGGTCCTTTTCTCCCTCCTTGGTGTCCAACATCTTGTACTCCTTATATTATTTTCCTTAACTCTTACCACCTCCATCTTCATCATACCCCTCATCTCCTTGTACTCCTGGCCTTTTTCTTCCCCTTCATAGTGGTGACAAGTGGTCCTTATGATCCAGTCAATGACTAGCAGGAACAGGGCTGCCCATCTCTTGACTCATACTTCTTGCCATGACCTCCTGAACTTCCAACTGATGCAGATATTTGGTTCTCTGTGATGTGATCAGGAAATCTCCATTTGCCTTGTGAATTCTTTTGAGGGGGAAGGTGCTGCCTACGTTTA